>NC_134359.1:210140227-210449394 GCF_048569485.1 Anomaloglossus baeobatrachus | reverse complement strand
GGTGTCCTGCACAGGTGCTAGAAATAGCTTGGCACCAGTGGGACAATAATGAAATACAACAGCCAGTTCTTGTATGCCACTAAATGGCAGCATTTTTTACTATCATTATAGCTTATTAAAAACAGAGCAGGAGGGTGTCATGCAGAAGTGCTGCACATAGATTTGCACCAGTGGGGCACTAATGGAAGTCCAACAGAAAGTTCTTGTATGCCACTAAATGGCAGCATTTTTTGCTATCATTATAGCTTATTAAAAACAGAGCAGGAGGGTGTCCTGCACATGTGCTAGAAATAGCTTGGCACCAGTGGGACAATAATGAAATACAACAGCCAGTTCTTGTATGCCACTAAATGGCAGCATTTTTTGCTATCATTATAGCTTATTAAAAACAGAGCAGGAGGGTGTACTGCACAGGTGCTATAAATAACTTGGCACCAGTGGGGCAATAATGAAATACAACAGCCAGTTCTTGTATGCCACTAAATGGCAGCATTTTTTGCTATCATTATAGCTTATTAAAAACAGAGCAGGAGGGTGTCCTGCACAGGTGCTAGAAATAGCTTGGCACCTGTTACGGGGGGACCGGCAGATTAGGACCAGGGGGTATATATCCTAATCGCCAGTCGGGGCCCACCGTGCTCCAGATGACAATGCAGCTGCTGGTACCTGAGGGTTAGGCGGAGACTATAGAGCTGGATGGCTCTGAGATAACCCAGGAACTCTGGGAACCGATCACGTGTGTTGGGACACGTCAGACCGGACGACAACCCGATTAGCGTTTTGGTGCACCTAGCGCTACACCAACCACGTGTGCAGGAAACACGTCAGGCCGGGTGGTAACCAGGTAGCGTTGACCGGAAGACCGCCACGAAAGCGCCCTGTCGGCCACGTGTGTAGGACACGTCAGGCCGAGCAGTCCTCCGATTAGCGTTTCTGGCCACCTCTCGACTGGCCACGTGTGTGTAGGACACGTCAGGCCAGATGGGTACACCAGTAGCGTTGACCAGGAAGCCGAGGAAAATAAGGAACACCCTGTTAACTCCACAGGGGTCCTGGAGTACGCTGTCCGTGCGCGTAGGGGGCACAACCGGACAGGTGGCGCAGCAGGTGCGTTGTCCGTGTGCGTAGGGGGCACAATCGGACAGGTGGTGCAGCAGGTGCGTTGTCCGTGTGCGTAGGGGGCACAATCAGACAGGTGGCGCAGCAGGTGCGTTGTCCGTGTGCGTAGGGGGCACAATCGGACAGGAAGCACAGCAGCCGCAGCCCAGTTAACGCCACTGGGCTGCTATAGCAAGACTGGAACGGCAGGAGGGAAGCACGGCGCCTGACCCTGATGCGCCGAGCCACGAATCTTGGCGTGACAGGCACCATTCGCCTAACCCTACCTACCGCTTCCCAACATAGGCTTATGCCACAATGAGGCTCTAACATGGAGGTGTGCTCTGACTGAGCAAAAGTGAAGACTGCGCCCCTCCATGTTGTCTCCAGCCCCTTTTATAACCTGGGTCCGCCCCAAACCCAGGGTGGAACCACTAAGGTCCAATAGCAGAGTGCCATGTCATCAGTGACGTCACATGCGACCTATCCGGAACCGCCACGTCATTGATGACCTCATGGCAGCCACGCCCCAAACACTTCACCAGTCATCGTCTGACGACCAATACTGAGGTGCCAGATCATAGGGGCGGGCCTCTGCGAGCCAGTCCGGAGTTGCCACGTCATCAGGACACCTGACACCCTCTGCCCTATCAGGGCCTGCCACCTCACGGACATGCTCAGTGAGGTCCTTACCGGACCTAGCCTCTGATGCACTAAGTGCCTGAGCATGCTCAGTAGCCTGAGCCACAGGCTTAGAAAGCAGACTATCAGTTTGAGCATGCTCAGTAGGCACATCCCAGAACTTAGGCACAGCACGAAGTCCAAGTACCTGTGCAAAGAGGCTGTTAGGGTTAATTGTGGGAGCATGCTCAGTAGCCTTAACTGAGGACTTAGTCTCAGACATAACACAAACAGGCTGAGCATGCTCACTAGGCAAAACACCGGGCTTAAACTCTGGCTGGGGTAAATCGGCGCACGCATGCGCACTAGCCGCCTCTCCACACTTAGACGTGGTGGAAGGAACAGCCAACTGGACGACCCGAGGCACGGCCAAGAACGGCAGCCGGCGCCTGGGCGCAACAGGAACCGCAGCAGGCTGCTTGCGGCTATAGCGGCGCCGGTTCGTAACAGCACCAGTGGGACAATAATGAAATACAACAGCCAATTCTTGTATGCCACTAAATGGCAGCATTTTTTGCTATCATTATAGCTTATTAAAAACAGAGCAGGAGGGTGTCCTGCACAGGTGCTAGAAATAGCTTGGCACCAGTGGGACAATAATGAAATACAACAGCCAGTTCTTGTATGCCACTAAATGGCAGCATTTTTTGCTATCATTATAGCTTATTAAAAACAGAGCAGGAGGGTGTCATGCAGAGGTGCTGCACATAGATTTGCACCAGTGGGGCACTAATGGAATTCCAACAGCCAGTTTTTGTATGCCACTAAATGGCAGCATTTTTTGCTATCATTATAGCTTATTAAAAACAGATCAGGAGGGTGTCCTGCACAGGTGCTAGAAATAGCTTGGCACCAGTGGGACAATAATGAAATACAACAGCCAGTTCTTGTATGCCACTAAATGGCAGCATTTTTTGCTATCATTATAGCTTATTAAAAACAGAGCAGGAGGGTGTCATGCACAGGTGGTAGAAATAGCTTGGCACCAGTGGGACAATAATGAAATACAACAGCCAGTTCTTGTATGCCACTAAATGGCAGCATTTTTTGCTATCATTATAGCTTACTAAAAACAGAGCAGGAGGGTGTCCTGCACAGGTGCTAGAAATAGCTTGGCACCAGTGGGACAATAATGAAATACAACAGCCAGTTCTTTTATGCCACTAAATGGCAGCATTTTTTACTATCATTATAGCTTATTAAAAACAGAGCAGGAGGGTGTCCTGCACATGTGCTAGAAATAGCTTGGCACCAGTGGGACAATAATGAAATACAACAGCCAGTTCTTGTATGCCACTAAATGGCAGCATTTTTTGCTATCATTATAGCTTATTAAAAACAGAGCAGGAGGGTGTCCTGCACAGGTGCTAGAAATAGCTTGGCACCAGTGGGACAATAATGAAATACAACAGCCAGTTCTTGTATGCCACTAAATGGCAGCATTTTTTGCTATCATTATAGCTTATTAAAAACAGAGCAGGAGGGTGTCATGCACAGGTGCTAGAAATAGCTTGGCACCAGTGGGACAATAATGAAATACAACAGCCAGTTCTTGTATGCCACTAAATGGCAGCATTTTTTGCTATCATTATAGCTTACTAAAAACAGATCAGGAGGGTGTCCTGCACAGGTGCTAGAAATAGCTTGGCACCAGTGGGACAATAATGAAATACAACAGCCAGTTCTTGTATGCCACTAAATGGCAGCATTTTTTGCTATCATTATAGCTTATTAAAAACAGAGCAGGAGGGTGTCATGCACAGGTGCTAGAAATAGCTTGGCACCAGTGGGACAATAATGAAATACAACAGCCAGTTTTTGTATGCCACTAAATGGCAGCATTTTTTGCTATCATTATAGCTTATTAAAAACAGAGCAGGAGGGTGTCCTGCACAGGTGCTAGAAATAGCTTGGCACCAGTGGGACAATAATGAAATACAACAGCCAGTTCTTGTATGCCACTAAATGGCAGCATTTTTTGCTATCATTATAGCTTATTAAAAACAGAGCAGGAGGGTGTCATGCACAGGTGCTAGAAATAGCTTGGCACCAGTGGGACAATAATGAAATACAACAGCCAGTTCTTGTATGCCACTAAATGGCAGCATTTTTTGCTATCATTATAGCTTATTAAAAACAGAGCAGGAGGGTGTCCTGCACAGGTGCTAGAAATAGCTTGGCACCAGTGAGACAATAATGAAATACAACAGCCAGTTCTTTTATGCCACTAAATGGCAGCATTTTTTGCTATCATTATAGCTTATTAAAAACAGAGCAGGAGGGTGTCCTGCACATGTGCTAGAAATAGCTTGGCACCAGTGGGACAATAATGAAATACAACAGCCAGTTCTTGTATGCCACTAAATGGCAGCATTTTTTGCTATCATTATAGCTTATTAAAAACAGAGCAGGAGGGTGTCCTGCACAGGTGCTAGAAATAGCTTGGCACCAGTGGGACCATAATGAAATACAACAGCCAGTTCTTGTATGCCACTAAATGGCAGCATTTTTTGCTATCATTATAGCTTATTAAAAACAGAGCAGGAGGGTGTCATGCACAGGTGCTAGAAATAGCTTGGCACCAGTGGGACAATAATGAAATACAACAGCCAGTTCTTGTATGCCACTAAATGGCAGCATTTTTTGCTATCATTATAGCTTATTAATAACAGAGCAGGAAGGTGTCATGCAGAGGTGCTACACATAGATTTGCACCAGTGGGGCACTAATGGAGTACAACAGCCACTTCTTGTATGCCACTAAGTTCACTCAGTGTTTGCTAGTATAATGGCTTAGTAACAATGAGTTTGAGTGTGCAATGCAGGCAGACGTGCTGCAAATATCTTTGCACTAGTGGGATAATACAGAAGTCCAACAACCACGTTTAGGATGCCACTAAGTTCACTCAATTTTTGGTATTATATTGTCTTAGTAACAATGAGTTTCAGTGTGCAATGCAGGCAGACGTGTTGCAAATATCTTTGCACTAGTGGGACAATACATAAGTCCAACAGCCACGTTTAGGATGCCACTAAGTTCACTCAGTGTTTGCTAGTATAATGGCTTAGTAACAATGAGTTTGAGTGTGCAATGCAGGCAGACGTGCTGCAAATATCTTTGCACTAGTGGGACAATACAGAAGTCCAACAGCCACTCTTAGGATGCCACTAAGTTCACTCAGTGTTTGCTAGTATAATGGCTTAGTAACAATGAGTTTGAGTGTGCAATGCAGGCAGACATGCTGCAAATATCTTTGCACTAGTGGGACAATACAGAAGTCCAACAGCCACGTTTAGGATGCCACTAAGTTCACTCAGTGTTTGCACTCAGTGTTTGCTAGTATAATGGCTTAGTAACAATGAGTTTGAGTGTGCAAAGGGCAGGAGGGTACAGTGGCAGGGTTGTGGGTCTCTGGGTAGAGGAAAGGAAGCCTGCCTTTCTATCCCTCCTAATGGGGAAATGCAGCGAGGAAATCCCTGACCTTAGCTACACAGATGCTGTCATCTTGTGTAGCTGTTAAACTCTGTTTTCTCGGACCTGTCACCTATGGCTCTGACCCTGCCGGTATTAGCCCTTAAAAAGACTGATAGAAAGTGCTATCCCTATTCTGTACAGCGCTGTGTATAGAGCGTACACAGCAGTATCGGAGATAGACGCTGCGCCAGCGGTGACTGTCACCAAGGACGCAGAAGGCAGATAATGGCGTGCTGGATGAAAATGTCCGTTTTTATAATGCAGGGACATGTGACATGGACATCCTATCACACATGCCGTTGCTTCTCTGGCTAAAAGTCCACTTAGCTGTGTGTGTGTCTGGGATTGGCTGACATGCTGGCCCACCCCACTACGCGCGCTTAGGGAAGGAAGACAAGGAAAAAAAAAAAAAAATGGCCATTATACAAACAGCAGTGATCTGAATGCGCTGTTCCCGCACACTATACACTGAAATTTCATAATAGTGTGAGTCACAGAGTGACTTACACTATTACAGCAGAAAGCCAGCTAGTAATTAGCTGGTCTTTTTGCTGCTAGAACCGTTCTCGAACGTATCTAGAACTATCGAGCTTTAGCAAAAAACTCGAGTTCTAGTTCTATCTAGAACAGCCCCCAAAATCACTCGAGCCGCGAACTGGAGAACCTCGAACCGCGAACCGCGCTCAACTCTAGTCATGACATCGATGTTTACTTGGAGATACTCCTGTATCATCCTCTCAAGGCGTTGAGTATGTATCAGACTTCTTGTGTCTTCTTGCCTTGCAAAGCATGGTGTAAAATCTAAGGGGATCCAAGAGAATGGCAACCCAGTAGTCAGCATTGCTTCGAATTCTGAGAATCCAAGGGTCATGTTGTAGGTAGTGCAGCAAGAAGGCGCTCAATTGTCTTGCACATCCAGGAGGCACAAGTTCTTCCTGTGCTGTTGGCGGCAAGGTGAGAATCATGCTTCCTTCCTCTGCCCTCTCCCCCCAACCTCGCACAAGAGAAATGTGATCAAGGTCTCCCTCATCTGCTGATTCTTCCATGCCCATTGCCAGTTCATCCTTCATTTCTTCCTGGGCTCCTGCACCTTCCTCAACAGTTTGGCTGCTACCATGCGCCCTTGTTAATCCTTCTCCCCCACCGTCCCATGCCTGCCGCCTTGGTGCTGCTGACCGTCTGGACCTTGGAGATCTTGTTATCCCTTCCGCATATGACTCCTCCTCCACTTTCTCCCCTTCCTCTTGTCCCACCACCTGACTCGGAATACTGTTTAGAGTGTGCTCCAGCATTTAGATGACCGGAACATCTTCATTGCCATTTTGAAACTGTGCAGAAGAGTGCATAGTTTCTTGATCTGAGACCACTCCAGCAGCGTGATCTGCCTCACCTCTGTATCTCATTTGCTCAGGTTATACATCATAACTTATTGAAGCAGGGCTCGTCGGTGCTGCCACAGTCGCTGCAACTTGTGCAAATTCAAATTCCTGCATGTCGGCACATTGCATTTCAGACGGTGAACCGGCAGGCCGATAGACTTCTGGAGTGATGCAAGTCATTGAGCTGCGGGGTGTGAACGGCGGCAGCCCATGTAGGCCGGGATAGTGGTTTAAAAATTGCTGGACAACCAGGTTCAACACGTGAGCCATATATGGCATGTGTGTCACATTGCCCCGGCGAAGGGCCGCACCCAGGTTTGCAGCATTGTTGCACACGGACTTCCCTGGCTGCAGGTTGAGTGGAGACAACCATTGATGAAACTCGGTCTCCAGAGCTAACCATCCACAACTCCTCAGCGGTGTGACTCACATTTCCCATACATTTCAAAGTAAAGAGTCGACCGCCTGATGCCGTTGAACTCTGCTGCCAACATAGTAAGGAGGTGTGTGGGATTCCTTGTGCACAGTTACAACACAGGTGGCCTTACCAGACAGGATTTGGGTGGAGATGAAGGACCGAGTTGAGGTTGAGGAGGCTGAAGCAGTGGAGGAACTTCAACATACAGAGGATTGACACACAACTCGTGGGGACGGCAAGACTTGTATAGCAGACCCTTCTCCATCTCTCACCATAGTTACCCAGTGCCCAGTCAGTGACATGTAGCGCCCCTGTCCATGCTTACTGTTTCAAGTATCTGTGGTAAAATGCACCCTGTCACACACAGTTTCTCAAGGAAGCAGTGATGTTGTGTGCGACATACTGGTGTAGCGCAGCCACACCTTTCTTGAAAAAGTAGTGGCGACTGGGGCACTGCGATGGAATTTGGCCACAGACACCACTTAAGTGGCATCAATTTTCCAACAGTTGCAAACTTAAAATGGTTGTTTTCATGAAGCACATTCAAAACTTCACAAACCTTTAGTCTTCCCAGTATTGCGGATCCATGACTTGTTCATCTTGATGAACGTTGTCTGCGGGACACGACAAGATCTCCAAGGCATAAGTGGCGAGCTCAGGCCATTTTTCCTGATTGGAAGCCCAAAATGAGCAGGACTCCAGTTGCACAGTAATGACATCGATGTTCACTTGGAGATACTCCTGTATCAACCTCTTCAGGCGTTGACTATGTGTCAGACTTCTTGTGTCTTCCAGCCTTGCAAAGGATGGTGTAAAAAATTCATAACTTGATTACATAAAATTGCTGTTACCACCAGGTATGGTGGTACTGGTACGAGTGCTGACTCATCAGTCCCATAGTTGGCAAGTTAGAAATGTGAGATTCACTCTGTGCAGCACTGGTGTTTAGTGAAAAAGACGGTCTAAGATTGCGTACCAGCTTCTGCTTATACTCATGCATACCCTGCGTCCCTTTCCATGGCAGGAATTATTTTGCCATATTTTGTCTTGTACCGGGGATCTAAGAGTGTGGCAACTCAGTAGTCAGCATTACTTCGAGTTCTGACAATCCGAGGGTCATGTTGTAGGTAGTACAGCAAGAAGGCGCTCACGTGTCTTGCGCATCCAGGAGGAACAAATCCTTGCTGTGTTGTTGGCGGCAAGGTGAGAATCATGCTTCCATGAGGAGGCAAGTCAGCTTGAAGAGAATATGGGTGTTGTTTCTCCTGGTGGGGATACAGAACCTTTTCCTGTTTGCAGCTTGGCTGACGTGGCACAGTTCATGTGTAAGTATCTGTGGCAAGACCATCGCGAGATACACATTTTATCCAACAACCTATACTGGTTGCCCACCTTTCTTGACAAGGACAAATTTCCTTCTCTCCTTTTGGAGTCACCAAAGGATTGCAAAATGGAATTCTTCAAAAGGGTCATTGAAGATCAGTTGATGAAAACATCACCCTCAGACAATGCTGGGGGCAGATTTGCCGACTCTTTTCAACACCAAGGATTAATGGGGAGAGATACCAACACCAGGTCCAACAGAGGTGGGGGGGGGAAATGTGCACAAACTGGGCCATTTTCAATAAACAAGGACATCAGCAAGGGCTATTTGTGTCTGTAGCAATGCCAAGGAGGGAGAAGTTGCACAACATGGTCAAGAAGTACTTAAGTGACCATACCTGCATCCTTTCTGATGCTTCCGTTCCCTTTAATTATTGGGTGTCCAAGCTGAACACTTGGCCCAACCTCTCCTTATAGGCCTTGGAGATGTTGGCCTGCCCAGCTGCTAGTGCTATGTCAGAGCATGTTTTCAGTTCTGTTGGGGCAATCATCACTGATAGACACTCAGGCCGCTCCACAGAATATGCAGAAAGACTTACTCTGATTAAATTCAACAAAGACTGGATTTCTCCAGTTTGCAATCCCTCCAGATGAGAGCAAGCCAAACTAAATTCCCCCAAAATGTTCATTTTGACTACTGCTGATAACATCCACCCCTTGCCATATAAAGACATTTCTTTCCTGTGTCAGCCATGAATTTTTGTAAACACTATGCACATTGTGCAGTGGCGGTCAGTACAGGACAGTACTCCTACTCCAGCCTAACTACTATTTTTAATTGGAGGCCTTTGTGATGGGGACGTCCTGCGTCAACCATGACTCAGGCCATAGGGCTAATTTTTATAAACACTATGCACATTGTGCAGTGGCGGACAAACCAGGAGAGTACTCCTACTCCAGACTAACAACTACTATTTGTCATTGGGGTCTGTTGTGATGGGGACTTCCTGCTTCAACCATTACTCAGCCCATAGGGCTAATTTTTTTAAATAATGCACATCATTGTGACAACTGCATCCTTTCTGTTCTGTATACAGTCCGTTTTACATCCTTGTGCCTTCCGGTTTTTTTTTGGGAACTGCAAAAAACGGAAGGAGGGTTACTGCAGTCAAAAGCTAGAAAGATAGATAGCTGGATATATAGATAGACACACAGTGGAACCTCGGTTTACAAGAAAAATCCATTCTGTGAGTGTGCTTGTAAACCAAGTTACTCGTCTAGCAAAGCAAAACTTCCCATAAGAAATAATGCAAGATCAGACAATTCGTTCCACAACTTGTTCAATATCCCATCCTGGTCCCCTATTGTGCAATTCTACACATGCACAGACATGCACAAACACACAAAAACACACACAAACACACATATTTTGCTCACCTTACTTTCCGTTCCCTCGCCGGCCTCCTGGTTCTTGAAGTCCGCCGGTAACGGATGTGTATCGGGTAACCATCGGGACCGATGCCGGAGCTTCTGCTGCCAGTGCGATGATGTCAAAGGCATGAGCGCTGCCTTTGAGAAGCGGCTGACAGTGAACGTTCCTCCATTGTCGCGATGGTTACCCGATACACATCCTGTACTGGCGGACTACAAGAACCAGGAGTCCAGCGAGGGAACGGAAGGTAAGGTGAGCATAATATGTGTGTATGCATGTGTGTTTGTGTGTGTGTGTTTGTTTACGCGGACTGCAAGAGCAGGTCAGAGTGTGGTGAAAGTACGGAACCAGAAGTGTGTGCGGTGAGTATTTGCTCATACAGCAAAGATTGCGCATAAACTGAGTTACAAATTTACAGCAAGCTTTGCTCGTATAGCGAAATACTCGCACACCAAGTAACTTGTAAACCGAGGTTCCACTGTATATAATGTTCCACTCCTCTGCATTTTGTAATCTGGCACCCTTTAGTGCCTTTCATGTGGCACTAAAGAGTGCTTAACCTTATATTTACCCAAAAAATAAATGATTAAAAAAACTGACTTGGGGTCCCACCAATTTCTTGTAGCCAGCTAGGCTAAAGCAGACCACAGCTGACAGCATCACCTTGGTTGGTAATCCAAAACAGAGGGCATCCCATGCTGTCATTTTAAATTCAAATAAATAATTTAACACAAAAAATGTGGAGCCTCCCCAAATTGGATGACTAGCCATGGTAAAGTAAACAGCTGTGGTCTGGTATTCTCAGACTAGAGAGGTCCATGTTTATTGGACCATCCCCAGCCAAAAAATAGCAGGCCGCAGCCACCCCAAAAGTGGCACATCCATTAGATGCACCAATCATGGCGCTTTGCACCAGCTCATCCCATCGCCCTGGTGTGGTGGCAAATAGGGTAATATATGGGGTTGATACAAGCTGTGTAATGTCACCTGGCATCAAGTCTTGGCATTAGTGATGTCCCTGCATCTAACAGATACCCGACATCACAAACCCAGTCAGTGAAAAAAAAAAAAAAAGTGGACAACAAAAAAAATATTTTTAGAAAAAAAACTCCCCAAAACATTCCCTATTTCACCAATTTATTGAAAAGAAAAAAACAAATCCGGGTCCAGCGTATTTCAATAAGGGAGTCCCACGATGATCCATACCATACTTACTGGCCCAGTCAATGAAGAACAGAATGTTCCCCATTGGCTGGGGAAGCAGTGCAGTGACCTGAGCTAACATCATTAGGTCAGGCCAGGTCACTGCAGGGCATAACAAACGCCAACATCATTAGGTTAGCTGAGTTCATTACCTGCAGTGATGATTTTCACTGAACTCGTGACGTCACCACTTGTTAGTGAGTACCATGGCAGCCCTGTTTTCCCACAAACTGTCCTGTGAGCCCGTGACGTCACTGCTAGTCACAGTCTTGGGCCACCCACGAGAATTGATGTGAGAACGCGATGTCATGGAAGTCAATGACGAGCGCTGACATCATGAGTTCAGCAGAGATCATCACAGCAGATAATGATCTGAGCTAACCTCCTGATGTCGGCGCTCATCATCCCACAGCTGCCCGCACACTGCTGTGTGAGGCACTGCAGGGCTGGTTAGGCTAGTGCGACATAGACTGTAGGGGCACCATTAGACTGAAGTCACACAGAAGTTCTTCTGTGTGGCTTCAGGGGATCTCAGAAACCATATGAGTCAGACATGAATGCAGGCATATTCTCCAGGCTCTCCCCATTCAGTTTCATCACTTTCCCATCCATTTCAGCCTTTTCCTCAGACCTCTTTGTTGGGTCCTGCAGAAAATTACTCACATTTCCCATTGAATTGCATTGTACTCACTATGCGGAATGAATACACGAGTATTACAAAGTACTCATTACGAGTATGGCCATTATGACTATTTCGGTACTGGCTCATCCCTAGTGACATCCTGGCATAGACTGTTACTGATCGACTATCCCTGCTCCTGTGTTAGCGACCTCGAGTGATCTTCTGTCTAACCACACTCAGGAGTTCTTTTCTTACCTGAGTCCATGTGCCCCTAGTGGTAGCTTGACACCCCTTAAAGTTTTAGCTATAAATCAAATGCCTTTAGCTTCTAAGCTTTACTCCAGTAGGAGTTCTTCATTTTCCAAGTGCTAAGTAAAAGTTTTCCTTACAGCTTCTTTGATTCTGAAAACAATTGGCTGAGACACAGAAACAGATTGAGAATAATTCACACTTTCAAGGCTGACAAACTAATCCTGATTTCTTTTCAACAAGCTACACAAATATACAACACGTTAATTTTGACTTAAAATCTCTTCTTCTGCAGTACTTTATACAATTTCAGCAATTCACTACCTTTTGTACTGCAGAGTGCATTGATTTACACCTTCAACAACAGTGTGTGCACCTCTTTGCCCTACTGTTTTGGTACTTTTGCTGTAAAACACATTATCCTTTACATATTTGCTGGCTATTAAAAAGATGTTGCAAACAGACAGTGTATGACCCACACAAGATCAGCAAGTCAGATACTTACATCAAAGACCTGCAAGTTCAAGCTAATTTAAATTCTATTTTCTCTAAGCAGAATGTGCTTTAGGCAAATGAGCCTGTGTTCAGATATTCAGCATATTTATACAAAATAGCATGTTAATTTCCTGGGAAAGAAACATTTTCTTTCTCAAGCAAAAACATTTTTCCAACAATCGTGATTATTAAGCTACTGTAGTGTTTAAAAAAAACTCTCAAACATCAGACCAACTGGAGTGTTATTATTTATGGCTAAGTGAGCAAAAACCAAGCAATACTATGTGTCTTCGTGAATAAAACTTTTATTAAACTGTCGAGTCAAATGAAATATTGATATTATATAATCATTGGTTTGTTAAATGTTAAGTCTTGTTAAGAAACCAACTTTCAGCTTGTCTAACTTTAGAACATAAATGCAGTTGTAGAGGTCCAAACGATAAGAAAATATGAGCACCCTTCCTTATAATTGAATTCAGATGTCAGCCATACCAAAAAACATATCTAATATATAAAGCTGAGTGTGTGTGTGTGTGTGTGTGTGTGTGTGTGTGGTGTGTGTGTGTATGTCCGGGATTGGCATCTGCACCATTGCAGCTACAGCCACAAAATTTTGCACACTCACACGTCGGGACCCCGAGAGTGTCATAGGCTATGTTGTGAGATGAAATTTTAACCCTGCACGTTCCAATTTACCAATCAATTTTGCCCCTATCAACATAATGGGGAAATAGTGAAACAAAAAGTGTTGGGGGCATATTGACAGCGGCCAGATGTGAACTAGAGGGACTTAAAGAATGAGAGCGATGACGCCAAAGAGTATATACCGTACATTTGCTAAGGTGGGACCTCGACATGGGATACTCACCACACTCGGGGATATGAACACACACACAAAATGCGCCACACACTATCACGTGCTTGAACACATATACCACCCTCAGCACACACTTCACCACACATACACCAACCTCGCCACATAATCGCCCTAAAACACACACAAGTCTGGTATTTTTCTTCAAAAATAAAAATCTGATTAATAAGCAGCCAAGCTACAAGAACAACAAATGTACCACATAGGAAATACGGCAGCTGTCAGTCACATGACCTGTCTATTATGTGTATGTGTGAGCTAATATATACTGTCAGGGGGGAGGGCTTTCTGTTGCCTGGGGATTTATCAGGCTGTCAATAGCAACCAATCACAGCTCAGCTTCTATTTTGCTACAGTTAATTAATCTGAGCTCTGATTGGTTAATATAGGCAACAAAGGACATTCTCAGTATAACAAAGCTTGTGTGCGGTAATAGGATGTCAGTTAGGGTGTGCTGGTGGAAAGGATGATGTCAGTCACATTACCTCTATGTGAGAGGATATAGAAACTGTCAGTTACAGACTATTTTTACCACAGTAATGCCTCATAAGAAAAGGAATTCCTTTGGCATGAATGTCAGCTGATATGAAAAGAAAAGCTGCATTACGGGCCAATGAAAAATGTGAAGACGGAGAAACAAGGCTGACACACATGAGAACAGCAGCTGCTTCCTCAAGAGCCAATGAACTTTCTGAGGAGAGGGATGTGAGGCTTGCAGACATGAAAACAAGAGCTGCTTCCTCAAGAGCCAATGAACTTTCTGAGGAGAGTGAAGCGAGGCTTGCAGACATGAAAACAAGAGCTTCTTCCTCAAGGGCCAATGAACTTTCTGAGGAGAGGGAAGCGAGACTTGCAGATAAGAAAGGAAGAGCTGCTTCCTCAAGGGCCACTAAGAGTATTGCTATTTCTTCCACCAGGGCACAGGAAATGGTTGGAGATTTGAAACATGCTGCCTTTTGTTACCAGTCAGACATAAACTATCAGGATCATCCTAAAGTTCAGATAGGAAAAATGGTTGTGGTCTGCATGTACTGCAGTGCCCTGAAATGGAAAGATGAACCGCCAGGTTTATGCTGTGCAAATGGCAAGATAAAACTTCCACCTCTCCTGTCACCACCAGATCCCCTAAAGTCTCTGATGACAGGTACCAGTACAATATCAAAGCATTTCTTGGACAACATTAGGAAGTACAACTCCTGCTTCCAAATGACATACCGTATTTTTCGCTTTATAAGACGCACCTGATTATAAGACGCACCTAGGTTTTAAAGGAGGAAAATTAAAAAAAAAAAAAAAGTGAGCCAAATAGTGTGCTAAAACATTTTAATAAAATAAAATAACATTATTTTAACAATTTAGACTCAACAGGAGTCAATAGCAGCATTGTTTGTAACATGAACCATTATTGTGAACAACATAGGAAGGAAACCTTTAGTCCTCAGATACGGGACCCTTCTAGTCATCAGGGAACCCCAGGAATTCCTCATCAGTGCTTTCAGCATTCAGGAAGCTCAATTCCTCACAGTCAGATGTGTCACTTTCTTCAGTGTCCTCATATAAGATATCATCTTTGGTGCCATCTAAAGCATTGCTAATCCCACATTTTTTTAATGACCTTATAACCGTTTATCCTTCACGGACTGCCATGAAGTTTTCACGCACTCACACACTTGAGTAATAGTGGGTCTCTTCATTCGTCCAGAAGGTGTCAGATCGTGATTACCAGCAGCCATCCACTTATTCCACTCTTCTCGCATGAACACTTTAAATGGCTTATTGATGGACACATCAAGGGGTTGCAGCTGGCTGGTAAGCCCCCCTGGAATCACAGCGAGATGGGTCTTCACTTCTTTAAAAACCTTTTTTGTGGTTTCACTAATGTGAGCTCGAAACTGGTCCAGCACTAATAGGGCAGGTTTTTTTAGAAGCCCTCCAGGACGTTTGGACCAGACTATGTCGATCCGCACTTTTATTCCGTTTTCATCCATCCATCCTTTTTCGTGAACATGCACAACAACTCCTCATGGTATTGCTTCTTTTGGCATATTCTTTCTTTTGAAAATTACCATTGGCGGCAGTTTCATGCCATCGGCACAGCAGGACAGCACAACGGTGTAATGGGTTTTTTCGTGTCCTGAGGTCTTTACTGTTACAGTTTTTGCACCCTTTTCATTAACAGTCCTGTTAGATGGCACATCAAAGGTTAGAGGCACTTCATCCATATTCCCAATCTGGCCTATTTCAAAACCATTTTTCTTTCTGCTGTCAAGTACAAACTTGTGGAAAGACAGAATCTTGGACTCATATTCTCGGGCATTTTTTGCGCAATTCTAGTTTTTATGCGCATTGCAAGACCCCATCTCTTCATAAATCAGAAGCACCATGATGGTGATCCTGTAAAGTCAGTAATGCCTTTCTCCGCAGCAATGCGCTTTGCTTCGCATATGATCATTTTAGTGGACACGGATAGGCCATTATTTCTGTGGCGTGTTATCTATACTTTCATGTCCACGTCTAAGTCTGGCCACTTAGCACGACGTCCACGAAGACCACATTTGCTTTTTTGTGCTTTTTCCAGCTCATCCTCCTGTTTCCTCCACTTTCTTATTTTTTCAGTTAGAGGCGGTCCGAAATGTCTCTCCGCTGCTCTATTCCCATGTTCTTTAGCATATTTTATTACCTCCAGTTTAAAGGGAATTTTATACGCTAGCTGTGACGACATGGACTCTCATGGGTTAAAGTTTCTTAAAATCCAGCCAGACAGCATGATAGATTGTCTATAGACGGGGGAGAAGTCCCTCATTGTTTTTACAAGACTCTTGTTGACTCAATGTAATTGTGTTGGCCACTGAAAGCCAGACGTATTGTTCTCCAGACATTTCCAGTAACCATTGTATTGTAGTTGTGTATTGATAATGTAATTACCTTAGTAGCCATTGTCTAGTTGGTGACTTGCCGACTCCATCTAGATATACTGAGTCTTTCTATGCACATCATTTAAATGAACATTATCCATGCAGCTTGAAATTCATCCAATGGGAGAAGCAATCTTGTTCAACCAATCGATGAGGACGCAGTGTATCCTAAGGGAAGGTTATGGCTATAAAAGGGACTTCTTTAAGCCACCAGTGTGGATGAAGGTTGATGGATGCTGATGGATCCAGTCTAAGCTCTTTGGAGCTGACTAGAGGATCAGGATATCTTATGGCTTCAATCTAGGGACTCCGGTTCCGGTTGGAGACCATATCCACAGCCTAGGGATTTCGACTCTGGCTGCCAGGATTGTAACATCATACCAGGACTACCTAAGGAGGACACTCAGGTTGGGACAGTTCAGTCACCTGTTACAGACTTTGCAGACCTCACACAGCTTCCTGAATCTGGCATTATTCCTTTCTCGGTGGGTGCCCGCCAAACTGGAGTAAGCGGCCCTGGAAGCTCTGAGGCATGGACTTTCTAAATCCCTGGTGAGCCAGCGGAAGGGTGAGACTCTGTTGCCTTTTACATTTGTGTGTTTTGCTGGTTGTGTTATGTGCCGTTAATTATTTGGGGATCCAATAAAGTCTAATTATTGTGGTTCCCTCACCCTGTGTTGTCTGAGTAGTGTTACGCCCACGGTTAAGGAGGCCGGCGTTCAGTTGGGATGAGCCCTGAGCCACGCTGTCTTTCTAAAGGCGGCGGGTTTTAGTGGACGAGAGCACCCACTGAGCCCCGTGTCTCCACAATTGGTGGCAGCGGTGGGATACTACTCAGCCTGGATTACCCAGGGGAGCTGCAGCGGACTGGTGTTCGTGGACACCGTCCAGGGCTCAACAACCAGGGAGGCACATAAGCATACCCAGCAGGCCATAGGGGAGGCATTCAGGTTTCGGATGCTGCTATGTCCAACCCCACCAGCTCAGCCATGGGACAAGGACAAGAGAGGAGTTACTACCGTTGCAGTAAATGGATGCTACAGGATCTGTGCCAGAGGCGAAAGATTATCTACTGGAACGCTGAGACTCGGTCAGCCTTGATCCATAAATTAGTCCGTTGGGATGCCCAGAATGATGCAGAGGACGATGAGGATCCCGCCGATATTGACCCAGAGGATTTAAACTATGTGCCACATCATGGATCTAGTGACAATCGGGAATCAACTTTGTCCAAAATGGCCCAAGCCACAGCGTTGTTGGATGCATTGGGGCCTAGATCCTCAAGAGAAGAGAGGGCTTATGTTCTGGAATATGTTTATGGGATTCCAGCTGCAGTACTGCTAACACCAGCCGGTCGAGAAGGATGGTCCCGCTACCCAGCAGAAGCTGCGCCAAAACAAAGGACTACAAACAGGGCCTGTGACTCACCCAATCTATGGCGCTGTTATACATGTGGGCGCAATGGACATATAGATAAAGATTGTCTCCAAAACCGAGGCCGCATGCATGGAACCCGTCTGCAACTCCAACCAGTCAACATATGCCGAGATGAACCAACGAGACCTGAGGAATGCTACTCCCAAGAAACACCAATAGCTGAGGAAGTGGTTTATCCAGTCCACACCCTACGGCAGGCCGGACACCGTACACCAGCCAACCTCCATCCCCACATCCAGACGGTCAAGGTCGGTGATATACAGGCTCAGGGACTTCGAGACATTGGATCTTCCATCCCTCTGGTAAGCCCAGTTATTGTTTCCCCAGAAGACCCTGTACCAGATTCCCAATTATCCATCTCCCTGGCTGAGGGCCAGCGCTCAGACATTCCTCTGGCATGTGTGCAGCTGGACCTAAGGACCGACCAGGGAGAGGTCGAGGTGGAGCTTGTGGACAGCCTCCCCACACCTGGTATTTTGGGGACCAACCAGGAAGTGATCGATGTGGGGATTGTGAACAGCCTCCCCATACCTGACATTGTGGAGACTGACCAGAGCAAGGCTGATGTGGAGCATATGGACACCGTCCCCACACCAGTTATTTCGGGAAAGGACCAGGGAGAGGTTGATGTGAGGATTGTGAACAGTCTCCCCATACCTGACATTGTGGAGACTGACCAGAGCAAGGCTGATGTGGAGCTTATGGACACCGTCCCCACACCACTTATTTCAGGAAAGGACCAGGGAGAGGTTGATGTGAGACTTGTGAACAGCCTCCCCACACCTGTCATTGTGGAGACTAATCAGAGCAAGGCTGATGTGGAGCTTATGGACACCGTCCCCACACCAGTTACTTTGGGGTCTGACCAGGAAGAGGTCCATATGGAGTTTATGGACAGCCTCCCCACACCTGTTGTTTCGGGGACTAGCCAGGAGGAAGTTGAAGTGGGGTTCATAGATGGCCCCACCAAGCCTGTTGTTTCGGATACCACTCAAAGGGAAGTGAAAGTGGGGCTTGTGAATTACCTGCTCACACCAGTCATTTTGGAGAATGACCTAGGACAAGGACTATCCAGTCAGTTTGAAGAAGCCATCACCCACCTCCAAGCCAAGCAGGACCCTGATGTGGATCTTTCTAACATCTTTTCCAGGGATGGTTTGCATTCCCGGTCTCCATCATCCACTTCTGAGCCAAGAACCGTGAGTAAGCCTAACCACACTGTGGCTATTGACTGGGGCAGGATTGATAGTGGGAGATTTGTGCAGGCCCAACTCATGGACCCCACCTTAGTGCTTGTCCACAATATGGCTGCTCAACTTGGGGGAGGTAATCAGGGGGAGGTGTATAGATGCAAGCCTCTGTTGCTGACCTCACTATTAAAAAGGACAATGCCGTCAAGAGGAGAAGGATGATCGGAAGCCTATCATGTCTGGCTAATATTAAGAAGGGGGAGGAATGTGACGACATGGACTCTCATGGGTTAAAGTTTCTTAAAATCCAGCCAGACAGCATGATAGATTGTCTATAGACGGGGGAGAAGTCCCTCATTGTTTTTACAAGACTCTTGTTGACTCAATGTGTTAGGGCCAAATGGACGGGCAGACCCGGGAGGTGGATCCACTGGGCCGAATTCCCTGATGAGGGAAAGGAGTCCGGTAGCCGGAGCACTTTAGGTAGCAGGACAGTCCGTGCACTGGAACACAATGGAGAAGTCCCTGGGACCACGAGGTTACTGATGGTGGTTTGGGTGACGGAGCTCAGGTTTGGAAGCCGAGATGATGTCAGGCGGGGTCCGGAACCGTTGGAGCAAGATGACGGGTCACCGCAGGGAACCGAGATGGTACGGACTGTCAGGATGGCAGATGGGCAGCGTTCGGGGTTCGCGACACAGCAGGACCGGATGGCGATGCAGGATCGGCTCTAGAAGACAGAGAGGTAAGTATCTCACAGAACACAAGAAGACCTGACTCCTAGCTTGGGAAAACACGAAGAACAGGCCCCGCTCCCTTGGACATTAACCCCCTTTATACCCTGTACCTGTGTGCCTCATTTCCTGTCAGTGGACACTGGCCCTTTAAGAAAGGGTCAGTGACCGCGCGCGCACCCTAATGCGCATGCGCGCGGCCCGGGTGCCAGAAGCCATGGCAGGAAGCTGAGAGGAGGATGCAGGAGAGCCGGCCAGGGACTGGGAAGCCGACGGGCGCCGGGAGCGGGGACCAGGAGGCCTGGGGAGCGCGGACACCGGAGGCTGGAGAGCGGGAAGCGTGGCAGGTGAGCCGGGGAGTGGAGCAGAGGACCCGGGGAGCGGAGCAGAGGACCCGGGGAGGGGAGCAGAGGACCCGGGGAGCGTGACAGTACCCCCCCCACACCCCCCTCCCCGCAACCGGGACAGGAAGGCACGGATCAGAGGAGTGCCCCGTTCTCCCTGGGCTCCCAGGACCTATCCTCAGGACCATACCCTTCCCAGTCCACCAGGAAGAACTGTCGACCTCGTACGGTCTTCATGGCCACGATATCCCTTACTGCATAGATGTCGACCTCAGCAATAGGAGGAGGGGCCGGACTGGCGGCAGCGGAGAAGGGACCAAGGACAACCGGCTTGAGCAGAGACACGTGGAAGGAGTTGGGTATCCTCATCGTGGCCGGGAGCTGTAGTTTGTAGGAGACCTCATTGATCTTGCCGAGGACTTTAAATGGTCCGATGTAGCGAGGTCCCAGCTTGTAGGATGGTATCTTCAATCGGATGTATTTGGAAGCAAGCCAGACGAGATCTCCCGGAGAGAAACACGGAGGATCCAGACGTCTCTTGTCCGCGTGTCTCTTCATCCGCAGGGATGCACGTGCAAGGGAGGCCTTAACTGAGTCCCAAATGGATGTAAAGTCACGGAGTACTGCATCAGCAGCAGGGATGTCCGAGGAAGAGGATACAGGCAATGGGACAGACGGCTGAAGTCCGTAGACGACATGGAAGGGAGAACTGGAGGAGGACTCACTGACGTGGTGATTATGGGAGAATTCAGCCCAAGGAAGAAGCGTGGACCAATCGTCATGATGGGCGTTGACGTAGTGACGTAAGAAAGAGGTCAATATCTGATTGACCCGTTCCACTTGGCCGTTCGACTGAGGATGGTAGGCCGAAGAAAAGTCCAGAGTCACTCCCAGATGTTTACAGAGAGCCCTCCAGAAGCGGGAGGTGAACTGAGTTCCTCTGTCGGACACTATGTGTGATGGAAAGCCATGCAAGCGGAAGATGTGATGTATATAGGCGTCCGCGAGTTCCTGGGCAGAGGGCAATCCAGCCATAGGAACGAAATGGGCCATTTTAGAGAACCGATCCACCACGACCCATATGACTGTGTGTCCGGAGGACAATGGCAAGTCAGTAATAAAGTCCATCGCTATGTGTTGCCAGGGAACTGATGGTATGAGCAGAGGCAAAAGACGGCCATATGGCAGGTGTTTGGGAGTCTTGTTCCTGGCACATGAGGAGCAGGCAGAGACAAAAGCAGCGACGTCTGTGCGAAGGGATGGCCACCAGTAATGACGTACAATGGCACTCCATGTCCTCTTCTGACCTGCATGACCGGCTGTTTTCGAGGCATGGCCCCAGTGTAACACTTTTTTCCTGTCGGTCTCAGAGACATAGGTCTTCCCAGGCGGTATCTGGGCCAGGGTGACAGGAGCCACCGGAATGATCTTACTAGGACAGATGATGGGTTGGGATGTCTCCTCCTACTGCTCCATGGGCATGAAAGACCTAGACAAGGCATCAGCGCGTACATTCTTGTTCGCGGGTCGGAAATGAAGCTGGAAGTCGAACCGGGCAAAGAACAAGGACCACCTGGCTTGCCGTGGGTTCAGTCGCTGAGCAGTCCGCAGGTATTCCAGGTTTTTGTGGTCCGTGTAAATAATGACGGGGTACACTGCTCCTTCCAGAAGATAGCGCCATTCCTCCAGAGCCAGTTTGACTGCTAATAGCTCTCGGTCACCGATGGTGTAGTTGCGTTCAGGCGCAGAGAAGCTCTTGGAGAAGAAACCGCAAGTCACCATCTTCCCGGAGGAGGACTTCTGCATGAGCACTGCTCCGGCTCCCGAGGAGGAGGCATCCACCTCTAAGGTGAACTGGCGGTTTAACTCTAGACGGTGGAGTACAGGAGAGGAGGCAAAGGCTCGCTTTAGAGAGCCAAATGCGGCGTCGGCCGCAGGTGACCAGTCCTTGGGATTAGCCCCCTTCTTGGTCAGGGCGGAAAGAGGAGCAGTCAGAGCCGAGAAGTGAGGAATAAACTGGCGGTAATAGTTGGCGAATCCCAGAAAGCGTTGGATTGCCTTCAGTCCAGAAGGAGGAGGCCAGTTGAGAACGGAAGAGACCTTCTTTGGATCCATCTGCAGTCCGGTATCGGTGATGAGGTAACCCAGGAAGGGGAGAGAAGACTGTTCGAAGACGCACTTCTCGTACTTGGCGTACAGACGATTCTCTCTTAGTCTTTGTAGAACCTGTTGCACGTTCTCTCGATGGGTCTGGAGGTCCGGAGAGAAGACAAGGATGTCATCCAGATATACCACCACACAGACGTAGAGAAGGTCCCGGAACACATCGTTCACTAATTCTTGGAAGACTGCTGGTGCGTTACACAGGCCGAAGGGCATCACGCAGTATTCATAGTGTCCATCGCGCGTGTTGAACGCGGTCTTCCATTCATCCCCTGAGCGGATACGGACCAGGTTGTAGGCACCCCGAAGATCCAACTTGGTGAACACACGAGCTCCTCTGAGCCGATCAAACAATTCGGGGATGAGCGGCAGGGGGTACTTGTTTTTTACGGTGATTAGGTTCAATCCCCGGTAGTCTATACATGGGCGTAGGTCGCCCTCTTTCTTCTTTACGAAGAAGAAGCCTGCTCCAGCAGGAGAGGAGGATCTCCGAATGAATCCCTTAGCCAGGCTCTCTGTGATGTACGTAGACATGGCCCTTGTTTCGGCTGGAGACAGTGGATATATCCGTCCTCGAGGTGGTGTAGTTCCCGGGAGCAGGTCAATGGCACAATCGTATGGACGATGTGGCGGAAGTACTTCGGACTCCTTCTTATCAAAGACGTCCACGAAGGACCAATAGGCTGAGGGCAGTCCCGGTAGGGACTCGGGAACCGGAGGTCGCCGGATAGGTTGTATGGTCTTCAGACAGGTCTCATGGCAAGAAGACCCCCATCGAGTGATATCGCCAGTGCCCCAGCTGACGGAAGGCTCGTGTGTCCGCAACCAAGGAAGGCCCAGCAGGATTTGATGTGACATATGTGGGAGAACGTAGAGAGCGATGGTCTCGGTGTGCAGAGCACCGATACGCAGTTCCAGCGGCTGGGTGATCCAGGAGATGGTGTCAGAGAGGGGTCTCTCATCCACAGAGGCAATCACCAGAGGTTTGGCGAGTGGAGTAACAGGCACCTGGTACTTGTCCACAGTGGCCTGCTGGATGAAATTGCCTGCTGCCCCAGAATCGAGGTACGCCTCAGCCGTAAACCGCGTCTCTCCCGTTGTCACTTGCACAGTCCATGTAACTGGGTCTGAGAGAGTCCCAGCACCTAGGGTGGCCTCTCCTACCAACCCTAGGCTTTGGAGTTTCCCGGTCTCTCTGGGCAGGCGCGTAGCAGGTGTGTGCCCTCTCCGCAGTAGAAGCAGAGACCCTTGGCGAGCCGCTCTGCTCGACGTTGTTCAGACTGTCGTACACGGTCGATCTGCATGGGCTCATGGACGGAGACACCAGAGGCCGTTGACTGGAGTACGGCGGGCTTCTGTGGAGGAGAGGAATGTCTCACCGGACGTCTCTCACGGGACACCTCTTTGGACCGTTCCTGAAAGCGTATGTCCACTCGAGTCGCTAGGGTAATCAGGGCGTCCAGGGTGGACGGTACGTCACGTCCAGCCAGCTCATCTTTGATTCGACCTGAGAGACCTTCCCAGAAGGCGGCGGTTAGGGCCTCGTTATTCCACCCGAGTTCTGAAGCCAAGGTGCGGAAACGGATGGCGTATTGACCCACCGTCAGAGGTCCCTGACGTAACCGGAGAAGAGATGAAGCAGACGCGGAGGCGCGTCCGGGTTCGTCAAAGGTGCTGCGAAAGGCCTGCAGAAACTCCTGGAGGTTCTTGGTCATAGGGTCCTCCTTCTCCCACAAGGGGTTCATCCACGCCAGTGCCTCGCCCTCTAGGTGAGACATGATGAAGGCGACCTTGGCTTGGTCGGAGGCAAACAAATGTGGCAGCTGCGTGAAATGGAGGGAGCATTGGTTTATGAATCCCCTGCAGGTCTTGGGGTCTCCGGCGTACCGGGGTGGTGAGGCCAAACGAAGTCTGGAAGTATCTGAAAATGTCGCCACGGGAGCTGGAGCCGTGGATTGACTAGTGGAAGCCCGGGATGCTGAAGACGTCACTGCCGCTTGTAGCGTGTTCAGGCGGGCGTCCACAGAAGACATGAATTGCAGCATGCGGGTCTGAGTCTCACGCTGGCGTTGGAGTTCCTCCTGTACGGCTGCTAGTGCTTCGGCGGGATCCATGGCTTGTTCTTACTGTTAGGGCCAAATGGACGGGCAGACCCGGGAGGTGGATCCACTGGGCCGAATTCCCTGATGAGGGAAAGGAGTCCGGTAGCCGGAGCACTTTAGGTAGCAGGACAGTCCGTGCACTGGAACACAATGGAGAAGTCCCTGGGACCACGAGGTTACTGATGGTGGTTCGGGTGACGGAGCTCAGGTTCGGAAGCCGAGATGATGTCAGGCGGGGTCCGGAACCGTTGGAGCAAGATGACGGGTCACCGCAGGGAACCGAGATGGTACGGACTGTCAGGATGGCAGATGGGCAGCGTTCGGGGTTCGCGACACAGCAGGACCGGATGGCGATGCAGGATCGGCTCTAGAAGACAGAGAGGTAAGTATCTCACAGAACACAAGGAGACCTGACTCCTAGCTTGGGAAAAAACGAAGAACAGGCCCCGCTCCCTTGGACATTAACCCCCTTTATACCCTGTACCTGTGTGCCTCATTTCCTGTCAGTGGACATTGGCCCTTTAAGAAAGGGTCAGTGACCGCGCGCGCGCCCTAATGCGCATGCGCGCGGCCCGGGTGCCAGAAGCCATGGCAGGAAGCTGAGAGGAGGACGCAGGAGAGCCGGCCAGGGACTGGGAAGCCGACGGGCGCCGGGAGCGGGGACCAGGAGGCCTGGGGAGCGCGGACACCGGAGGCTGGAGAGCGGGAAGCGTGGCAGGTGAGCCGGGGAGCGGAGCAGAGGACCCGGGGAGCGGAGCAGAGGACCCGGGGAGGGGAGCAGAGGACCCAGGGAGCGTGACACAATGTAATTGTGTTGGCCACTGAAAGCCAGACGTATTGTTCTCCAGACATTTCCAGTAACCATTGTATTGTAGTTGTGTATTGATAATGTAATTACCTTAGTAGCCATTGTCTAGTTGGTGACTTGCCGACTCCATCTAGATATACTGAGTCTTTCTATGCACATCATTTAAATGAACATTATCCATGCAGCTTGAAATTCATCCAATGGGAGAAGCAATCTTGTTCAACCAATCGATGAGGACGCAGTGTATCCTAAGGGAAGGTTATGGCTATAAAAGGGACTTCTTTAAGCCACCAGGGTGGATGAAGGTTGATGGATGCTGATGGATCCAGTCTAAGCTCTTTGGAGCTGACTAGAGGATCAGGATATCTTATGGCTTCAATCTAGGGACTCCGGTTCCGGTTGGAGACCATATCCACAGCCTAGGGATTTCGACTCTGGCTGCCAGGATTGTAACATCATACCAGGACTACCTAAGGAGGACACTCAGGTTGGGACAGTTCAGTCACCTGTTACAGACTTTGCAGACCTCACACAGCTTCCTGAATCTGGCATTATTCCTTTCTCGGTGGGTGCCCGCCAAACTGGAGTAAGCGGCCCTGGAACCTCTGAGGCACGGACATTCTAAATCCCTGGTGAGCCAGCGGAAGGGTGAGACTCTGTTGCCTTTTACATTTGTGTGTTTTGCTGGTTATGTGTTATGTGCCGTTAATTGTTTGGGGATCCAATAAAGTCTAAGTATTGTGGTTCCCTCACCCTGTGTTGTCTGAGTAGTGTTACGCCCACGGTTAAGGAGGCCGGCGTTCAGTTGGGATGAGCCCTGAGCCACGCTGTCTTTCCAAAGGCGGCGGGTTTTAGTGGACGAGAGCACCCACTGAGCCCCGTGTCTCCACACTAGCCTTTTCTGCTTTGACATCCTTGAGCAAGGCACAATATGCAGCAGCAGCCTACAGGACGGTATTTTTCTGCAACAAAATACAGTATTGAATCAACTGTCAGCGCTGTGTCCTTCATGGGTATGGGGGCATTGTAGGTGAGAACATGAATGAATAACATACAGTAGCTGTAGAACAAAACATGGACCGCGTTTCCAAAAATCATTAGTTGATCTAGTGCAGCTAGGAAAAAGTTACCGCTACCGGTATACAACTGAACATGAGGTTCTTAGTTTAACATTCTGATCAGACTGTATGAAGCCACTGCCACGTCACGGCAAAGCTATCAGTGAGCAAAAATAGGCAGAACCCCTCTTGCAGTCTCCAGCCTTGCAGCATGGGTGCTGTGGTGCACCCGGTTACCTGCCCTGCGGTGCATTGTCACCTGAGTGGTGATTGATGCACTGCACCTTAAAGGCTATTACAGTACCGTAAGTTAAAAACCCACTCAGAGGTGATAAGGCAGTTGGCTTTATACAGCCTGATCATACTGTTACACCAAGAACCTCATATTCAGTTTTATAATTTTTTGCCGAGTGGCACTAGATCAGCTGATGATTGCGTGTCCATGTCTTTTTCTACAGCTACAATGAATGAATAACATTGTTATGAGGGATCTGCGGATAATGCCCTGTTTACAAAAAACCTGTGGATGACGCACTATTATGGGGGACCTGTGGATGAGGGTCTGTTATGGGGGACCTGTGGATGACACACTGCTGTGGGGGACCTGTGGATGACGCACTGCTATGTGGGACCTGTGGATGAAGCACTGCTATGGGGGACCTGTGGATGACGCACTGCTACAGGGGACCTGTGGATGACGCACTATTATGGGGGACCTGTGAATGACGCGCTATTATGGGGGACCTGTGGATGACGCACTATTATGGGGGAACTGTGGAAGACGCACTGCTATGGGGGACCTGTGGATGACGCACTCCTATGGGGGACCTGTGGATGACGCACTATTATGGTGGAACTGTGGATGACGCACTATTATGGGGGACCAGTGGAAGACGAACTATTATGGGGGACCTGTGGATGACGCACTGCTATGGGTGACCTGTGGATGACGCACTATTATGGGGGACCTGTGGATGACGCACTATTATGGGGGACCTGTGGATGAGGGTCTGTTATGGGGGACCTGTGGATGACACACTGCTGTGGGGGACCTGTGGATGACGCACTGCTATGTGGGACCTGTGGATGAAGCACTGCTATGGGGGACCTGTGGATGACGCACTGCTATGGGGGACCTGTGGATGACGCACTATTATGGGGGACCTGTGAATGACGCGCTGTTATGGGGGACCTGTGGATGACGCACTATTATGGGGGAACTGTGGAAGTTGCACTGCTATGGGGGACCTGTGGATGACGCACTCCTATGGGGGACCTGTGGATGACGCACTATTATGGGGGACCTGTGGATGATGCACTATTATGGGGGACCTGTGGATGACGCACTGCTACGGGGGACCTGTGGATGACGCACTATTATAGGGGACCTGTGAATGACGCGCTGTTATGGGGGACCTGTGGATGACGCACTATTATGGGGGAACTGTGGAAGACGCACTGCTATGGGGGACCTGTGGATGACGCACTCCTATGGGGGACCTGTGGATGACGCACTATTATGGGGGACCTGTGGATGACACACTATTATGGGGGACCTGTGAATGACGCATTGCTATGGGGGATCTCTGGATGACGCAATGGTATGGGGGACCTGTGGATGATGCACTGCTATGGGGGACCTGTGGATGACGCACTGCTATGGGGGACCTGTGGATAACGCACTATTATGGGAGACCTGTGGAAGACGCACTGCTATGGGGGACCTGTGGATGACGCACTATTATTGGGGACCTGTGGATGACACAATATTATGGGGGACCTGTGGATGATGCACTGCTATGGGAGACCTGTGGATGACGCACTATTATGGGGGACCTGTGGATGACGCACTGCTATGGGGGACCTGTGGATGACGCACTGCTATGGGGGACCTGTGGATGACGCACTATTATGGGGGACCTATGAATGACGCATTGCTATGGGGGATCTCTGGATGACGCACTGCTATGGGGAACCTGTGGATGACGCACTGCTATGGGGGACCTGTGGATGACGCACTGCTATGGGGGACCTGTGGATAACGCAACGCACTATTATGGGGGACCTGTGGAAGACGCACTGCTATGGGGGACCTGTGGATGACGCACTATTATGGAGGACCTGTGGATGACACACTATTATGGGGGACCTGTGGATGATGCACTGCTATGGGGGACCTGTAGATGATGCACTATTATGGGGACCTGTGGATGACGCAATATTATGGGGACCTGTGGATGACGCACTGCTATGGGGGACCTGTGGATGACGCACTGCTATGGGGGACCTGTGGATAACGCACTATTATAGGGGACCTGTGGAAGACGCACTGCTATGGGGGACCTGTGGATGACGCACTATTTTGGGGACCTGTGGATGACGCACTGCTATGGGGGACCTGTGGATAACGCACTATTATAGGGGACCTGTGGAAGACGCACTGCTATGGGGGACCTGTGGATGACGTACTAGCATGGGAGACTTGTGGATGACGCACTGCTGTGGGGGACCTGTGGATGACGCACTGCTATGGGGGACCTGTGGATGATGCACTATTAAGGGGTACCTGTGGATGACACACTATTATGGGGGACATGTGGATGATGCACTATTATGGAGGACCTGTGGATGACGCACTGCTATGGGGGACCTGTTGATGACGCACTGCTATGGGGGACCTGTGGATGACACACTATTATGGGGGACCTGTGTATGACGCACTATTATGGGGGACCTGTGGATGACGCACTATTATGGAGGACCTGTGGATGACACACTATTATGGGGGACCTGTGGATGATGCACTGCTATGGGGGACCTGTGGATGATGCACTTTTATGGGGACCTGTGTATGACGCACTAATTTGGGGGACCTGTGGATGACATACTAGCATGGGAGACTTGTGGATGACGCACTGCTGTGGGGAACCTGTGGAAGACACACTGCTATGGGGGACCTGTGGATGACGTACTAGCATGAGAGACTTGTGGATGACGCACTGCTGTGTGGGACCTGTGGATGACGCACTGCTATGGGGGACCTGTGGATGACGCACTGCTATGGGGGACCTGTGGATGACGCTCTATTATGGGGGACCTGTGGATGACGTACTAGCATGGGAGACTTGTGGATGACGCACTGCTGTGGGGGACCTGTGGAAGACGCACTGCTATGGGGGACTTGTGTATGACGCACTATTATGGGGGACCTGTGGATGACGCACTATTATGGGGGACCTGTGGATGATGCACTGCTATGGGGGACCTGTGGATGACGCACTATTTTGGGGACCTGTGTATGACGCACTATTATGGGGGACCTGTGGATGACGTACTAGCATGAGAGACTTGTGGATGACGCACTGCTGTGGGGGACCTGTGGATGACGCACTGCTATGGGGGACCTGTGGATGATGCACTATTAAGGGGTACCTGTGGATGACACACTATTATGGGGGACCTGTGGATGATGAACTGCTATGGGGGACCTGTGGATGACGCACTATTATGGGGACCTGTGTATGACGCACTATTATGGGGGACCTGTGGATGACGTACTAGCATGGGAGACTTGTGGATGACGCACTGCTGTGGGGGACCTGTGGAAGACGCACTGCTATGGGGGACCTGTGGATGACGTACTAGCATGGGAGACTTGTGGATGACGCACTGCTGTGGGGGACCTGTGGATGACGCACTGCTATGGGGGACCTGTGGATGATGCACCATTAAGGGGTACCTGTGGATGACACACTATTATGGGGGACATGTGGATGATGCACTGCTATGGGGGACCTGTGGATGATGCACTATTATGGGGGACCTGTGTATGACACACTATTATGGGGGACCTGTGGATGACGCACTATTATGGAGTACCTGTGGATGACACACTATTATGGGGGACCTGTGGATGATGCACTGCTATGGGGGACCTGTGGATGACGCACTATTATGGGGACCTGTGTATGACGCACTATTATGGGGGACCTGTGGATGACGCACTTATATGGGGGACCTGTGGATGACGCACTGCTATGGGGGACCTGTGGATGACGCACTGCTATGGGGGACCTGTGGATGACGCACTATTATGGGGAACCTGTGAATGACGCATTGCTATGGGGGACCTCTGGATGACGCACTGCTATGGGGGACCTGTGGATGACGCATTGCTATGGTTGACCTGTGGATGACGCACTGCTATGGAGGACCTGTGGATAACGCACTATTATTGGGGACCTGTGGAAGATGCACTGCTATGGGGGACCTGTGAATGACGCACTATTATGGGGGACCTGTGGATGTCGTACTGCTATGGGGAACCTGTGGATGATGAACTGCTATGGGGGACCTGTGGTTGACACACTGCTATGGGGGACCTGTGGATGACGCACTATTATGCGGGACCTGTGGAAGACGCACTGCTATGGGGGACCTGTGGATGACGCACTATTATGGGGGACCTGTGTATGACACACTATTATGGGGGACCTGTGGATGACGCACTATTATGGAGTACCTGTGGATGACACACTAATATGGGGGACCTGTGGATGATGCACTGCTATGGGGGACCTGTGGATGACGCACTATTATGGGGACCTGTGTATGACGCACTATTATGGGGGACCTGTGGATGACGCACTTATATGGGGGACCTGTGGATGACGCACTGCTATGGGGGACCTGTGGATGACGCACTATTATGGGGAACCTGTGAATGACGCATTGCTATGGGGGACCTCTGGATGACGCACTGCTATGGGGGACCTGTGGATGACGCACTGCTATGGTTGACCTGTGTATGACGCACTGCTATGGGGGACCTGTGGATAACGCACTATTATTGGGGACCTGTGGAAGATGCACTGCTATGGGGGACCTGTGGATGACGCACTATTATGGGGGACCTGTGGATGTCGTACTGCTATGGGGAACCTGTGGATGATGAACTGCTATGGGGGACCTGTGGTTGAAACACTGCTATGGGGGACCTGTGGATGACGCACTATTATGCGGGACCTGTGGAAGACGCACTGCTATGGGGGACCTGTGGATGACGCACTATTATGGGGGACCTGTGGATGACACACTATTATGGGGGACCAGTGGATGATGCACTGCTTTGGGGGACCTGTGGATGACGCACTGCTATGGGGGACCTGTGGATGACGCACTATTATGGGGACCTGTGGATGACGCACTGCTATGGGGGACCTGTGGATGACGCACTGCTATGGGGGACCTTTGGATAACGCACTATTATAGGGGACATGTGGAAGACGCACTGCTATGGGGGACCTGTGGATGACGTACTAGCATGGGAGACTTGTGGATGACGCACTGCTGTGGGGGACCTGTGGATGACGCACTGCTATGGGGGACCTGTGGATGATGCACTATTAAGGGGTACCTGTGGATGACACACTATTATGGGGGACATGTGGATGATGCACTATTATGGAGGACCTGTGGATGACGCACTGCTATGGAGGACCTGTGGATGACGCACTGCTATGGGGGACCTGTTGATGACGCACTGCTATGGGGGACCTGTGGATGACACACTATTATGGGGGACCTGTGTATGACGCACTATTATCGGGGACCTGTGGATGACGCACTATTATGGAGGACCTGTGGATGACACACTATTATGGGGGACCTGTGGATGATGCACTGCTATGGGGGACCTGTGGATGATGCACTTTTATGGGGACCTGTGTATGACGCACTAATTTGGGGGACCTGTGGATGACGCACTTATATGGGGGACCTGTGGATGACGCACTGCTATGGGGGACCTGTGGATGACGCACTATTATGGGGAACCTGTGAATGACGCATTGCTATGGGGGACCTCTGGATGACGCACTGCTATGGGGGACCTGTGGATGACGCACTTATATGGGGGACCTGTGGATGACGCACTGCTATGGGGGACCTGTGGATGACGCACTATTATGGGGAACCTGTGAATGACGCATTGCTATGGGGGACCTCTGGATGACGCACTGCTATGGGGGACCTGTGGATGACGCACTGCTATGGTTGACCTGTGGATGACGCACTGCTATGGGGGACCTGTGGATAACGCACTATTATTGGGGACCTGTGGAAGATGCACTGCTATGGGGGACCTGTGGATGACGCACTATTATGGGGGACCTGTGGATGTCGTACTGCTATGGGGAACCTGTGGATGATGAACTGCTATGGGGGACCTGTGGTTGACACACTGCTATGGGGGACCTGTGGATGACGCACTATTATGCGGGACCTGTGGAAGACGCACTGCTATGGGGGACCTGTGGATGACGCACTATTATGGGGGACCTGTGGATGACACACTATTATGGGGGACCTGTGGATGATGCACTGCTTTGGGGGACCTGTGGATGACGCACTGCTATGGGGGACCTGTGGATGACGCACTATTATGGGGACCTGTGGATGACGCACTGCTATGGGGGACCTGTGGATCACGCACTGCTATGGGGGACCTGTGGATAACGCACTATTATAGGGGACATGTGGAAGACGCACTGCTATGGGGGACCTGTGGATGACGTACTAGCATGGGAGACTTGTGGATGACGCACTGCTGTGGGGGACCTGTGGATGACGCACTGCTATGGGGGACCTGTGGATGATGCACTATTAAGGGGTACCTGTGGATGACACACTATTATGGGGGACATGTGGATGATGCACTGCTATGGGGGACCTGTGGATCACACACTATTATGGGGGACCTGTGTATGACGCACTATTATGGGGGACCTGTGGATGACGCACTATTATGGAGGACCTGTGGATGACACACTATTATGGGGGACCTGTGGATGATGCACTGCTATGGGCGACCTGTGGATGATGCACTTTTATGGGGACCTGTGTATGACGCACTAATTTGGGGGACCTGTGGATGACATACTAGCATGGGAGACTTGTGGATGACGCACTGCTGTGGGGGACCTGTGGAAGACACACTGCTATGGGGGACCTGTGGATGACTTACTAGCATGGGAGACTTGTGGATGACGCACTGCTGTGTGGGACCTGTGGATGACGCACTGCTATGGGGGACCTGTGGATGACGCACTGCTATGGGGGACCTGTGGATGACGCTCTATTATGGGGGACCTGTGGATGACGTACTAGCATGGGAGACTTGTGGATGACGCACTGCTGTGGGGGACCTGTGGAAGACGCACTGCTATGGGGGACTTGTGTATGACGCACTATTATGGGGGACCTGTGGATGACGCACTATTATGGGGGACCTGTGGATGATGCACTGCTATGGGGGACCTGTGGATGACGCACTATTTTGGGGACCTGTGTATGACGCACTATTATGGGGGACCTGTGGATGACGTACTAGCATTGGAGACTTGTGGATGACGCACTGCTGTGGGGGACCTGTGGATGACGCACTGCTATGGGGGACCTGTGGATGATGCACTATTAAGGGGTACCTGTGGATGACACACTATTATGGGGGACCTGTGGATGATGAACTGCTATGGGGGACCTGTGGATGACGCACTATTATGGGGACCTGTGTATGACGCACTATTATGGGGGACCTGTGGATGACGTACTAGCATGGGAGACTTGTGGATGACGCACTGCTGTGGGGGACCTGTGGAAGACGCACTGCTATGGGGGACCTGTGGATGACGTACTAGCATGGGAGACTTGTGGATGACGAACTGCTGTGGGGGACCTGTGGATGACGCACTGCAATGGGGGACCTGTGGATGATGCACCATTAAGGGGTACCTGTGGATGACACACTATTATGGGGGACATGTGGATGATGCACTGCTATGGGGGACCTGTGGATGACGCACTATTATGGGGGACCTGTGTATGACACACTATTATGGGGGACCTGTGGATGACGCACTATTATGGAGTACCTGTGGATGACACACTATTATGGGGGACCTGTGGATGATGCACTGCTATGGGGGACCTGTGGATGACGCACTATTATGGGGACCTGTGTATGACGCACTATTATGGGGGACCTGTGGATGACGCACTTATATGGGGGACCTGTGGATGACGCACTGCTATGGGGGACCTGTGGATGACGCACTGCTATGGGTGACCTGTGGATGACGCACTATTATGGGGAACCTGTGAATGACGCATTGCTATGGGGGACCTCTGGATGACGCACTGCTATGGGGGACCTGTGGATGACGCACTGCTATGGTTGACCTGTGGATGACGCACTGCTATGGGGGACCTGTGGATAACGCACTATTATTGGGGACCTGTGGAAGATGCACTGCTATGGGGGACCTGTGAATGACGCACTATTATGGGGGACCTGTGGATGTCGTACTGCTATGGGGAACCTGTGGATGATGAACTGCTATGGGGGACCTGTGGTTGACACACTGCTATGGGGGACCTGTGGATGACGCACTATTATGCGGGACCTGTGGAAGACGCACTGCTATGGGGGACCTGTGGATGACGCACTATTATGGGGGACCTGTGGATGACACACTATTATGGGGGACCTGTGGATGATGCACTGCTATGGGGGACCTGTGGATGACGCACTGCTATGGGGGACCTGTGGATGACGCACTATTATGGGGACCTGTGGATGACGCACTGCTATGGGGGACCTGTGGATGACGCACTGCTATGGGGGACCTGTGGATAACGCACTATTATAGGGGACCTGTGGAAGACGCACTGCTATGGGGGACCTGTGGATGACGTACTAGCATGGGAGACTTGTGGATGACGCACTGCTTTGGGGGACCTGTGGATGACGCACTGCTATGGGGGACCTGTGGATGATGCACTATTAAGGGGTACCTGTGGATGACACACTATTATGGGGGACATGTGGATGATGCACTGCTATGGGGGACCTGTGGATGACACACTATTATGGGGGACCTGTGTATGACGCACTATTATGGGGGACCTGTGGATGACGCACTATTATGGAGGACCTGTGGATGACACACTATTATGGGGGACCTGTGGATGATGCACTGCTATGGGGGACCTGTGGATGATGCACTTTTATGGGGACCTGTGTATGACGCACTAATTTGGGGGACCTGTGGATGACATACTAGCATGGGAGACTTGTGGATGACGCACTGCTGTGGGGGACCTGTGGAAGACACACTGCTATGGGGGACCTGTGGATGACGTACTAGCATGGGAGACTTGTGGATGACGCACTGCTGTGTGGGACCTGTGGATGACGCACTGCTATGGGGGACCTGTGGATGACGCACTGCTATGGGGGACCTGTGGATGACGCTCTATTATGGGGGACCTGTGGATGACGTACTAGCATGGGAGACTTGTGGATGACGCACTGCTGTGGGGGACCTGTGGAAGACGCACTGCTATGGGGGACCTGTGTATGACGCACTATTATGGGGGACCTGTGGATGACGCACTATTATGGGGGACCTGTGGATGATGCACTGCTATGGGGGACCTGTGGATGACGCACTATTTTGGGGACCTGTGTATGACGCACTATTATGGGGGACCTGTGGATGACGTACTAGCATGGGAGACTTGTGGATGACGCACTGCTGTGGGGGACCTGTAGATGACGCACTGCTATGGGGGACCTGTGGATGATGCACTATTAAGGGGTACCTGTGGATGACACACTATTATGGGGGACCTGTGGATGATGAACTGCTATGGGGGACCTGTGGATGACGCACTATTATGGGGACCTGTGTATGACGCACTATTATGGGGGACCTGTGGATGACGTACTAGCATGGGAGACTTGTGGATGACGCACTGCTGTGGGGGACCTGTGGAAGACGCACTGCTATGGGGGACCTGTGGATGACGTACTAGCATGGGAGACTTGTGGATGACGCACTGCTGTGGGGGACCTGTGGATGACGCACTGCTATGGGGGACCTGTGGATGATGCACTATTAAGGGGTACCTGTGGATGACACACTATTATGGGGGACATGTGGATGATGCACTGCTATGGGGGACCTGTGGATGACGCACTATTATGGGGGACCTGTGTATGACACACTATTATGGGGGACCTGTGGATGACGCACTATTATGGAGTACCTGTGGATGACACACTATTATGGGGGACCTGTGGATGATGCACTGCTATGGGGGACCTGTGGATGACGCACTATTATGGGGACCTGTGTATGACGCACTATTATGGGGGACCTGTGGATGACGCACTTATATGGGGGACCTGTGGATGACGCACTGCTATGGGGGACCTGTGGATGACGCACTGCTATGGGGGACCTGTGGATGACGCACTATTATGGGGAACCTGTGAATGACGCATTGCTATGGGGGACCTCTGGATGACGCACTGCTATGGGGGACCTGTGGATGACGCACTGCTATGGTTGACCTGTGGATGACGCACTGCTATGGGGGACCTGTGGATAACGCACTATTATTGGGGACCTGTGGAAGATGCACTGCTATGGGGGACCTGTGGATGACGCACTATTGTGGGGGACCTGTGGATGTCGTACTGCTATGGGGAACCTGTTTGATGATGAACTGCTATGGGGGACCTGTGGTTGACACACTGCTATGGGGGACCTGTGGATGACGCACTATTATGCGGGACCTGTGGAAGACGCACTGCTATGGGGGACCTGTGGATGACGCACTATTATGGGGGACCTGTGGATGACACACTATTATGGGGGACCTGTGGATGATGCACTGCTATGGGGGACCTGTGGATGACGCACTGCTATGGGGGACCTGTGGATGACGCACTATTATAGGGGGACCTGTGAATGACGCATTGCTATGGGGGACCTCTGGATGACACACTGCTATGGGGGACCTGTGGATGACGCACTGCTATGAAGGACCTGTGGATGACGCACTGCTATGGGGGACCTGTGGATAACGCACTATTATAGGGGACCTGTGGAAGACGCACTGCTATGGGGGACCTGTGGATGACGTACTAGCATGGGAGACTTGTGGATGACGCACTGCTGTGGGGGACCTGTGGATGACGCACTGCTATGGCGGACCTGTGGATGATGCACTATTAAGGGGTACCTGTGGATGACACACTATTATGGGGGACATGTGGATGATGCACTGCTATGGGGGACCTGTGTATGACGAACTATTATGGGGACCTGTGGATGACGCACTATTATGGGGGACCTGTGGATGACGCACTATTATGGGGGACCTGTGGATAACGCACTGCTATGGGGGACCAGTGGATGATGCACTCCTATGGGGCACCGGTGGATGACGCTCTTCTATGGGGGACCTGTGGATAACACACTATTATGGGGGACCTGTGGATGACGCACTATTATGGGGGACCTGTGGATGACGCACTATTATGGGGGACCTGTGGATGACGCACTGCTATGGTGGATCTGTGGATGACGCACTATTATGGGGGACCTGTGGATGACGCACTGCTGTGGGGGACCTGTGGATGACGCACTATTATGGAGTACCTGTGGATGACACACTATTATGGGGGACCTGTGGATGATGCACTGCTATGGGGGACCTGTGGATGACGCACTATTATGGGGGACCTGTGGATGACGCACTATTATGGAGTACCTGTGGATGACACACTATTATGGGGGACCTGTGGATGATGCACTGCTATGGGGGACCTGTGGATGACGCACTATTATGGGGGACCTGTGGATGACGCACTATTATGGGGGACCTGTGGATGACGCACCATTATGGGGGACCTGTGGATGACGCACTATTATGGGGGACCTGTGGATGACGCACTGCTATGGGGGATCTGTGGATGACGCACTATTATTGGGGACCTGTGGATGACGCACTGCTATGGGGGACCTGTGGATGACGCACTGCTATGGGGGACCTGTGAATGACGCACTGCTATGGGGGACCTGTGAATGATGCACAATTATGGGGGACCAGTGGATGACACACTATTATGGGGGACCTGTGGATGACGCATTGCTCTGGGGGACCTGTGGATGACGCACTGCTATTTCTGGACCTGTGGATGACGCACTGCTATGGGGGACCTGTGGATGACGCACTATTATGGGGGACCTGTGGATGACGCACTTTTATGGGGGACCTGTGGATGACGCACTATTATGGGGGATCTGTGGATGACGCACTGCTATGGGGGATCTGTGGATGATGCACTATTATGGAGGACCTGTGGATGACGCACTATTATGGGGGACCTGTGGATGACGCACTGCTATGGGGGACCTGTGGATGATGCACTATTATGGGCGACCTTTGGATGACGCACTATTATGGGGGACCTGTGGATGATGCACTATTATGGGGGACCTGTGCATGACGCACTGCTATGGGGGACCTGTGGATGACGCACTATTATGGGGTACCTGTGGATGACGCACTATTATGGGGGACCTGTGGATGACGCACTATTATGTGGGACCTGTGGATGACGTACTGCTATGGTGGACCTGTGGATGACGCACTATAATGGGGGACCTGTGGATGACGTACTGCTATGGGGGACCTGTGGATGACGAACTATTATGGGGGACCTGTCGATGACGCACTGCTATGGGGGACCTGTGGATGACGCACTGCTATGGGGGACCTGTGGATGACGCACTATTATGGGGGACCTGTGGATGACGCACTATTATGGGGGACCTGTGGATGACGCACTATTATGGGGGACCTGTGGATGACGCACTATTATGGGGGACCTGTGGATGACGCACTGCTATGGGGGACCTGTGGATGACGCACTATTATGGGGGACCTGTGGATGACGAACTATTATGGGGGACCTGTGGATGACGCACTTTTATGGGGGACCTGTGGATGACGCACTGCTGTGGGGGACCTGTGGATGACGCACTGCTATGGGGGACCTGTGGATGACGCACTGCTATGGGGGACCTGTGGATGACGTACTATTATGGGGGACCTGTGGATGACGCACTATTATGGGGGACCTGTGGGTGACGCACTATTATGGGGGACCTGTAGATGACGCACTATTATGGGGGACCTGTGGATGACGCACTTCTATGGGGGACCTGTGGATGACGCACTATTATGGGGGACCTGTGGATGACGCACTGCTATGGGGGACCTGTGGATGACGCACTATTATGGGGGACCTGTGGATGACGCACTGCTATGGGGGATCTGTGGATGACGCACTATTATGGGGGACCTGTGGATGACGCACTGCTATGGGGGACCTGTGGATGACGCACTATTATGGGGGACCTGTGGATGACGCACTGCTATAGGGGACCTGTGGATGACGCACTATTATGGGGGACCTGTGGATGACGCACTATTATGGGGGACCTGTGGGTGACGCACTATTATGGGGGACCTGTAGATGACGCACTATTATGGGGGACCTGTGGATGACGCACTTCTATGGGGGACCTGTGGATGACGCACTATTATGGGGGACCTGTGGATGACGCACTGCTATGGGGGATCTGTGGATGACGCACTATTATGGGGGACCTGTGGATGACGCACTGCTATGGGGGATCTGTGGATGACGCACTATTATGGGGGACCTGTGGATGACGCACTGCTATGGGGGACCTGTGGATAACGCACTGCTATGGGGTAGTATTATATGACGCAGTATTATAGGGGACCTGTGGATGACACACTGCTATAGGGGACCTGTGGATGACACACTATTATGGAGGACCTGTGGATGACGCACTGCTATGAGGGACCTGTGGATGACGCACTGCTATGGGGGACCTGTGGATGACGCACTATTATGGGGGACTTGTGGATGACGCACTGCTATGGAGGACCTGTGTATGACGCACTATTATGGGGGACCTGTGGATGACGCACTATTATGGGGGACCTGTGGATGACGCACTGCTATGGGGGACCTGTGGATGACGCACTATTATGGGGTACCTGTGGATGACGCACTATTATGGGGGACCTGTGGATGACGCACTGCTATAGGGGACCTGTGGATGACACACTATTATGGAGGACCTGTGGCTGACGCACTGCTATGGGGGACCTGTGGATGATGCACTATTATGGGGGACCTGTGGATGACGCACTATTATGGGGGCCAAAGAAGGAAGAAAACGACCAAAAGAGCCCAATTGCAAAGGTGTAAAAGCTTTATTAAGGTAAATGGTGAGCGGCACAATCACAAGAGACACCGGTATCAGAGACTCCCGGTAGATGAATGAATGATCACTTAGGAAACATATAATTGTTCACCATATACACAGTATAGATGACATAGTTTTATACATAGTATAAAAGGCAAACTTGCCAGAGAAAACAGGCATACATGTATATAAGAGCAAACTGTGGATCACGTGTAACAATAATCACCACGTGGACTCTACAATGTATTAAGCACAAAGGCCATATCGGCCACAGGGGAAGCTCAAAAGGAACAATGTGCAAAGGAATAGATATGCCTGTTTAGAGACCGGGAGGCCTGGACCGGCGTTCACCCTTCCTTCTTTGGCTCATATTTATCACGACTCGCCCTAGTCCTTTCCAAATCTATTCTTAATGATTTTTCTTATCATACTATGTATTTGATATTGCTAACATGGATTGGTTGAGAGCTGTTCTTAATATTATGGGGGACCTGTGGATGACGTAATGCTATGGGGACCTTTGGATGACGCACTGCTATGGGGGACCTGTGGATGACGCACTGCTATGGGGGACCTGTGGATGACGTAATGCTATGGGGACCTTTGGATGACGCACTGCTATGGGGAACCTGTGGATGACGCACTGCTATGGGGGACCTGTGGATGGTGCACTATTATGGGGGACCTGTGGATGACGCACTATTATTGGGGACCTGTGGATGACGCACTATTATGGGGGACCTGTGGATGACGCACTGCAATGGGGGACCTGTGGATGACGCACTAATATGGGGGACCTGTGGATGACGCACTATTATTGGGGACCTGTGGATGACGCACTATTATGGGGGACCTGTGGATGACGCACTGCAATGGGGGACCTGTGGATGACGCACTAATATGGGGGACCTGTGGATGACGCACTAATATGGGGGACCTGTGGATGACGCACTGCTATGGGGGGCCTGTGGATGACGCACTATTATGGGGGACCTGTGGATGACGCACTGCTATGGGGTCCTGTGGATGACGCACTATTATGGGGGACCTGTGGATGACACACTGCTTTGGGGGATCTGTGGATGATGCACTATTATAGGGGACCTGTGGATGACACACTATTATAGGGGACCTGTGGAGGACGCACTCTTATGGGGGATCTGTGGATGACGCACTATTATGGGGGACCTGTGGATGACGCACTGCTATGGGGGACCTGTGGATGACGCACTATTATGGGGGACCTGTGGATGATGCACTATTATTGGGGACCTGTGGATGACGCACTGCTATGGGAACCTGTGGATGACACATTATTATGGGGGACCTGTGGATGACGCACTATTATGGGGGACCTGTGGATGACGCACTGCTATGGGAGACCTGTGGATGACGCACTGCTATGGGGGACCTGTGGATGACGGACTATTATGGGGGACCTGTGGATGACGCACTATTATGGGGGACCTGTGGATGATGCACTATTATGGGGGACCTGTGGATGACGCACTACTATGGGGGACCTGTGGATGACGCACTATTATGGGGGACCTGGGAATGACGCACTATTATGGGGGACCTGTGGATGACGCACTATTATGTGGGACCTGTGGATGACGTACTGCTATGGGGGACCTGTGGATGACGAACTATTATGGGGGACCTGTGGATGACGCACTGCTATGGGGGACCCTTGGATGACGAACTATTATGGGGGACCTGTCGATGACGCACTGCTATGGGGGACCTGTGGATGATGCACTATTATGGGGGACCTGGGAATGACACACTGCTATGGGGGACCTGTGGATGACGCACTATTATGGGGGACCTGTGGATGATGCACTGTTATGCGGGATCCGTGGATGACACGGCTATGGGGGACCTGCATGATGCACTTTTATGCGGATCTGGGACTATCACCCCCCTCATCCTTAGGAACACACCCATGTACTGTATACCATACATGGCTGTATTCTGAAAGGTGAGAGGGGGTTGTAGTCACATTTACACTTTGGCCACTACATTACTCCCTCCCTGGAGTGTTTACACTAAAGGACTACAGCCCCCATCATCCTTCAGAATACACCGATTGATACAGTATATTCTGAAGGCTGATGATAGTGGTTGTGTTCCCCTTCAGTGTTTTTGCTCACCTATTAGGACCCTTCGTTCAACTGACAACACTTTGTCAGGCTCAGATCAATGATTGGTGGAGGCAGCTCTGCAGAAGTTGTCTCCACCAGTCAGCATCCAGCCCTAGCGAGGAGGAGGAGAATTGTTCTTCTCTCTCTCCTCTTTCTTATGATAGTCTCTGCCTGCTGCGGAGATCTAAAATGGAGCCCGCGCATGCGCAGATCGCGATCTTTGAGAGCCGCGATCTCTGTCTGCGCCTGCGTAGCCTCCGACGCGATGGACTTCAGGAAAATGGCTATGGAAGGCGGCGCATGTGCAGATGGAGATCTCGTTTCTCTGAGATCTCAATCTGTGCCTGCGTCACCTCCGCAGCCATTTTCCAGAAGTCGCGTTGGAGGCAGCTCAGGCGCAGATAAAGATCTCGGCTATGGTGACCGCTGCTGTAGCCGATTGCCGGGGGATCCATGGCGGCCGCCTCTGCCGCCGATTGCCAGGGGATCCATGGCGGCCGCCTCCGGTCCAGCGGCAGCACCAGCACCAGCCTCCTGTGACTCACTCTACCGCCGCATTACTGCCCGGTAAGTTACATTCACTTTGTAAGACGCATCCCTTTTTTCCCCACAATTTTGGGGGAAAAAGTGCGTCATATAAATACGGTAATTTGGTGCAACAAAAGAAATATTTACAATAGGATTTATGCTAACAGGATTTTTGATAACAGCAGTTATTAACCCGGGTGAAGCCGGTAGTACAGCTAGTATACAATAAAGCACAAAGCATGTAATTTTCCAGAGACAAATGTTTGTAGGCATGGGTCCTACCATGGAGCTCAATAATTTAATGTATGACAATGTCACATGGAGTCACTTCATTACATTCTTGATCTACAGATCTGCCCCTGCGAACTGTAAGTACTTAGATTGTTATGTAAAAAGCTACAACAGAAAGTAGGACAGTGTGATGGTCATATCCAATTTTGGTAGATATCTAGAGAATGCTGCCTAAGGCCTCTGCCACACTCACGTGAAATTCACGCACGTGCCGAGAGACACGTATTTTCCCTGCGTGTTGCGTGCAGGTAAGTACGTGTCTCTGGTACGTGCGTGACACATGTGTTCTACGTGTGCTATCCGCGATAGCACACGTAGAACCGGTAATTATTATACTCACCTGGTCCTTCCTGATGTCCGCGCTGCTGTCCGTGGTGCTGGTCCTCGGTCTCCAGCCCTCCCGTCTCCCCGCTGCTGCTGCTGCCAGGCAGTGAAGTGAATATTCAATGAGAATAATGAGCGGCGGTCGGCAGCAAGAGGCAGCAGCGGCAGAGACAGGAGGGCTGGAGAAGGTGAGTTAATGTTTCTTTTTTTTTTCACTGACATGTGTGTTTTCTCCGGCGCGTGTCACACGGGACCGCATCCACACTACACCCGTGTGGTACGAGTGCGGGCCGTGTGACACCCGTGCTGCGGCAGAAAACACTGACATGTCAGCGCTTTCAAAAACGCACACACGTACAAACGCACACGGACACACGTTCCGTGTGGTTTTACGTGTGTGTGCCTGCTACAATAGGGTAGCATTGGTTAAAGTGTCTCCGTGCCGCCGGTACGTGTAAAAAATGACAAACACGTGCCGGAGGCACGGATGTGTGGCGCAGGCCTAATGGAAAGCAAAGTGGCTACTGTCAAAATGTGCGTGAAAAGTTATATTTTATTTTCATTGAAGATATTATAATACCAGCATGCAAAGTCACTGAAGGGTTTTGTTTCTTTCCAAATTTATGAAAAGAGTTTAGAAAACAAACATTTTGAATCCAGTATGACTATGTTCCATTAGAAAGTAAAGTCCAGAAAATCATGAGTTCAACTAGCGCAGCTATGTAAGATACAATTGAAACTAGAGGTTTTTATGCACTATCTAAAAAGACTAGAGATGAGCGAACCGGTCCCGGTTCGGCTCGAGGCCGGTTCGCCGAACGGAGGTCCCGTTCGAGTTCGGCTCGTCGAACGTTCGACGAACCGAACTCGAGCCAATAGGCTATAATGGGAGGCAATCACAAACACATAAAAATGCATTATAAATGTACACAAACAGTTAATAAAGATTGCCATAACACTTACCGGTCCTCGCGATCCCTTGTGCACTCTGTCTCCTGCCGCTATTCCATCCGATGATCGCTGAATCCTCCCGGTGACGGCACTGCCAGCAGAGATGCAGGACCTATCGTGATGTCAAAATAGCCATGTGATCAGTCACGTGGCTATTATCTCATTGGCTACAGACTGGTCACATGACTATGACACGTCATGTAGGACCTGCGAGTGCATCTCTCCGGTACACGGTGCACATATGTGTATCGCCGTGTACCGGCGACATGCTCTAGCACACGGTCGACTCCCCGTTCCGTTAGGGACCGGCTGACACAGCCGGTCATTAACGGAGATCACCGTTGCCATAGCAACGCAGTTAGCGGTGACGTCACCGCTAACCGCGGCTCCGAGAGCACCGTTGCTATGGTAACGCGTCTGTCAGCGTTACCGCTGACAGCCAGCACTGATCACTCACGGAGTGAAGGCTGCATGCTGCTTCCCGATTGTAGTGAGGATTGTACTGAGGATGAGGTTCCCCAGCCCCAAGTGATGAGCTGGTGCACCTCATCCTCACTACAATCGTCACTACTACTACACTAGTGAGGATTGTAGTGAGGATGAGGTTCCCCAGCCCCAAGTGATGAGCTGGTGCACCTCATCCTCACTACAATCGTCACTACTACTACACTAGTGAGGATTGTAGTGAGGATGAGGTTCCCCAGCCCCAAGTGATGAGCTGGTGAACCTTATCCTCACTACAATCGTCACTACTTCTACACTAGAAAGAAAGAAGACAGAAGAGCAGGATCGTGGAGGGCTGACAGGGGGTAATAAAGATGGAGTCTCTAATGTGTCTGTGTATTTATTTCTATTAAAGTATTTTTTCTCTGTGTGGTGTTTTTTTTTAACCCTTTATTGGAGATTCTTAATGGCCGGGTCAAACGTGCCTGACATTAAGAATCTCTGGCTTAATACTGGCTAGTAAAACAAAGCCAGTATTAACTCATGATTACCCAACAAGCCACCCGGCTCCAGGGCTGTTGGAAGAGTTGGATACAGCGCCAGATGATGGCGCTTCTATGAGAGCGCCATTTTCTGGGACGGCTGCGGACTGAAATCCGCAGCAGAGGCGCCCAGAAACCTCGGGCTAACCTGTGCTGCGGATTCCAATCCCCAGCTGCCTTGTTGTACCCGGCTGGACACAAAAATGGGGCGAAGCCCATGTCATTTGTTTTTTAATTATTTCATGAAATAAGTGAAATAATTAAAAAAAAACGGGCTTCCCTATATTTTTGGTTCCCAGCCGGGTACAAATAGGCAACTGGGGGTTGGAGGCAGCCCGTGGCTGCCTGCTGTACCTGGCTAGCATACAAAACTATGGCGAAGCCCACATCATTTTTTTGGTGGGCAAAAAAATTCTGCATACAGTCCTGGATGGAGTATGCTGAGCCTTGTAGTTCTGCAGCTGCTGTCTGCTCTTCTCCATACAGACAGACAGCAGCTGCAGAACTACAAGGCTCAGCATACTCCATCCAGGACTGTATGCAGAAGTTTTTTGCCCCCTGAAAAAATTATGTGGGCTTCGCCCTATTTTTGTATGCTAGCCAGGTACAGCAGGCAGGTACGGCTGCCCCCAACCCCCAGTTGCCTATTTGTACCCGGCTGGGAACCAAAAATAAAGGGAAGCCTTTTTTTTATTATTTCATGAATTTCATGAAATAATTAGAAAACAAATGACGTAGGCTTCGCCCCATTTTTGTGTCCAGCCAGGTACAACTAGGCAGCTGGAGATTAGAATCCGCAGCACAGGTTGGCCTGAGCTTTCTGGGCCCCACTGCTGCGAATTGCAGTCTGCAGCCGCCTCAGAAAATGGCATTTTCATAGAAGCGCCATCTTCTGGCGCTGTATCCAACTCTTCCAGCACCTGCCTGCTATACCTGGCTAGCATACAAAAAAATGGCGAAGCTCACGTCCTTTTTTTGTAGTTTTTTGGCAAAAAAAATAAAAAATGCTTCCCTGGATTTTCCATTGCCAGTGAAGGTAACACCAAGCAGTGGGGGTTAGCAGCCAGTAGCTGCTTGGATTACCCTTAGCTAGCAATACAAAAAATGCAGCGGGAGTCCATATTTATTTTTTTTAATTATTTATTTAAATAACTAAAAATAAAATGGGCTTCCCTGTATTTTGATTGCTGGACATCACAGTGCTGTAAAAATAAATCTTTAAAAAAATGACGTAGCGCTCCGCGGTATTTTTGATTCTCAGCGCAGATAAAGCAGACAGCTATGGGTTGCCACCCCCATCTGCCTGCCGTTACCTTGGTTGGCAATCAAAATACAGGGAAGCCCATTAATTTTTTTTATTTAAAAAATAGTTAAAAAAAAAAATGACGTTGGGTCCCCCCATTTTTGATAGCCAGCTAGGGTAAAGCAGACGGCTGTAGCCTGAAAACCACAGCTAGCAGCTTTACCGTGGTTGGGGATCCAATGTGGAGGTCCCCTCAGGCTCTTTTTTATAATTATTTTATAAATATTAATAATTCCACAATAAAAGTAGGGTCCCCCCCAAATTGGATCACCAGCCAAAGTAAAGCGGACAGCTGTGGTCTGGTATTCTCAGGGTGGGAAGGTCCATAGTTATTGGGCCTTCACAGCCTAAAAATTGCAGGCCGCAGGCACCCCAGACGTGGCGCATCCACTAGATGCGCCAATCCTGGCGCTTCACCCCAGCTCATCCCGTGCCCTGGTGCAGTGGCAAATGGGGTAATAAATCGGGTTGATACTAGCTGTAAAGTCACCTGAGATCAAGCCCAGCAGTTTGTGATGTCATGGCGTCTATTAGATACCCAACATCATAAACTGTCAGTACTAACAAAAAAAAAAAAAATCGACAAAAGAAATTTATTTAAAAAACAGTCCCCAAAACATTTCCTCTTTCACCAATTTATTGTAAGAAAAAAAATAAAGGGGTCCCACGACGACTCTGGACCGTCTAGAATATGGGGGGGAGACACTCAGGGAATGTATCCCCCATTTTCTAGGAGTGCGGACCCTTCATGTGAGGAGTGTGGGTGCAATGAATCTGCACTCACTCTTCTCGGGTCCACAGCAGCAGAGTCCATGTCGTAATGGTTGCTACCAAAGCTGCAATGCCCTGCTCATGAGGTAAGGGCATGCCTAATCAGGAGAACTACTGTAGAGGAAGCTCTGCTCACTGGTATATAGGTGCTCAGAGGTAATATTAGTTAAAATTAGTGAGTAACCTCGGCACTCTAAATCTCCCAGACTAAGTCAGTAAGTCACAACGGATAGTAATGCAAAATCACTCTTTATTGGTCCGTATTAAGAAAAAAAATTTTTTCATAAGCATATATGTTTTTGTCCAAAACAAGTTACAAATGACGTTTCGGCCTGAGCCTTCGTCAGATTGGACTTATCTGCATGTAATCATGAAAAATGACAATAATCAGTATCACATAAGAGTGAGAGAACAATAACATAAACACGAACAATGTAGAGGTACAATTGGGATGCAGCAAAAAAATTGCAACACAGCAAGAAATGAAACACATGATACAAATGTCATAATACAGTACAAGGACAATATAGTAATGACAAATATGGGGTCAGAGTAGGCTTAGACAGCTCTGGTACGAAAGAGATGTCAATCATAAAGTAACATGTGCAGTAGGTGTAGAGCTACAGTATGCATGGCAGAGCTAATGGGTAGACTGACCATAGAAAAAGAACGGAGAAAAAGTGGAGAAAAAGTGGAGAAAAAATGGAGAAAAAAATGGAGAAAAAGTGGAGAAAAAGTGGAGAAAAAATGGAGAAAAAAATGGAGAAAAAGTGGAGAAAAAGTGGAGAAAAAATGGAGAAAAAATGGAGAAAAAATGGAGAAAAAAGGGAGAAAAAAATGGAGAAAAAGTGGAGAAAAAGTGGAGAGTAAGTGGAGTAAAAGTGGAGTAAAAGTGGAGTAAAAGTGGAGAAAAAGTGGAGAATAAGTGGAGAAAAAATGGAGAATAAGTGGAGAAAAAAAGGAGAAAAAAATGGAAAAAAGTGGAGAAAAAATGGAGAAAAAAATGTAGAAAAAGTGGAGAAAAAATGTAGAAAAAGTGGAGAAAAAGTGGAGAAAAAAATGGAGAAAAAGTGGAGAAAAAGTGGAGAAAAAGTGGAGAAAAAGTGGAGAAAAAAATGGAGAAAAAGTGGAGAAAAAGTGGAGAAAAAGTGGAGAAAAAAAATGGAGAAAAAGTGGAGAAAAAGTGGAGAAAAAGTGGAGAAAAAAATGGAGAAAAAGTGGAGAAAAAGTGGAGAAAAAGTGGAGAAAAAATGGAGAAAAAGTGGAGAAAAAGTGGAGAAAAAGTGGAGAATAAGTGGAGAAAAAGTGGAGAATAAGTGGAGAAAAAATGGAGAATAAGTGGAGAAAAAATGGAGAAAAAAATGGAGAAAAAGTGGAGAAAAAGTGGAGAAAAAGTGGAGAATAAGTGGAGTAAAAGTGGAGTAAAAGTGGAGAAAAAGTGGAGAATAAGTGGAGAATAAGTGGAGAAAAAATGGAGAATAAGTGGAGAAAAAAAGGAGAAAAAAATGGAGAAAAAGCATCTTTTTCTTTTTCAAAAGGGGGGTCAACTGATGCCAGTCAAGTGGGGTGTTTATGGCCCAATTAGTGGAAGTGAGGGAGACTGTGGTTGGAGTCCCCTCGCTTTTGAAAAAAGAGCCAAGATGAACAAGTCATGGCTCTCAGAGGACTTTTCTTCCCCTGTGTCAGCCAGGGGAGGCGAAAGGCACTCGTATTTTTGAGAGTGCTTCATGCAAAGCATCTTTTTCTTTTTCAAAAGGGGGGTCAACTGATGCCAGTCAAGAGGGGTGTGTGTGGCCCAATTAGTGGCAACGAGGGAGACTGTGGTTGGAGTCCCCTCGCTGTGTTTTACATGATTTTCGAAGGGCATGACATGCCTAAGAGGTTGAGTTTCATCATCTGCAACTTGTTGGCAACAGAAAGGCTGCCTTTACACCCTTTTGAGACCGAAGATTTTCGAGACCTTATGCCCATTGCAGTGCCCCAAGAGCCGATGGACAGTCGTCACTCCTTCTCCAAGAAAGGCGTGCCCGCGCTACCACAGCAGGTCGCACACAACCTCACCGATTCCTTGAGAAACTCTGTGTGTGACAGTGTGCATTTCACCACAGATACTTGGACCAGTAAGCATGGACAGGAGAGTTACATGTTGCTGACTGGGCACTGGGTAACTATGGTGAGAGATGGAGAAGGGTTTGCTGTACAAGTCTTGCCGTCCCCATGACTTCTGTGTCAATACTTCCTCTGTATGTACAAGTTCCTCTACTTCTTCTGCCTCCTTAACCTCGTGTGGGTCCTCCACCTCGGCCCAAACCCTGTGTGGTCAGGCCACCCTTCCTTGTAACTGCGCCCAAGGAATCCTACACACCTCCTTAGTATGCTGGCAACAGAGCTCAAGGCCATCAGGCGGTCAAATGTTTACTTTGAAATGTAGGAGAAATGTGAGACACCGCTGAGGAATTGTGGACGGTTAGCTCTGGAGAGTGAGACAGAGTTTCATCAATGGTTGTCTACACTCAACCAGCAGTCAGGGAAGGTCGGGTGCGACAATGATGCAAACCAGTCTGCGACCCTTCTTTAGGGCAATGTGACACACGTGCCTTGTATGGCTCACGTGTTGAACCTGGTTGTCCAGCAATTTTTAAAACACTATCCCGGCCTACATGGCCTTGTGCAGCGGGCACGCTGTTATGTGCTCACTTTCATCCTTCGCACCCAGCAGCTCAACAACTTTCATCGCTCCTGAAGTCTTAGGGTCTGGCGGTTAAACGCCTGAAATGCGATGTTCCGACACGCAGGAATTTGAATCTGCACATGTTTCAGCGTCTGTGGCAGCACCGCAGAGCCCTGCTGAAATACGGTATGACGTATACCCTGGGCTAACTTGATCCAGAGGTGGTGCAGATCACGCTGCTGGAGTGGTGTCAGATCAAGGACCTATGCACCCTTCTACACAGTTTACAAATATCGACAAAGATCTTTAGCGCTGGCGATGCAATTCTTGGCGTGACAATTCTGGTCATCTACAAGATGGAGCACACTGTATGCATTATTCGGAGTCAGGTGTTGGTCCAAGAGGAAGGGGAGGAAGTACAGGAGGAGTCATATGCAGAAGGGATAATAAGATCTACAAGGTCCAGACGGTGAGCGGCACCTAGGCGGAAGTCAAGGGACGGTGGGGGAGAGGGATTAACAAGGGCGCATAGTATCAGCAAAAATTGTTGAGGAAGGTGCTGGAGCCCATGAAGAAATGGAGGACAAACTGGTGATGGGCATGGAAGACTCAGCAGATGAGTGAGAGCTTGCTCACATTTCGGTTGTGCGAGGTTGGGGGGAGAGGGCAGAGGAAGGAGGCACGATTCTCACCTCTCTGCCACCAACACACCAAGGACTTGGTCCTCCTGGATGCACAAGACACATGAGCGCCTTCTTGCTGCACTACCTACAACATGACCCTCGGATTGTACGAATTCGAAGTAATGCTAACTACTGGGTTGCCACACTGTTACATCCCCGGTACAAGACAAAATTTGGTGAAATAATTCCTGCCATAGAAAGGGACGCACATATACAGGAGTATCTGCAGAAGGTGGTACGGATTCTTAGATCTGCTTTTCCAGTAAACACCAGTGCTGCACAGAGTGAATCTCAACAGTTTGTCATGGATAGGAGGAAATGGGCTTTTACTTGTCCACATCTGAGGGACCGAGGGCTGTCTGCTGTGCTGAGATGGCATTGAGTACGGTGTCCCTGCAGAGTTGCACTTTTGGTCATATACCAAATGAGTTGAAAAAGGACAGATGCTGGTGGAAAGGGGAAAATAGTTTTGTCCGTGGGTTTGGTGGTTAAGCAAAAGTAACATTTGATGAAGAAACACCATCTGTTACGGTGGGACTGGCAGATTTGGATAAGGTGGTATATACTATGTTACCGCTATATAACGAAAATTAATAAGAAAAGAAAGAGAAAGGTATATATCCCCATCAGCAGTCAATGTCCACAATGCTCCCAGATGGAAAAGGAGAGGTTGGCAACTGGAAGGTTAGGTGGAGGATACAGATCTGTGTGGCTATGAAACTAATAGTTGCCTGAACCGAGTTAGACGCCACTGGGATCTGGAGACTGGGAGCCCTGTTAGCGTCACAGGGTCCACACGCCAACCCAACCCAGGAACTCCCTGTTAACATCACAGGGGCCATTGAGTACGCTGACCGTGTGCATTGGGGCCACACCTGTGGACAGCAGGCGCATCAGCAGCAGCAGGCCTGTTAATACCACTGGGCTGCACAAGCCGGACTTGTAGTACAGAAGCTGGTCTTAACCGTTCTGCGTTACCAACTGTGGTGGCGGCCTGCATCAACGCCCTATCCCTGCCTACCTCTGGCCTAAAGCCGCAATGGGTTAAACACATGGAGGTGTGCTCTTTCGGAGCATAATAGAAGACTGCGCACCTCCTTGTTGGCTCCAGCCCGTTTTATAACCTGGGTCCGCCCCAAACCAGGGTGGACCACAATGCACCTCCTGAAGACAAAAGCAGAGTGACACATCATGAGTGGCATAACTAGCGTCCTATTTGGAACCGCAACTTCAATAATGACCTCATGTCTGCCACGACACACACACCTCACCAGTCATCGTCTGACCATCAATAATGAGGTGACAAGTCATAGGGGCGGGCCTCTGAAAGCCATTTGGGAGTGGCCTGGCCACATCGTCAGGACACCTGATGCCCTGTGGTCTATATGGGTCCCCCACATCAGGGGCAGGGCCAAAGAGTTCATTACCGGACCTAGTCTCTGATGCAGTAAGTGCCTGAGCATGCTCAGTAGCATGAAATACAAAAGACTATCAGCTTTAGCATGGTGTCTAGGCACAACACAGGACTTAGACCCGGCACGGAGTGCAAGTACCTGTGCAAAAAGGCTTTTCGCAATGTGTGGGAGCATGCGCTGTATCCCGAAATGAAGACTTAGCCTCAGGAATGGCACAGTCAGGCTGAGCATACTCACTAGGCGAAACACTGTAGTTAGGCTGTGGCTGGGGTAAATCGGCACACGCATGCGCACTAGCTGCCTCTCCACACTTAGTCGTGGAGGAGAAATTGCTCTTCGTGTGTGGACTTGGAGATGCTGTCTATGATCAGAAGGAAAAGATAAAGGAAGCCTCACTTTCTATCCCTCCGAATGTTCAAATGCAGCAAGGAATTCCCTGTGTTTGCTATAAAATTAGCGTAGCAAAATGTGCATGAGGGTGTCATGCAGAGGTGCTGCACATAGATTTGCACCAGTGGGGCACTAATGGAGTACAACAGCCACTTCTTGTATGCCACTAAGTTTACTCAATTTTTGGTATTATAATGTCTTAGTAACAATGAGTTTGAGTGTGCAATGCAGGCAGACGTGCTGCAAATATCTTTGCACTAGTGAGACAATACAGAAGTCCAACAGCCACGTTTAGGATGCCACTAAGTTCACTCAGTGTTTGCTAGTATAATGGCTTAGTAACAATGAGTTTGAGTGTGCAATGCAGGCAGACGTGCTGCAAATATCTTTGCACTAGTGGGACAATACAAAGTCCAACAGCCACGTTTAGGATGCCACTAAGTTCACTCAGTGTTTGCTAGTATAATGGCTTAGTAACAATGAGTTTGAGTGTGCAAAGGGCAGGAGGGTACAGTGGCAGGGTTGTGGGTCTGGGTAGAGGAAAGGAAGCCTGCCTTTCTATCCCTCCTAATGGGGAAATGCAGCGAGGAAATCCCTGACCTTAGCTACACAGACGCTGTCATCTTGTGTAGCTGTTAAACTCTGTTTTCACGGACCTGTCACCTATGGCTCTGACCCTGCCGGTATTAGCCCTTAAAAGGACTGATAGAAAGTGCTATCCCTATTCTGTACAGCGCTGTGTATAGAGCGTACACAGCAGTATCGGAGATAGGCGCTGCGCCAGCGGTGACTGATACCAAGGATGCAGAAGGCAGATAATGGTGTGCTGGAGGAAAATGTCCGTTTTTATAATGCAGGGACATGTGACATTGACATCCTATCACACATGCCGTTGCTTCTCTGGCTAAAAGTCCACTTAGCTGTGTGTGTGTCTGGGATTGGCTGACATGCTGGCCCTCCCCACTACACGCGCGTGCTTAGGGAAGGAAGACAAGGAAAAAAAAAAAAAAAATGGCGATCGCCATTATACAAACAGCAGTGATCTGCATGCGCTGTTCCCGCACACTATACACTGAAATTTCATAATAGTGTGAGTCACAGAGTGACTTACACTATTACAGCGGAAAGCCAGCTAGTAATTAGCTGGTCTTTTTGCTGCTAGAACCGTTCTCGCACGTATCTAGAACTATCGAGCTTTAGCAAAAAGCTCGAGTTCTAGTTCTATCTAGAACAGCCCCCAAAATCACTCGAGCCGCGAACTGGAGAACCTCGAACCGCGAACCGTGCTCAACTCTATTGATCACCATGAGAGGATCTTCAAGTCTCCATTTATAACAGCTGGACACCACAGTACCCGGGTACGGTAGGCTGTGCCCAGGAGTGCGTGCACGCAACACTTTGTTTTTGGTACCAAAACACATATCTGTTCTGTTTAGGCCAACTATATACACAGTGGGACTTGCTGGCACTGCCTTGTCAGTTTGCCAGTTACAGGTAAAACCTTAAAGTGACAGTGCTACCTGTTTGCATTGACTGTTGCTTTAGAAGATTTCCAGGACTGTGTTGCTAGCTGTGTGGTTTGCCTTTCCACTTTTACCATCTGCATAATCTGTGAGGCTTCAGCAATCAAGGGTATTCAGGGGGGTTAGAGGGTTTTGTTTATGTTTAGGTAGATAAGTTGTAAGCTCTTATGCTGCATCACTGGTAGGGCGTGTTCACACACACACAATTATTCCTGCTACCCAGAGGGATTGCCAGGTATTAGGTGACTGTTTAGACAACCCCTTGGTTAGGCAAAGGTTGGTGAGAAGGCGGTATAAATCTCCATTACGAGTGGCGCAACATAGGTGTGTAGGCTTTTGGCCTTGTGAATAGATTGTTCTGTTCTTTTCGTTTTATGCATGTTTCTTTTTTGTTTTGGTAAAGTAAAACAATCATTTATCAACCAACTGCCTAGAGTCCTTTTCCTGGTGCGTAGTTTTCCTCTATACTGGGGAGCCCACCCTGTACACGACTTAGAATTACGTCGTAATGTGTTACTATTAGTTTTCTTGGTGACAGTGATCTCAGCTGCCTTGAGATCATTTACAAGTTCTCCCATGAATTTTTAGGCTGATCTCTCACCTTCCTCATGATCCCGGATACCCTACAAGGTGAGATTTTGCATGGTGCCCCAGATCGATATCGATTGACACTCATTTTGTATTTTCTTCCATTTCCTTACTATTGCACCAACAGTTGTCTTCTTGTCCAGCGTCTTACTTATGGATCTTTTGCCCATTCCAGCCTTGTGCAGGTCTATGATCTTTTTCCTTGACATCCTTGGAAAGCTCTTTGGTCTTGCCCATGTTGCAGAGGTTACAGTCTGACTTATCAGTTGTGTCTGTGGACAGGAGTCTTTTATACAGGAGACAATTTAAGACAGCTGCCTTTAATGAAGGTAACAAGTTGATTAGGAGCATCAAAGTGGTCTGTAGGAGCCAGAACTCTTAATGGTTTTCAGGGGATTAAATACTTTTTTATTTTTGCAAAATGCTAATAATTTTATATACTTTACACAATGTGATTTTCTGGATTTTATTTTGGATATTCTATGTCTCACTATTAAAATTATCCTATCTTTAAAATGATAGACATTTCATGGCTTTGTCAGTGGACAAACTTACAAAATTAGCAAGGGATCAAATACTTATTTCCTTAAATGTACAGAGGTAAGACAAATAGTGGTTAGGGACCATCTATATTATAAGACATACCTTGACATGGTTGGATGGCTTTTGTGCTGTTTGACCAATAATTACTAACTAACTAACATTTTGGATGTGCAGATTTTTCTTCCTTGCATTATAGTCCATCTGGCGGACTTTCAATCGCAGAACTCCTTGGATGGATGGTGACCCACATTGTTAGGCATTTCCACATTTCCTCCACCTCCTGCTTAATCACGATTTTTTACATTTATAGCAATATTTCATGTAATCATCAATCACAGTGTGCTGCAGCACTGTGTTTATATAAGATTATATTCATAGGAACAATTACTTTATGACAATGTTATGTTTAAGTTTAATGCTAAAATTAAAAGCATTTTGACTTGTTTGGTTTGCCAATATGCTTTTATTTACTGCACCTTTTTACAGCCCAATGGCTAGTACGGTAGGTCTCATTATTTAGGATTGAGAAGAGACATAAATGACAACATATAGCACCTGCTTTTGGATTCCTATGTTTTTCAGAACTGGGGAGAGGATTTCTTTGATTTACTTCTCTAATTAACAATCAAAGCCATTCCTGATTTTTTTTTTTTTTACACCAGAATGATGGGTGCTAAAAATCAGTGGTTATTTAGAAATTCTAATTTACAAGCCAAACTGAATTTTCACCCAAAATTTGATTATGAATCACATAATTAAAAAGCCTTTAATTGGCTGGCAAATATGTGTGTAACACTCTGAAATAGAATTAAAGTCTATTAAACCTATTTGAGCTTTTTAATGCAAATACAGCCTTTATAATGACCAAGTTCCGTCAACCTATATCAGGGTTCCCCAACTCCAGTCTTCAAGGCCCACCAACAGTGCATGTTTTCAGGATTTCCTTAGCATTGCACTGCTGTTGGACCCAGCACCTGGGCAGGTAATTATATTAACACTTGTGCAATACTAAGGAAATCCCAAAAACCTGCACTGTTGGTGGGCCTTGAGGACTGGAGTTGGGGACCTCTGACCTATATGACTAACAGAAGATGGATGGTAAGTGGTGGTAAACTTACAGCCTATTTAACCACACAAAGCAGTTTCATATTTTGTAGGCTACTTATATTGTATAAATCATTCAAACATTATTTATTCTATGGGGGCAGATGCATGCCTTGCCATTGTTTATTTACAGTTAATGCAAACAATAGAATCCTATTTGGGGAATATCAAGTGTTTAATATTTTGTATATGATATAATATAATGTGGTGTAATGTTTTGAATAAGCAATAACTTTTTTTAACAAGTCACCCCAAAATTATACCTTTCATTATAGAGGCAAAAGTGGTGTACCAGTTTGCATGTAAATAAGGTGTTGTTTTGCAACTATGATTAAAAAATTATCCTTTTTTTGGGATCGATCCACAACTGGTTTGTTAATCAGAAAGCGACTAGATAATAGCAAAGGCTTTTTTTTCTCTCAAGGAGTACTGCTTTCAGAGTTAAGAAAATATGGCTTATTGTGATCAAGCTTTTTTTTTTTAAAAAAAAAAACAATTAGCCTTGTTTGTGTACCCTTAAGAGAGTACATTTGTCACCACAGTAGTAATGTCTATCCCTATAAAGAACTATGGGTAGCCAAGAGATGGGAGGCAATTTAGGGCCAGCAACAGTAGTTGTGGAACTTGTGGAACTATATAAACCAGCCAGAACAAGCGAGGTTCTGAGCGTACGAGGTGCTGCAGCAAAGTGTGGGGATTGCAAATAAGTGCGGCATAGTTTAAACACAATCTCATAGTTTGACACAAGAACATGGTTTGAATTTATCCTTATACAGTACAGACCAAAAGTTTGGACACACCTTCTCATTCAAAGAGTTTTCTTTATTTTCAGGAAACTGAAAACTGTAGATTCACATTGAAGGCATCACAACTATGAATTAAAACATGTGGAATGAAATACTTAAAGTGTGAAACAACTGAAAATATGTCTTATATTCTAGGTTCTTCAAAGTAGCCACCTCTTGCTTTGATTACTACTTTGCACACTCTGGGCATTCTCTTGATGAGCTTCAAGAGGTAGTCACCAGAAATGGTTTTCCAACAGTCTTGAAGGAGTTCCCCGAGATGCTTAGCACTTGTTGGCCCTTTAGCCTTCACTCTGCGGTCCAGCTCATCACAAACCATCTCGAATGGGTTCAGGTTTGGTGACTGTGGAGACCAGGTCATCTGGTGTAGCACCCCATCACTCTCCTTCTTAGTCAAATAGTCCTTACACAGCCTGGAGGTGTGTTTGGGGTCATTATCTTGTTGAAAAATGAATGATGGTCCAACGAAACGCAAATCGGTTAAAATAGCATGCCACTGCAAGATGCTGTGGTAGGCATGCTGGATTTTTATGCCTTCAATTTTGAATAAATCCCCAACAGTGTCACCAGCTCACCAGCAAAGCACCCCCACACCATCACACCTCCTCCTCCATGCTTCACGATGGGAACCAGCCATGTAGAGTCCATCCGTTCACCTTTTCTACAAAGATCTCAAATTTGGACTCATCAGACCAAAGCATAGATTTCCACTGGTCTAAAGTCCATTTCTTGTGTTCTTTAGTCCAAAAAAGTCTCTTCTGCTTGTTGCCTGTCCTTAGCAGTGGTTTCCTAGCAGCTATTTTACCATGAAGGCCTGCTGCACAAAGTCTCCTCTTAACAGTTGTTCTAGAGATGAGAAGGTGTGTCCAAACATTTGGTCTGTACTGTACATTTCCCATTGGTTTTTATTCCCTTGTTTTTCTACTTTACTGTTTATCCCCATTGAATAGGTGCTCCATGGACAATGCTACCAGGTGTGTATCTTGTCAGATGTATTCATGCCTTGAGTAGCCCTTCAAGGGTGAATATGTCTGCACTCAATGCAAGCATGTTGCGTATTTGGAAGCCAAGGTAACTGATCTAAATAAGCAGCTTGCAACACTCAGGGGCAATGCAAACCTGGAGAGGAGTTTAGAGCTCAGTGAGCTTTCTCTGGCTGGGGCCAGTGATATGGAGGAGGGTCGGAGGTGGGGAAGATCAGGACCCAGAGGTTGGAAGCTAGGTAACAGTTAGAAGAAGAGGTAGGGCGAAAAGTGTCAGTGAGCCTAGTCCTGACCTGGCACAAGCTAGTAAATATGCCTGTTTGGCTGATATTAGGAATGAAGGGCGAGGACTAGGGGCACTACAGCAGGACGTTGCTCCTAGCAACCAGGAAAATGACTGCTGTAGGAAGGAGAGAAATAGGAGTGCAGCAAAACCCAGACAGATGTTGGTGGTAGGGGACTCTATAATTAGGCGGACAGACAGGGTCATCTTTCACCGAGACCATGAATGCCGAACAGTGTGTTGTCTGCCGGGTGCTCGGGTTCTGCATATTGTGGATCGGATAGACAGATTGCTGGGTGGGGCTGGGGAAAACCCAGTGGTCATGGTGCACATTGGTACTAATGACAAAGTTAGAGGCAGGTGGAAGGTCCTTAAAAATTATTACAGGGAACTAGGAGAGAAGCTGAAGTCCAGGACCTCCAAGGTGGTGTTTTCAGAAATACTACCGTTGCCACGAGCGCCCCTAGAAAGACAGCGGGAGCTTAGGGAGATAAATACGTGGCTTAGAAATTGGTGCAGGAAGGAAGGGTTCGGGTTCATGGAGAACTCGGACAACTTCTCAGTTGGCTACAGGCTCTACGGTAAGGACGGGCTGCACCTCAATGGGGAGGGTGCAGCTGTGCTGGGGGACAAAATGGTCAGATGGATGGAGGAGATTTTAAACTAGGATCTGGGGGGAGGGAGGGTAGTGGAGCAAAAAAGAAGATAGAGAAAGTTAGACGGTAGGGGTCAATGAAGGATTAGGGGGGATGGGACATGCAAGGAACGTAGGGAGGCTAAGAGTAATAAAGGTGTTAATAGTATTAAATGTCTACTGGCAAATGCAAGAAGTCTTGCAAACAAAATGAATGAATTGGACAAACATACAGGGCTATAGTATATTTAGGAAGGACAGGAAAGACAAAAAGAGGGTGGGGTGTGTATATCTATCAAATGTAACCTAAAACCTGTGTTGAATGATGACATTGGGGGAACTGCAACAATGTAGAGGCAGTATGGGTAATGCTAATTGGAGTTTGCTTTAAGCCTCCTAACTAAAGATGAGCCAGCCCCTGGAGTTCGAGTTCGGTTCGGTTCGTCGAACGGTGCCCCGTTCGACGAGCCGTTCGACAAACCTCTCGAACCCCATTGAAAGCAATGGGAGGCAATCACAAACAATAAATGTACACATACAGTTAATAAACATTGCCATAACACTTACCGGTGCTCGCGATGTGTCCTGCACTCTGTCTCCCGTCGCTTTTTCCATCGGTAATCGCTGCGTCCTCCCGGTAACCAGCAGTGATGTAGGACCTATCGTGACGTCAAATGGCCATGTGACCAGTCACGTGCCTATTATCTCTTTGGCTACAGACTGGTCACATGGCTTTGACGTCATGCTAAGTCCTGTCATTGCACTCTCCGGTACACGGTGCTTGTTTGTGTTTCGCCGTGTACCGGCGACATGCTCTGGTACATGGACGACTCCCCGTTCTGCTTCCCCATTCTATTATTGACCGGCTGACATAGCCAGTAAATAACGGAGATCACAGTTGCCATAGCAACGCGCCTGTTAGCGGTGACGTCACCGCAAACAGCCGCAGCGGCACCAGGAATCATGTGATCGGAGCACCATTGCTATGGCAACCCGTCTGTCAGCGGTTACGTTACCGCTAACAGCCAGCAGCACTGATCACTCACGGAGAGAAAAGCCTGCACGGGGAGCAGCGTCTTTCTCCCATGCAGGGCTGCTGATGGAGCAGAGCTGCATGGGCTGAAGGAGAAAGAAGACAGAAGACCATGGATCGTGGAGGGATAAGAGGGAGTAATAAACATGCAGTCTCTAATGTTTCTGTGTATTTATTTCTATTAAAGTATTTTTTCTCTGTGTGGTGTCTTTTTTTAACCCTTTATCGGAGATTCTTAATGGCCGAGTCAAACTTGCCTGACATTAAGAATCTCTGGCTTAATATTGGCTAGTAAAACAAAGCTAGTATTAACTCATTATTACCCAGCAAGCCACCCGGCTTCAGGGCTGCTGGAAGAGTTGGATACAGCGCCAGATGATGGCGCTTCTATGGGAGCGCCATTTTCTGGGGCGGCTGTGGACTGCAATTCGCAGCAGAGGGGCCCAGAAACCTCAGGCTAACCTGTGCTGCGGATTCCAATCCCCAGCTGCCTAGTTGTACCCGGCTGGACACAAAAAATGGGGCGAAGCCCACGTGGTTTTTTTTTTTAAATCATTTCATGAAATACATGAAATAATTAAAAAAGGGCTTCCCTATATTTTTAGTTCCCAGCCGGGTACAAATAGGCAGCTGGGGGTTGGGGGCAGCCGTACCTGCCTGCTGTACCTGGCTAGCATACAAAAATATGGCGAAGCACACGTCATTTTTTTTGTAGTTTTTTGGCAAAAAAATAAAAACTGCTTCCCTGGATTTTCCATTGCCAGTGAAGGTAACACCAAGCAGTGGGGGTTGGCAGCCAGTAGCTGCTTGGATTACCCTTAGCTAGCAATACAAAAAATGCAGCAGGAGCCCATATATATTTTAATTATTTATTTAAATAACTGAAAACAGAAAGGGCTTTTCTGTATTTTGATTGCTGGACATCACAGTGCTGTGAAACTAAATCTTTAAAAAAAAGACGTAGTGCTCCACGGTATTTTTGATTCTCAGCGCAGATAAAGCAGACAGCTATGGGTTGCCACCCCCATCTGCCTGGCGTTACCTTGGCTGGCAATCAAAATACAGGGAACCCCATTAATTTTTTTTATTTAAAAAAATAGTTAAAAAAAAAATGACGTTGGGTCCCCCCATTTTTGATAGCCAGCTAGGGTAAAGCAGACAGCTGTAGCCTGAAAACCACAGCTGGCAGCTTTACCGTGGTTGGGGATCCAATGTGGAGGTCACCCCAGGCTCTTTTTTTGTAATTATTTTAAATATTAATAATTACAAAAAAAAAGTAGGGTCTCCCCACATTGGATCACCAGCCAAGGTAAAGCGGACAGCTGTGGTCTGGTATTTTCAGGGTGGGAAGGTCCATAGTTATTGGCCCTTCACAGCCTAAAAATAGCAGGCCGCAGGCGCCCCATAAGTGGCGCATCCACTAGATGCAACAATCCTGGCGCTTCACCCCAGCTCATCCCGTGCCCTGCTGCAGCGGCAGACGGGGTAATAAATGGGGTTGATACTAGCTGTAAGGTCACCTGACACCAAGCCCAGCAGTTTTTGATGTCATGGCGTCTATCAGATACCCGTCATCACAAACTGTCAGTACTAACAAAAAAATAGTCAAAAAAAATGTATTTGAAAAAACACTCCCCAAAACATTCCCTCTTTCACCAATTTATTGTAAGGAAAAAAAATAAGAGGGTCCCACGATGACTCTGGAGCATCTAGAATATGGGGGACACGCTCAGCGAACACATCCCCAATTTTCTAGGAGTGCAGACCCTCCATGTGAGGAGTGTGGGTGCAATGAATCTGCACCCATTCTCCCCGAGTCCACAGCAGCAGAGTCCATGTCGTAGGTGTTGCTACCAAAGCTGCAATGCCCTGCTCATGAGTAAGGGCATGCCTAATCAGGAGAACTATTCTACATTTCCAAATATTGGTATTTGCTGATATTATTGCTATTCCACCTACTATATATTGGGGATAGGATCTTGGAGATGGAATACCCCTTTAAGTCCAGTTAATCAGCTGAATGAATACTAAACAACAGAGCTCGCTATTTAGATGTGTTTTCTTGTGGCGTATAACAGACTCTCATGTTTGGTAGTCGTTCAGCAGGGCAATTATGAAATCAAATGCCTCCATTTGGAAATGTAGTATAGCTCTCCTGATCAACTATGTTCCTTACCTCACGAGCAGGGCATTGCAGTAGCTTACAGATGCATGGTTACCACCACTCACTGTGTCTGAACACAGGAAGCTGAGCTGACAGCCGCTCTGTGCATGCGGCAGCGTCTATTGTGAAGGAGGGGACCGCGGGGGATCAATGCTGCACAGGTAACGTGGGACACCGGGGAACACCAGTGGGGTTATAGGGGGTAACTTGGCAGGGCCAGGGGAGGAGTCTTCTGTCGCATGTGTCATGGCACATGCGACAGAAATCAGAGGAGTAGGGTAAATGCGGCCGGCGCGCTGCTGCGCGTGGCCATCTTGGATTTCCGGGAGAGGGTCGGGGGGGGGACTTTGGCGACAGCGGGGGATTAGGAAGGAGATTCCCATCTGACATGTTTGTTCATGCCAGATGGGAGATAAACCATTTTTTACCGACGCTGTCATTTACTGTAACATGATCATCGTTATACGGTGTATACCGGTGATCACGTGAGCGGGGACCGGAAAAACCGGCCTGAATCATCATCTCCATGGTCTCAGCTACCCCCTGAAGCCCCAGAGATTTTCTGACGCTGGGGGGCGCTATTCACTTATTTCTGCCTGCTGTTTATAAACGGCAGATCAGAATAAGGCTTCATTCCCAAGACCGATCCGTTTTTGCGGTCCGCCAAAAACGGTCCATTTTTTTCACGGGTGCATCCGTGTGGCATCCGTTTCCGTTACATATACGGTCCGTATGTCATCCGTTTGTCATCCGTGTGCCTTCTGTTTTTTTTGCGTACTGCAAAAAAACTGAAGGAGGGAAAATCCATAAATTTACCCAGGATCTATAGCTTCAAGCTACATGAGGTGGTCACATGTTCATTCCAGGGCCATTTTTTACTGCTTTTTACAGCGTAGAGCGCTCTGGTGATTTTCTTGTGCTTGTACACTTCATATCAGTCTGTTCTGTCATTATAATGGCAGAAAGACACATAATGTGCCACTCTCCTGCATTTTGTAATTTTGCACCCTTTGGTGCCTTTCATGTGGCACTAATTGGTGATTAGCCTTGTATTTACAAAAGAAAAAAACAAATTAAAAAAAATGACGTGGGGTTCCCCTTATTTTTGATAGCCAGTAGAGATGAGCGAACCAGCCGCGGTTCGGCTCGAGCTCGGTTCGCCGAAACGAGGTCCCGTTCGAGTTTGGTTCGGCGAACGTACGACGAACCGAACTCGAACCAATAGAAAAGAATGGGAGGCAATCACAAACACATAAAAACGCATTATAAGTGCACACATACAGTTAATAAACATTGCCATAACACTTACCGGTGCCCACGATGTGTCCTGCACTCTGTCTCCTGTCACTATTCCTTCCGATGATCGCTGCGTCCTCCCGATAACCAGCACTGACAGGACCTTCGTGACATCGTCAAAATAGCCATGTGACCAGTCACGTGGCTATTATCTCATTGGCTACAGACTGGTCACATGGCTTTGACGTCATGTCCTGTCCTAGGTCCTGTCATTGCACTCTCCGGTACACGGTGCACATTTGTGTATCGCCGTGTACCGGCGACATGCTCTAGCACATGGTCGACTCCCCGTTCCATTAGGGACCGGCTGACACAGCCGGTCATTAACGGAGATCACCGTTGCCATAGCAACGCAGTTAGCGGTGACGTCACCGCTAACCGCGGCTCCGGGAATCACATGATCGGAGCACCGTTGCTATGGTAACGCGTCTGTCAGCATTACCGCTGTTACCGCTAACAGCCAGCAGCACTGATCTCTCACGGAGTGAAGGCTGCACGCTGCTTCCCGTGCAGCCTTCACGGAGTGAACGCTGCACGGGAAGCAGCGTTTTCCCCCATGCAGCAGTGATGGAGCAGAGCAGCATTTGTTGAACGAGAAAGACAGAAGATCATGGACCGTGGAGGGCTGACAGTGAGTAATAAACATGGAGTTTCTAATGTGTCTGTGTATTTATTTCTATTAAAGTATTTTTTCTCTGTGTGGTGTCTTTTTTTTAAGCCTTTATTGGAGATTCTTAATGGCCGGGTCAAACGTGCCTGACATTAAGAATCTCTGGCTTAATACTAGCTAGTAAAACAAAGCTAGTATTAACTCATTATTACCCAACAAGCCACCCGGCTTCAGGGCTGTTGGAAGAGTTGGATACAGCGCCAGATGATGGCGCTTCTATGAAAGCGCCATTTTCTGGGGCGGCTGCGGACTGTAATTCGTAGCAGAGGCGCCCAGAAACCTCGGGCTAACCTGTGCTGCGGATTCCAATCCCCAGCTGCCTACTTGTACCTGGCTGGACACAAAAATGGGGCGAAGCCCACGTCATTTGTTTTTTAATTATTTCATGAAATAAGTGAAATAATTAAAAAAAACGGGCTTCCCTATATTTTTGGTTCCCAGCCGGGTACAAATAGGCAACTGGGGGTTGGAGGCAGCCCGTGGCTGCCTGCTGTACCTGGCTAGCATACAAAAATATGGCGAAGCCCACGTCATTTTTTTGGTGGGCAAAAAACTTCTGCATACAGTCCTGGATGGAGTATGCTGAGCCATACTCCATCCAGGACTGTATGCAGAAGTTTTTTGCCCCCTGAAAAAATTATGTGGGCTTCGCCATATTTTTGTATGCTAGCCAGGTACATCAGGCAGGTACGGCTGCCCCCAACCCCCAGTTGCCTATTTGTACCCGGCTGGGAACCAAAAATAAAGGGAAGCCCTTTTTTTATTATTTCATGAATTTAATGAAATAATTAGAAAACAAATGACGTAGGCTTCGCCCCATTTTTGTGTCCAGCCAGGTACAACTAGGCAGCTTGGGATTGGAATCCGCAGCACAGGTTGGCCTGAGCTTTCTGGGCCCCACTGCTGCGAATTGCAGTCTGCAGCCGCCTCAGAAAATGGCACTTTCATAGAAGCGCCATCTTCTGGCGCTGTATCCAACTCTTCCAGCACCTGCCTGCTATACCTGGCTAGCATACAAAAATATGGCGAAGCTCAAGTTTTTTGGCAAAAAAAATAAAAAATGCTTCCCTGGATTTTCCATTGCCAGTGAAGGTAACACCAAGCAGTGGGGGTTAGCAGCCAGTAGCTGCTTGGATTACCCTTAGCTAGCAATACAAAAAATGCAGCGGGAGCCCATATTTTTTTTTTTAATTATTTATTTAAATAACTAAAAACAAAAAGGGCTTCCCTGTATTTTGATTGCTGGACATCACAGTGCTGTAAAAATAAATCTTTAAAAAAAATGACGTAGCGCTCCGCGGTATTTTTGATTCTCAGCGCAGATAAAGCAGACAGCTATGGGTTGCCACCCCCATCTGCCTGCCGTTACCTTGGTTGGCAATCAAAATACAGGGAAGCCCATTAATTTTTTCTATTTAAAAAATAGTTAAAAAAAAATGACGTTGGGTCCCCCCATTTTTGATAGCCAGCTAGGGTAAAGCAGACGGCTGTAGCCTGAAAACCATAGCTGGCAGCTTTACCGTGGTTGGGGATCCAATGTGGAGGTCCCCCCAGACTCTTTTTTTATAATTATTTTATAAATATTAATAATTACACAAAAAAAGTAGGGTCCCCCCCAAATTGGATCACCAGCCAAGGTAAAGCGGACAGCTGTGGTCTGGTATTCTCAGGGTGATAAGGTCCATAGTTATTGGGCCTTCACAGCCTAAAAATAGCAGGCCGCATGCACCCCAGACGTGGCGCATCCACTAGATGCGCCAATCCTGGCGCTTCACCCCAGCTCATCCCGTGCCCTGTTGCAGTGGCAAACGGGGTAATAAATCGGGTTGATACTAGCTGTAAAGTCACCTGAGATCAAGCCCAGCAGTTTGTGATGTCATGGCGTCTATTAGATACTCAACATCATAAACTGTCAGTACTAGCAAAAAAAAAAAAAATCGACAAAAGAAATTTATTTGAAAAAACAATCCCCAAAACATTCCCTCTTTCATCAATTTATTGTAAGAAAAAAAATAAAGGAGTCCCACGACGACTCTGGACCGTCTAGAATATGGGGGGAGACACTCAGGGAACGTATCCCCCATTTTCTAGGAGTGCAGACCCTTCATGTGAGGAGTTTGGGTGCAATGAATCTGCACCCACTCTCCCCGGGTCCACAGCAGCAGAGTCCATGTCGTAATGGTTGCTACCAAAGCTGCAATGCCCTGCTCATGAGGTAAGGGCATGCCTAATCAGGAGAACTATTCTACATTTCCAAATATTGGTATTTGCTGATATTATTGCTATTCCACCTACTATATATTGGGGATAGGATCTTGGAGATGGAATACCCCTTTAAGTCCAGTTAGCCAGCTGAATGAATACTAAACAACAGAGCTCGCTATTTAGATGTGTTTTCTTGTGGCGTATAACGGACTCTCATGTTTGGTAGTCGTTCAGCAGGGAAACTATAAAGCAAATCCCTCCATTTGGAAATGTAGTATATAGCTCTCCTGATTAATTATGTTCCTTACCTCATGAGCAGGGAATTGCAGTAATAATAATAATTTATTCATTTATATAGCGTTATTAATTCCATAGCGCTGTATGTCTTTGGAGTGTGGAAGGAAACCCACGCAAACACGGAGAGTACATACAAACTCCTTGCAGATGGTGTCCTTGGTGGGAATTGAACCCAGGACCTCAGCGCTGCAAGACTGAACCACCGTGCCGCCCATTTAGCTTACAGATGCATAACCACCACTCACTGTGTCTGAACACAGGAAGCTGAGCTTACAGCCGCTCTGTGCATGTGGCAGCGTCTATTGTGAAGGAGAGGGTCGTGGGGGGATCAATGCTGCACAGGTACCGTGGGACACAGGGAAACACCGGTGGGGTTATAGGGGGTGACCTGGCAGGGCCTGGGGAGGAGTTTTCTGTCGCATGTGTCATGGCACATGCGACAGAAATCAGAGGAGTAGGGTGAATGCGGCCGGCGCGCTGCTGTGCGCGCGGCCATCTTGAATTTCTGGGAGGGCATCAGGGGGGGCACTTTGTCGACACCGGGGGACCGGAGGGGACCGGGGAGGAGATTTATCATGTTTGTTCATGCCAGATGGGAGATAAATAATTTTTTACCGACACTGTCATTTACTGTAACGTGATCATCGGTGTACGGTGTATACCGGTGATCACGTGAGTGGGGACCGGAAAAACCGTCCTGAATCATGATCTCCAAGGTCTCAGCTAGCCCTGAAACCCCGGAGATTTTCTGACGCTGGGGGGGGGCGCTATTCACTTATTTCTGCCTGCTGTTTATAAACGGCAGATCAGAATAAGGCTACATTAACACGACCGATCCATTTTTGTGGTCTGCAAAAAACAGTCCGTTTTTTTTCATGGGTGCATCCGTGTGGCATCCGTTTCTGTTCCGTAGACGGTCTGTATGTCATCTGTTTGTCATCCGTGTGCCTTCCGTTTTTTTTGTGTACTGCAAAAAAACTGAAGGAGGGAAAATACATAAATTTACTCAGGATCCATAGCTTCAACCTACATGAGACGGTCACATGTTCACTCCAGTGACATTTTCTACTGCTTTTCACAGCGTAGAGCGCTCTGGTGATTTTCTTGTGCTTATACACTTCATATCAGTCTTTTCTGTCATTATAATGGCAGAAAGACACATAATGTCCCACTCTCCTGCATTTTGTAATTTTGCACCCTTTGGTGCCTTTCATGTGGCTTTGTATTTAGCCAAAAAAATGACGTGGGGTTTCCCCTATTTTTGTAGTCAGCTAGGGTAAAGCAGAAGGCTGCAGCCTGCAGACCACAGCTGGCAGCTTCACCTTGGCTGGTAATCCAAAACTGAGGGCACCCCATGGTGTTATTTTAAATTAAATAAATAATTAGGAAAACACGTAGGGGTCCCCCCAAAATTGGATCACCAGCCAAGGTAAAGCAGACAGCTAGGGTCTGATATTCTCAGACTAGGGAGGTCCATGGTTATTGGACTCCCCCCAGCCTAAAAATAGCAGGCCGCAGCCACCCCAGAAGCGGCGCATCCATTAGATGCGCCAATCCTGGTGCTTCGCCCCAGCTCATCCCGTGCCCTGGTGCGGTGGCAAACTGGGTAATATATGGGGTTAATACCAGATGTGTAATGTCACCTGGCATCAAGCCCTGGGGTTGGTGAGGTCAGGCGTCTATCAGATACCCGACATCACCAACCCAGTCAGTAATAAAAAAAAATAGACGACAAACACATTTTTATTTGAAAAAAACACTCCCCAATACATTCCCTCTTTATCCAATTTATTAGAAAGAAAAACAAATCCAGGTCTGGTGTAATCCAAGGGGTTGCCATGATGATCCACACTGTCCCAGTCAATGAAGAGCAGGATGTTCCCCATTGGCTGGGAGAGCAATACAATGACTTGAGCTAACATCAATAGGTCAGCCCAGGTCACTGCAGGGGATGACAAGTGCTGCTGTCAGCGAGGTACATTACCTGTGCTGATCTCCTGCACTGCTGACAGCACCTGTCACTGAGTTCAATGACCTTCACAGCCAAGTATCGCGAGAAGCCCGTGACGTCACCGCTAGTCAGTCTCGGGTCGGAAGCGAGAGAAGGTGATGTGACAAGCGGCGGCTGTGACGACATGGACTCTCATGGGTTAAATTTTCTTAAAATTCAGCCAGACAGCATTGATAGATTGTTTATAGACGGGGGAGAAGTCCCTCATTGTTTTTACAAGACTCTTGTTGACTCAATGTAATTGTGTTGGCCACTGAAAGCCAGACGTATTGTTCTCCAGACTTTTCCAGTAACCATTGTATTGTAGTTGTGTATTGTTAATGTGATTACCTTAGTAGCCATTGTCTAGTCGGTGACTTGCCGACTCCATGTAGATATACTGAGTCTTTCTATGCACATCATTTAAATGAACATTATCCATGCAGCTTGAAATTCATCCAATGGGAGAAGCAATCTTGTCCAACCAATTGATGAGGACGCAGTGTATCCTAAGGGAAGGTTATGGCTATAAAAGGGACTTCTTTAAGCCACCAGGGTTGATGAAGGTTGATGGATGCTGATGGATCCAGTCTAAGCTCTTTGGAGCTGACTAGAGGATCAGGATATCTTATGGCTTCAATCTAGGGACTCCGGTTCCGGTTGGAGACCATATCCACAGCCTAGGGATTTCGACTCCGGCTGCCAGGATTGTAACATCATACCAGGACTACCTAAGGAGGACACTCAGGTTGGGACAGTTCAGTCACCTGTTACAGACTTTGCAGACCTCACACAGCTTCCTAAATCTGGCGTTATTCTAGTCACGGTGGGTGCCCGCCAAAAGCGGGGTGCTGCTGGACTGGAGTGAGTAGCCCTGGAACCTGTGAGGCATGGACATTCTAAATCCCTGGTGAGCCAGCGGAAGGGTGAGACTCTGTTGCCTGTTACATTTGTGTGTTTTTCTGGTTATGTGTTATGTGCCGTTAATTGTTTGGGGATCCAATAAAGTCTAATTATTGTGGTTCCCTCACCCTGTGCTGTCTGAGTAGTGTTACGCCCACGGTTAAGGAGGCCAGCGTTCAGTTGGGATGAGCCCTGAGCCACGCTGTCTTTCTAAAGGCGGCGAGTTTTAGTGGACGAGAGCACCCACTGAGCCCCGTGTCTCCACAATTGGTGTCAGCGGTGGGATACTACTCAGCCTGGTTTACCCAGGGGAGCTGCAGTGGACTGGTGTTTTCGGACACCGTCCAGGGCTCAACAACCAGGGAGGCACATAAGCATACCCAGCAGGCCATAGGGGAGGCATTCAGGTTTCGGACGCTGCCATGTCCAACCCCACCAGCTCAGCCATGGGACAAGGACAAGAGAGGAGTTATGACCGCTGCAGTAAATGGATGCTACAGGATCTGTGCCAGAGGCGAAAGATTATCTACTGGAACGCTGAGACTCGGTCAGACTTGATCCAGAAATTAGTCCGTTGGGATGCCCAGACGATGAGGATCCCATCGATATTGACCCAGAGGATTTAAACTATGTGCCACATCATGGCCCCTTTCGGCCATGTTTTTTCCATCTCCTATATAAGAAAGTCCTTAGTTACCCCTCTCCACCCATAGCAGTTTTTAATTGCAATGAGATGACACACAGTTAGGGTCACAGAGCTAGGGACCCCAATATAGAGATATACCTTGACGAGGTTTTGGGGCTCAGTTACATTGATCAATGCGATTGCTAAATATCTCCTTTTTCCTAATATTCATAGCAGGTATGCAATTCATTATTCACATGTTCAAATTAGCAAGTAGCATTTTTCATTGTATATTCCAATATTTTTCCATATGCTTGAGGCATTATACCATTATCTAAGTTGATGTGCAGCCTTATTCTTATATATAGTATGTATTTTTGGCTTGCACTCATATATATATTAGTGCTCACTTCAGTTATCCTATTCAGTTATATGTAGTTTTTTTTTGTTTTTTTTTTTTTTTTTTCTGAATGTGAACACAGCTCCGCCCCTTTCGGCCATGTTTTTTCCATCTCCTATATAAGAAAGTCCTTAGTTACCCCTCTCCACCCATAGCAGTTTTTAATTGCAATGAGATGACACACAGTTAGGGTCACAGAGCTAGGGACCCCAATATAGAGATATACCTTGACGAGGTTTTGGGGCTCAGTTACATTGATCAATGCGATTGCTAAATATCTCCTTTTTCCTAATATTCATAGCAGGTATGCAATTCATTATTCACATGTTCAAATTAGCAAGTAGCATTTTTCATTGTATATTCCAATATTTTTCCATATGCTTGAGGCATTATACCATTATCTAAGTTGATGTGCAGCCTTATTCTTATATATAGTATGTATTTTTGGCTTGCACTCATATATATATTAGTGCTCACTTCAGTTATCCTATTCAGTTATATGTAGTTTTTTTTTTTTTTTTTTCTGAATGTGAACACAGCTCCGCCCCTTTCGGCCATGTTTTTTCCATCTCCTATATAAGAAAGTCCTTAGTTACCCCTCTCCACCCATAGCAGTTTTTAATTGCAATGAGATGACACACAGTTAGGGTCACAGAGCTAGGGACCCCAATATAGAGATATACCTTGACGAGGTTTTGGGGCTCAGTTACATTGATCAATGCGATTGCTAAATATCTCCTTTTTCCTAATATTCATAGCAGGTATGCAATTCATTATTCACATGTTCAAATTAGCAAGTAGCATTTTTCATTGTATATTCCAATATTTTTCCATATGCTTGAGGCATTATACCATTATCTAAGTTGATGTGCAGCCTTATTCTTATATATAGTATGTATTTTTGGCTTGCACTCATATATATATTAGTGCTCACTTCAGTTATCCTATTCAGTTATATGTAGTTTTTTTTTTTTTTTTTTTCTGAATGTGAACACAGCTCCGCCCCTTTCGGCCATGTTTTTTCCATCTCCTATATAAGAAAGTCCTTAGTTACCCCTCTCCACCCATAGCAGTTTTTAATTGCAATGAGATGACACACAGTTAGGGTCACAGAGCTAGGGACCCCAATATAGAGATATACCTTGACGAGGTTTTGGGGCTCAGTTACATTGATCAATGCGATTGCTAAATATCTCCTTTTTCCTAATATTCATAGCAGGTATGCAATTCATTATTCACATGTTCAAATTAGCAAGTAGCATTTTTCATTGTATATTCCAATATTTTTCCATATGCTTGAGGCATTATACCATTATCTAAGTTGATGTGCAGCCTTATTCTTATATATAGTATGTATTTTTGGCTTGCACTCATATATATATTAGTGCTCACTTCAGTTATCCTATTCAGTTACATCATGGATCTAGTGACAATCGGGAATAAACTTTGTCCAAAATGGCCAAAGCCACAGCGTTGTTGGATGCATTGGGGCCTAGATCCTCAAGAGAAGAGAGGGCTTGGGTTCTGGAATATGTTTATGGGATTCCAGCTGCCGTACTGCTAGCACCAGCCGCTCGAGAAGGATGGTCCCGCTACCCAGCAGAAGCTGCACCAAAACAAAGAGGCCGCATGCTTGGAGCCCGTCTGCCACTCCAACCAGTCAACATATGCCGAGATGAACCAACAAGACCTGAGGAATGCTAATCCCAAGAAACACCAATAGCTGAGGAAGTGGTTTATCCAGTCCACACCTTACGGCAGGCCGGACACCGTACACCAGCCAACCTCCATCCCCACATCCAGACGGTCAAGGTCGGTGATATACCGGCTCAGGGACTTCGAGACATTGGATCTTCCATCACTCTGGTAAGCCCAGTTATTGTTTCCCCAGAAGACCCTTTACCAGATTCCCAACTAAACAAAAACTCACAGACTAATGGCAGAAGATGTAAACTGCCCAGGCCAAAAAGACTAATGCACTGCCAGGATGCAGCAAGACCTCCATTAAATGGAGACATCACAGGTGCAAAGGGAGATGGTAGTAAAATTGCACACTTGTGGCTTGCATAGGTCACTGTTCACACATGCAGGCACACAGTATCTTGTATGCAGCCTATTGGTCACGCCCATCACAATCGATGCAAGCGGGCTACGCCAGTACTAAATATGTGTACCATGCAGGGACAGTGAGTATAATATGCAAGGCCTCACTTTAAGAGGCCTGGCTGCATCCTGTATAAAATATTCTGTGCAAAAGAATATATAAATATATGAGGTATTGGTAGGTAATATGGCCATAGTACGGTAAGCCCACAATCCGCGTCACGGATCCTCATATTTGTGGGTCCCTACACTAATATATCATATGTACAAACATAAAAAACACCAAAAAGAGGAAAAAAAACCTCCAAAAGTTAAACAAAAACTCACAGACTAATGGCAGAAGATGTAAACTGCCCAGGCCAAAAAGACTAATGCACTGCCAGGATGCAGCAAGACCTCCATTAAATGGAGACATCACAGGTGCAAAGGGAGATGGTAGTAAAATTGCACACTTGTGGCTTGCATAGGTCGCTGTTCACACATGCAGGCACACAGTATCTGGTATGCAGCCTATTGGTCACGCCCATCACAATCGATGCAAGCGGGCTACGCCAGTACTAAATATGTGTACCATGTGAACAGTGACCTATGCAAGCCACAAGTGTGCAATTTTACTACCATCTCCCTTTGCACCTGTGATATCTCCATTTAATGGAGGTCTTGCTGCATCCTGGCAGTGCATTAGTCTTTTTGGCCTGGGCAGTTTACATCTTCTGCCATTAGTCTGTGAGTTTTTGTTTAACTTTTGGAGGTTTTTATTCCTCTTTTTGGAGTTTTTTATGTTTGTACAGATTCCCAATTATCCATCTCCCTAGCTGAGGGCCAGCGCTCAGACATCCCTCTGGCATGTGTGCAGTTGGACCTAAGGACTGACCAGGGAGAGGTCGAGGTGGAGCTTGTGGACAGCCTCCACACACCTGGTATTTTGGGGACCAACCAGGAAGTGATCGATGTGGGGATTGTGAACAGCCTCCCCCTACCGGTCATTGTGGAGACTGACCAGAGCAAGGCTGATGTGGAGCTTATGAACAGCATCCCCACCCCTGGTATTTTGGGAATTAACCAGGAAGCGATCGATGTGGGACTTGTGAACAGTCTCCCTATACCTGTCATTGTGGAGACTGACCAGAACAAGGCTGATGTGGAGCTTATGGACACCGTCCCCACACCAGTTACTTTGGGGTCTGACCAGGAAGAGGTCCATATAGAGTTTATGGACAGCCTCCCTACACCTGTTGTTTCGGGGACTAGCCAGGAGGAAGTTAAAGTGGGGTTCATAGATGGCCCCACCAAGCCTTTTGTTTCGGATACCACTCAGAGGGAAGTGAAAGTGGGGCTTGTGAATTACCTGCTCACACCAGTCATTTTGGAGAATGACCTAGGACAAGGACTATCCAGTCAGTTTGAAGCAGCCATCACCCACTTCCAAGCCAAGCAGGACCATGATGTTGATCTTTCTAACACCTTTTCCAAGGATAATTCACATTCCCAGTCTGCAGCATCCACTTCTGAGCCAAGAACCGTGAGTAAGCCTAATCACACTGTGGCTATTGACTGGGGGAAGATTGATAGTAAGAAATGTATGCAAGCCCAACTCATGGACCCCACCTTAGTGCTTGTCCACAATATGGCTGCTCAACTTGGGGAAGGTAATCAGGGGGAGGTGTATAGATGCGAGCCTCTGTTGCTGACCTCACCATTAAAAAGGACAATGCCGTCAAGAGGAGAAGGATGATCGGAAGCCCATCCTGTCTGGCTAATATTAAGAAGGGGGAGGAATGTGACGACATGGACTCTCATGGGTTAAAGTTTCTTAAAATTCAGCCAGACAGCATTGATAGATTGTTTATAGACGGGGGAGAAGTCCCTCATTGTTTTTACAAGACTCTTGTTGACTCAATGTAATTGTGTTGGCCACTGAAAGCCAGACGTATTGTTCTCCAGACTTTTCCAGTAACCATTGTATTGTAGTTGTGTATTGCTAATGTGATTACCTTAGTAGCCATTGTCTAGTCGGTGACTTGCCGACTCCATGTAGATATACTGAGTCTTTCTATGCACATCATTTAAATGAACATTATCCATGCAGCTTGAAATTCATCCAATGGGAGAAGCAATCTTGTCCAACCAATTGATGAGTACGCAGTGTATCCTAAGGGAAGGTTATGGCTATAAAAGGGACTTCTTTAAGCCACCAGGGTTGATGAAGGTTGATGGATGCTGATGGATCCAGTCTAAGCTCTTTGGAGCTGACTAGAGGATCAGTATATCTTTTGGCTTCAATCTAGGGACTCCGGTTCCGGTTGGAGACCATATCCACAGCCTAGGGATTTCGACTCCGGCTGCCAGGATTGTAACATCATACCAGGACTACCTAAAGAGGACACTCTCAGGTTGGGACAGTTCAGTCACCTGTTACAGACTTTGCAGACCTCACACAGCTTCCTAAATCTGGCGTTATTCTAGTCACGGTGGGTGCCCGCCAAAAGTGGGGTGCTGCTGGACTGGAGTGAGTAGCCCTGGAACCTGTGAGGCATGGACATTCTAAATCCCTGGTGAGCCAGCGGAAGGGTGAGACTCTGTTGCCTGTTACATTTCTGTGTTTTTCTGGTTATGTGTTATGTGCCGTTAATTGTTTGGGGATCCAATAAAGTCTAATTATTGTGGTTCCCTCACCCTGTGTTGTTTGAGTAGTGTTACGCCCACGGTTAAGGAGGCCGGCGTTCAGTTGGGATGAGCCCTGAGCCACGCTGTCTTTCTAAAGGCGGCGGGTTTTAGTGGACGAGAGCACCCAGTGAGCCCCGTGTCTCCACAGCGGCCATGGAGGACAGTGACAGCGCTGAGGTCGGGACTTCATCACCGCAGGTAAGCCGAGCGGGACCATGTGTGCAGAGTGCCAGGTGTGCATTGTGCCAGGTGGGCGGAGCCTAGCAGAGTAATGTGTGCAGAGTTCCAGGTGGGCGGAGCCTAGCGGGACCATTTGTGCAGAGTGCCAGGTGTGCAGAGTGCCAGGTGGGCGGAACCTAGCGGGGAAATGTGTGCAGAATGACAGGTGAGCGGAGCCTAGCGGGACAATGTGTGCAGAGTGCCAGGTGGGCGGAGCCTAGCTGGACCAAGTGTGCAGTGTGCCAGGTGTGTAGAGTGCCAGGTGGGCGGAGCCTAGCAGGGAAATGTGTGCAGAGTTCCAGGTGGGCGGAGCCTATTGGGACCATGTGTGCAGAAGGCCAGGTGGGCGGATCCTAGCAGGACCATGTGTGCAAAGTGCCAGGTGGGCGGATCCTAGCGGGACCATGTGTGCAGAGTGCCAGGTGGGCGGATCCTAGCGGGACCATGTGTGCAGAGTGCCAGGTGGGCGGACCTAGCAGGACCATGTGTGCAGAGTGCCAGGTGGGCGGATCCTAGCGGGACCATGTGTGCAGAGTGCCAGGTGGGCGGATCCTAGCGGGACTATGTGTGCAGAGTGCCAGGTGGGCGGAGCCTAGCGGGACCATGTGTGCAGAGTGCCAGGTGGGCGGAGCCTAGCAGGGCCATGTGTGCAGAGTGTCAGGTGGGCAGAGCCATGTGTGCTGGCGGCGGAGTGTGAAGTGGGTGGAGCCTAGCGGGGTCATGTGGCGCTGAGGATGTCAGTGTTGTGGACTGCATGGCTGGGGACAGGTGAGTGTGAGTGTGTGTGTATGTATGTGTACATGTCGCGTGCAGGAGGGGGCGTAGCGAGCTGAGCGGGGAAGTGTCGGCTTCCTGCACACGTAACTAGGATAAATATCGGGTTACTAACCAAAGCGCTTTGCTTGGATACCCGATGTTTATCTTGGTTACCAGCTTCTGGCAGGCTGCCAGCGATGACTCCTGCACACTGTAGCTGTAAAAAGCCCTGCTTTTTGCTGCTAGAACTGTTCTCGAACGTAACTAGAACTATCGAACTTTAGCAAAAAGCTCGAGTTCTAGTTCGATCTAGAACACCCCCCAAAATCACTCGAACCGCAAACTGGAGAACCGCGAACCGCGCTCAACTCTAATAGCCAGCTAGGGTAAAGCAGACGGCTGCAGCCTGCAGACCACAGCTGTCAGCTTCATCTTGGCTGGTAATCCAAAACTGAGGGCACCCCACGCTGTTATTTTAAATTAAATAAATAATTAAAAAAACGCACGTGCCAAAATTGGATCACCAGCCAAAGTAAAGCGGACAGCTGGGGTCTGATATTCTCAGACAAGGGAGGTCCATGGTTATTGGACTCTCCCCAGCCTAAAAATAGCAGGCCGCAGCCGCCCAAGAAGTGGCGCATCCATTAGATGCGCCAATCCTGGTGCTTCGCTCCAGCTCATACCGTTGCCCTAATGCGGTGGCAAACGGGGTAATATATGGAGTTAATACCAGATGTGTAATGTCACCTGGCATCAAGCCCTGGGGTTTGTGATGTCAGTCGTCTATCAGATACCCAACATCACCAACCCAGTCAGTAATAAAAAAAAAAAAAATAGACGACAAACTCATTTTTATTTGAAAAAACACTCCTCAAGAGATTCCCTCTTTCACCAATTTATTAGAAAGAAAAACAAACCAGGTCTGCTGTAATCCAAGGGGTTCCTATGACGATCCATGCCATAGTCACTGTCCCAGTCAATGAAGAACAGAATGTTCCCCATTGGCTGGGAGAGCAATGCAGTGACCTGAGCTAACATCAATAGGTCGGCCCAGGTCACTGCAGGGCATGACAAGTTCTGCTGTCAGGAGCGAGGTACATTACCTGCTGTGACGATCTCCTGATAGCAGAGCTGTCACTGACTTTAATGACTGCCGCCTTCACAGCCAAGTATTGCGGGAGCCTGTGACGTCACCGCTAGTCACAGTCTTGGGTCGGCTGAGAGAGGAAATGTGAAGCGGCAGCAATAGAAGACAGTGACAGTGCTGAGGTCAGGAGGGCAGGACTTCATCATCACAGGTAAGCCGAGTGGGGCCATGTGTGCGGAGTGTGAGGTGGGTGGAGCCTAGCAGGGTAATGTGTGTGTAGTGCGAGGTGGGTTGAGCCTAGCGGGGTAATGTGTGCAGAGTGCGAGGTGGGTGGAGCTAAGCGGGTAATGTGTGCGGAGTGCGAGGTGGGTGGAGCCTAGCGGGGCCATGTGTGTGGGCGGAGGAGTGCGTAGTGAGTGGAGCTGAGCGGGGCCATGTGTGCGGGCGGCAAAGTGCAAAGTAGGTGAAGCCTAGCGGGGCCATGTGGCACCGAGGACGTCAGTGCCGGGGACTGCATGGCTGGGGACAGATGAGTGTGAGTGTGTGTGTGTACATGCCGCGTGCAGTAGGGGGCGGAGCCCAGCGGGGAAGTGTTGGCTCCCTGCACACGTAACCAGGGTAAATATCGGGTTACCAAGCAAAGCGCTTTGCTTGGATACCTGATATTTATCTTGGTTACCAGCTTACGCAGGCTGCCAGCATGGCTCCCTGCACACTGTAGCTGTAAAAAGCCCTGCTTTGGGTGATCGAGCCGTTCTCAAACGTAACTCAAACTGTCGAGCTTTTAGCAAAAAGCTCGAGTTCGAGTTCGATCTCGAGTACCCCCAAAATCACTCGAACATGAAATTGGCGAACCTCGAACATCGTTCATCTCTACTCCTAACTAGAGATGAGCGAACCGGTCGCGGTTCGGCTCGAGGTCGGTTCGCCGAACGGAGCTCCCGACGAACCGAACTCGAACCAATAGGCTATAATGGGAGGCAATCAAAAACACATAAAAATGCATTATAAATGTACACATACAGTTAATAAACATTGCCATAACACTTACCGGTCCCCGCGATCCCTCCTGCACTCTGTCTCCTGCCGCTATTCCATCCGATGATCGCTGAATGCTCCCGGTGACCGGCACTGCCAGCAGAGATGCTGGACCTATCGTGACATCAAAATAGTCATGTGACCAGTCACGTGGCTATTATCTCATTGGCTACAGACTGGTCACATGACTATGACGCGTCATGTAGGACCTGCGAGTGCATCTCTCCAGTACACGGTGCACATTTGTGCATCGCCGTGTACCAGCGACATGCTCTAGCACACCGTCGACTCCCCGTTCCGTTAGGGACCGGCTGACACAGCCGGTCATTAACGGAGGTCACTGTTGCCATAGCAATGCAGTTAGCGGTGACGTCCCCGCTAACTGCGGCTCCGGGAGCACCGTGGCTATGGTAACGCGTCTGTCAGCGTTACCGCTGTTACCGCTAGCAGCACTGATCACTCACGGAGTGAAGGCTGCACGCTGCTTCTCGTGCAGCTTTCACGGAGTGAATGCTCCACGGGAAGCAGCGTCTTCCCCCATGCAGCAGTGATGTAGCAGAGCTGCATTTGTTGAACGAGAAAGACAGAAGAGCAGGATCGTGGAGGGCTGACAGGGGGTAATAAAGATGGAGTCTCTAATGTGTCTGTGTATTTATTTCTATTAAAGTATTTTTTCTCTGTGTGGTGTCTTTTTTTTAACCCTTTATTGGAGATTCTTAATGGCCGGGTCAAACGTGCCTGACATTAAGAATCTCTGGCTTAATACTGGCTAGTAAAACAAAGCCAGTAATAACTCATGATTACCCAACAAGCCACCCGGCTCCAGGGCTGTTGGAAGAGTTGGATACAGCGCCAGATGATGGCGCTTCTATGAGAGCGCCATTTTCTGGGACGGCTGCGGACTGAAATTCGCAGCAGAGGCGCCCAGAAACCTCGGGCTAACCTGTGCTGCGGATTCCAATCCCCAGCTGCCTAGTTGTACCTGGCTGGACACAAAAATGGGGCGAAGCCCACGTCATTTGTTTTTTAATTATTTCATGAAATAAGTGAAATAATTAAAAAAAACGGGCTTCCCTATATTTTTGGTTCCCAGCCGGGTACAAATAGGCAACTGGGGGTTGGAGGCAGCCCGTGGCTGCCTGCTGTACCTGGCTAGCATACAAAAATATGGCGAAGCCCACGTCATTTTTTTGGTGGGCAAAAAACTTCTGCATACAGTCCTGGATGGAGTATGCTGAGCCATACTCCATCCAGGACTGTATGCAGAAGTTTTTTGCCCCCTGAAAAAATTATGTGGGCTTCGCCATATTTTTGTATGCTAGCCAGGTACATCAGGCAGGTACGGCTGCCCCCAACCCCCAGTTGCCTATTTGTACCCGGCTGGGAACCAAAAATAAAGGGAAGCCCTTTTCTTAATATTTCATGAATTTCATGAAATAATTAGAAAACAAATGACGTAGGCTTCGCCCCATTTTTGTGTCCAGCCAGGTACAACTAGGCAGCTGGGGATTGGAATCCGCAGCACAGGTTGGCCTGAGCTTTCTGGGCCCCACTGCTGCGAATTGCAGTCTGCAGCCGCCTCAGAAAATGGAATTTTCTTAGAAGCGCCATCTTCTGGCGCTGTATCCAACTCTTCCAGCAGCTGCCTGCTATACCTGGCTAGCATACAAAAATATGGCGAAATTCTTCCCTGGATTTTCCATTGCCAGTGAAGGTAACACCAAGCAGTGGGGGTTAGCAGCCAGTAGCTGCTTGGATTACCCTTAGCTAGCAATACAAAAAATGCAGCGGGAGCCCATATATATTTTTTTTAATTATTTATTTAAATAACTAAAAACAAAATGGGCTTCCCTGTATTTTGATTGCTGGACATCACAGTGCTGTAAAAATAAATCTTTAAAAAAATGACGTAGCGCTCCGCGGTATTTTTGATTCTCAGTGCACATAAAGCAGACAGCTATGGGTTGCCACCCCCATCTGCCTGCTGTTACCTTGGTTGGCAATCAAAATACAGGGAAGCCCATTAATTTTTTCTATTTAAAAAATAGTTAAAAAAAAAAAAATGACGTTGGTCCCCCCATTTTTGATAGCCAGCTAGGGTAAAGCAGACGGCTGTAGCCTGAAAACCACAGCTGGCAGCTTTACCGTGGTTGGGGATCCAATGTGGAGGTCCCCTCAGGCTCTTTTTTATAATTATTTTATAAATATTAATAATTACACAATAAAAGTAGGGTCCCCCCCCAAATTGGATCACCAGCCAAGGTAAAGCGGACAGCTGTGGTCTGGTATTCTCAGGGTGGGAAGGTCCATAGTTATTGGGCCTTCACAGCCTAAAAATAGCAGGCCGCAGGCCCCCCAGACGTGGCGCATCTACTAGATGCGCCAATCCTGGCGCTTCACCCCAGCTCATCCCGTGCCCTGGTGCTGTGGCAAACGGGGTAATAAATCGGGTTGATACTAGCTGTAAAGTCACCTGAGATCAAGCCCAGCAGTTTGTGATGTCATGGCGTCTATTAGATACCCAACATCATAAACTGTCAGTACTAACAAAAAAAAAAAAAATCGACAAAAGAAATTTATTTGAAAAAACAGTCCCCAAAACATTTCCTCTTTCACCAATTTATTGTAAGAAAAAAAAATAAAGGGGTCCCACGACGACTCTGGACCGTCTAGTATATGGGGGGGAGACACTCATGGAACGTATCCCCCATTTTCTAGGAGTGCGGACCCTTCATGTGAGGAGTGTGGGTGCAATGAATCTGCACTCACTCTCCCCGGGTCCACAGCAGCAGAGTCCATGTCGTAATGGTTGCTACCAAAGCTGCAATGCCCTGCTCATGAGCTAAGGGCATGCCTAATCAGGAGAACTACTGTAGAGGAAGCTCTGCTCACTGGTATATAGGTGCTCAGAGGTAATAATAGATAAAATTAGTGAGTAACCTCGGCACTCTAAATCTCCCAGACTAAGTCAGGAAGTCACAACGGATTGTAATGCAAAATCACTCTTTATTGGTCCATATTAAGAAAAAAAAATTTTTCATAAGCATATATGTTTTTGTCCAAAACAAGTTACAAATGACGTTTCGGCCTGAGCCTTCATCAGATTGGACTTATCTGCATGTAATCATGAAAAATGACAATAATCAGTATCACATAAGAGTGAGAGAACAATAACATAAACTCGAACAATGTAGAGGTACAATTGGGATGCAGCAAAAAAATTGCAACACAGCAAGAAATGAAACACATGATACAAATGTCATAATACAGTACAAGGACAATATAGTAATGACAAATATGGGGTCAGAGTAGGCTTAGACAGCTCTGGTACGAAAGAGATGTCAATCATAAAGTAACATGTGCAGTAGGTGTAGAGCTACAGTATGCATGGCAGAGCTAATGGGTAGACTGACCATAGAAAAAGAACGGAGAAAAAGTGGAGAAGAAGTGGAGAAAAAATGGAGAAAAAGTGAAGAAAAAGTGGAGAAAAAGTGGAGAAAAAGTGGAGAAAAAGTGTAGAAAAAGTGGAGAAAAAGTGTAGAAAAAGTGTAGAAAAAGTGTAGAAAAAGTGTAGAAAAAATGGAGAAAAAGTGGAGAAAAAGTGGACAAAAAGTTGAGAAGAAGTGTTTGTTCATGCCAGATGGGAGATAAATAATTTTTTACCGGCGCTGTCATTTACTGTAACGTGATCATCGGTGTACGGTGTATACCTGTGATCACGTGAGCGGGGACCGGAAAAACCATCCTGAATCATGATCTCCAGGGTCTCAGCTAGCCCTGAAACCCCGGAGATTTTCTGACGCCGGGGGGCGTTTTTCACTTATTTCTGCCTGCTGTTTATAAACGGCAGATCAGAATAAGGTTACATTAACACGACCGATCCATTTTTGCGGTCTGCAAAAAACAGTCCGTTTTTTTTCATGGGTGTATCCATGTGGCATCCGTTTCCGTTCCGTAGACGGTCCGTATGTCATCTGTTTGTCATCCGTGTGCCTTCCGTTTTTTTTGTGTACTACAAAAAAACTGAAGGAGGGTAAATGCATAAATTTACCCAGGATCCATAGCTTCATCCTACATGAGGTGGTCACATGTTCACTCCAGTGCCATTTTCTACTGCTTTTCACAGCGTAGAGCGCTCTGGTGATTTTCTTGTGCTTGTGCACTTCATATCAGTCTTTTCTGTCATTATAATGACAGAAAGACACATAATGTCCCACTCTCCTGCATTTTGTAATTTTGCACCCTTTGGTGCCTTTCATGTGGCACTAAGGGGTGCTTAGCTTTGTATTTAGCCAAAAAAATGAAAAAAAAAAAAATGACGTAGCGTTCCCCCTAGTTTTGTAGCCAGCTAGGGTAAAGCAGACGGCTGCAGCCTGCAGACCACAGCTGGCAACCTCACCTTGGCTGGTAATCCAAAACTGAGGGCACCCCACGCTGTTATTTTAAATTAAATAAATAATTAAAAAAAAAACAACACGTAGGGGTCCCCCCAAAATTGGATCACCAGCCAAGGTAAAGCAGACAGCTGGGGTCTGATATTCTCAGACTAGGGAGGTCCATGGTTATTGGACTCCCTCCAGCCTAAAAATAGCAGGCCGCAGCCGCCCCAGAAGTGGCGCATCCATTAGATGTGCCAATCCTGGTGCTTCGCCCCAGCTCATCCCGTGCCCTGGAGTGGTGGCAAACTGGGTAATATATGGGGTTAATACCAGATGTGTAATGTCACCTGGCATCAAGCCCTGGGGTTGGTGAGGTCAGGCGTCTATTAGATACCCGACATCACCAACCCAGTCAGTAATAAAAAAAAATAGACAACAAACACATTTTTATTTGAAAAAACACTCCCCAAAACATTCCCTCTTTAACCAATTTATTAGAAAGAAAAACAAATCCAGGTCTGGTGTAATCCAAGGGGTTGCCATGATGATCCACACTGTCCCAGTCAATGAAGAGCAGAATGTTCCCCATTGGCTGAGAGAGCAGTGCAGTGACCTGAGCTAACATCATTGGGTCATCCCAGGTCACTGCAGGGCATGACAAGTGCTGCTGTCAGCGAGGTACATTACCTGCGCTGATCTCCAGCACACTGACAGCACCTGTCACTGAGTTCAATGACCGCCGCCTTCACAGCCAAGTATCGCGAGAAGCCCGTGACGTCACCGCTAGTCAGTCTCGGGTCATAAGCGAGAGAAGGTGATGTGACAAGCGGCGGCCATGGAGGACAGTGACAGCGCTAAGGTCGGGATGGCGGGACTTCATCACCGCAGGTAAGCCGAGCGGGGCCATGTGTGCAGAGTGTGTGTGTGTGTACGTGTGTACATGCCGCGGGCAGGAGGGGGCGGAGCGAGCTGAGTGGGGAAGTGTGGGCTTCCTGCACGTAACTAGGATAAACATCGGGTTACTAACAAAAGCGCTTTGGTTGGATACCCGATGTTTATCTTGGTTACCAGCTTGTGGCAGGCTGCCAGCGATGGCTCCTGCACACTGTAGCTGTAAAAAGCCCTGCTTTTTGCTGCTAGAACTGTTCTCGAACGTATCTAGAACTATCGAATTTTAGCAAAAAAGCTCGAGTTCTAGTTCGATCTAGAACAGCCCCCAAAATCACTCGAGCCGCGAACTGGAGAAGCTCGAACCGCGAACCGCGCTCAGCTCTACTCCTAACATACCTGAACAAATAGAGGGTGAAATGCTGGAACAAATTGAAAAGGCAGATAATAATAATAATAATAATAATCGGGTTCTTATTATGGAGGATTTCAACTATCCAGACATACAGTTGGACATAGAATCTTCTGGTTGTGCTAAAAGCTGTAAGTTTTTATCTACTATTCAAGACAATTTCCTCTCTCAGATGGTAGATGAACCGACCAGGGGAGATAATTTGCTAGATCTGGTCCTGTCAAATAGACCGGATACAATTTCAGATCTACAGATCCGGGAGCACTTGGGCACCAGTGATCATAATATGGTAAGCTTCAAAGTAATATTCAATAGAACATTTCAAAGGGGAAATTCTAAAACCTGGAATTTTAGGAAAGCTGATTTCTACAAATTAAGGGAAGAGCTTAAATGTGTAGACTGGGACAAAGTCATGGTAACTGGGGATACCGAACATAAATGGGGTAAGTTTAAGGATATACTGCTAGAATCCTGTAAAAAACTTATATCCTCTGGTAATAAAATGTCCAGGACTAAAAATAAACCACTATGTATAAATAAGACTGTACAAAGTATAATAAAACAAAAACAAAGGGCGTTTAAAATCTTAAAAGCTGAGAATTAGAGATTAGCGAACCTCTAGAGGCTCGAGTTCGGTTCGGTTCGTCGAACGGAGGCCGCGTTCGAGTTCGGTTTGGCAAGCTGTTCGACGAACCTCTCGAACCCCATTGAAACCAATGGGAGGCAATCACAAACATATAAAAATACATTATAAATGTACACATACAGTTAATAAACATTGCCATAACACTTACCTGTCCCCGCGATGCGTCCTGCACTCTGTCTCCCGCCGTTTTTGCTTCCGATAATCGCTGCGTCCTCCCGGTAACCAGCACCAGCATAGGACCTATCGTGACATCAAAATAGTCATGTAACCAGTCTATTATCTCATTGGCTACAGACTGGTCACATGGCTTTGACTTCATGCTAGGACCTGTCAGTACATCTCTCCAGTACGTGGTGATCGTTTGTGTATCTCCGTGTACCGGCGACATGCTATGGCACACAGTCGACTCCCCATTCTGCTTCCCCATTCCATTATTCACCGGCTGCCACAGCCGGTCAATAACGGAGATCACCGTTGCTATAGCAACACGCCTTTCAGTGGTGACGTCACCGCTTACAGGCAGCAGCTTCTGGTCACTCACAGAGTGAAAAGACTGCACGGGAACAGCAGCATTTTCCTCCCATGCAGTGCTGTCTGATGTAGCAGAGCTGCTTGGGTTAAAGGAAAAAGAAGACAGAAGAGCAGGATCGTGGAGGGGTAAGAGGGAGTAATAAACATGGAGTCTCTGAGTGTGTCTGTGTATTTATTTCTATTAAAGTATTTTTTCTTTGTGTGGTGTCTTTTTTTTTTAAACCCTTTATTGGAGATTCTTAATGGCTGGGTCAAACTTGCCTGACATTAAGAATCTCTGACTTAATACTAGCTAGTAAAACAAAGCTAGTATTAACTCATAATTACCCAGCAAGCCAACCGGCTCCAGGGCTGTTGGAAGAGTTGGATACAGTGCCAGATGATGGCGCTTCTATGAAAGTGCCATTTTCTGGGGCGGCTGCAGATTGCAATTCGCAGCAGAGGGGCCTAAGAAAGCTCGGGCTAACCTGTGGTGCAGATTCCAATCCCCAGCTGCCAAGTTGTACCTGGCTGGACACAAAAATGGGGCGAAGCTCATGTCGATTTTTTTTTTTTTAATTATTTCATGAAATTCATGAAATAATTAGAAAAAGGGCTTCCAGATGGTACAAATAGGCAGCTGGGGGTTGGGGGCAGCCGTACCTGCCTGCTGTACCTGGCTAGCATACAAAAATATGGCGAAGCTCATGTCATTTTTTTGGTGGGCAAAAAACTCCTGCATACAGTCCTGGATGGAGTATGCTGAGCCTTTTAGTTCTGCAGCTGCTGTCTGCTCTCCTATATACACTAGTGAATGGAGCATGCTGGGCCTTGTCGTTCTGCAGCTGCGGTCTGCTCTCCTTCATACAGACAGATAGCAGCTCCAGAACTTCAAGGCTCAGCATACTCCATCCAGGATTGTATGCAGGAGTTTTTTGCCCCCCAAAAAATTATGTGGGCTTCGCCATGTTTTTTATGATGGGCAGATAAAGCAGGCAGCTACGGGCTGCCCCCAACCCCCAGCTGCCTATTTGTACCCGGCTGGGAACAAAAAATATAGGGAAGCCCTTTTTATTAATTATTTCATGAATTTCATGAAATAATTAAAAAACAAATGATGTGGGCTTTGCCATATTTTTGTGTCCAGCCAGGTATAACTAGGCAGCTGGGGATTGGAATCCATAGCACAGGTTGGCCTGAGCTTTCTGGGCCCCTCTGCTGGGAATTGCAGTCCGCAGCCGCCCCAGTAAAGGGCGCTTTCATAGAAGCGCCATCTTCTGGCGCTGTATCCAACTCTTCCAGCTGCCCTGGTGACAGGTGGCTCGCTGGATAATAATGGGGTTGGGGTTAGCAGTATATTATCATCTGGCCCTAAGCCCAAAATTCATGGTGTCCCGCCAATATTAGATTAGACATGGTGACCATGAATTTCTAGTACCGATAAAAAAAACCACAACACACAGAATTTTTTTTTTATTATAAATAAAACACAACACAATTACTGACTCCATCTTTATTGAAATAAAGAACCCCCCTCTGCAGTACTCCTGGGTCAAGGGTCCCGCGCCGTCCAATCCGGATCCAATATCATCTGATTGGTTTGCTGGAAAGCAAAGCGATCAGATGATGTGTCAGGTTCAAGGGCCTGAATCACATGACACAGAAGATGATTGTATAAACGGCTTTTATAGAATCAGCTGTTGCATCAGTGGAAAAAAAAAAAACTACACACTTCAGTGCAGACTTCTGTCCGACGGCATCAGCTGATAGTTTAGCCGGCCTGGCGGTAAAAAGCCGGCCTCACCGCTCGACTTATAGTGTCAGCTGATTCTGTCAGGTGACCGCATCAGGTGATCATCGCCAGGTCTGAGAAAGAGAGAGAGAAAAAGAAGAGAGAGAGAAAGAGAGAGAAAGAGAAAGAAGAGAGAGAAAGAGAGAAAGAAGAGAGAGAGAGAAAGACGAGAGAGAAAGAAGAGAGAGAGAAAGAGAAAGAAGAGAGAGAGAAAGAGAGAAAGAAGAGAGAGAGAGAAAGAAGAGAGAGAGAAAGAGAGAAAGAAGAGAGAGAGAAAGAGAGGAAGGAGAGAGAGAAAGAGAGAGAGAGAGGAAGGAGAGAGAGAAAGAGAGGGAGAGAGAGAAAGGAGAGAAAGAAAGGAGAGAAAGGAGAGAGAGAGAAAGGATAGAAAGAAAGGAGAGAGAGAGAAAGGAGAGAAAGAAAGGAGAGAGAGAGAGAAAGGAGAGAAAGAAAGGAGAGAGAGAATGAGAGAGAGAGAAAGGAGAGAAAGAAAGGAGAGAACGAAAGGAGAGAGAGAAAGGAGGGAAAGAAAGGAGAGAGAAAGGAGAGAGAGAAAGGAGAGAGTGCATAATTAAATTATATATATATATTATAAATATATTATAAATGTATATTAAAATAAAAAAAATTACCTGGACTAGAACTCACGACCTAATACTTCCTATGCGAGCGCTCTATCCACTCATCTACTGCTTCTAATGATAAAGGTAGGCAAATTTAGTAATCTTGTCTTCTGCATTGCTGAAGTCTCTGCTGAACGTGGAGCTGATCAGAGCACTCGTGTTCTGTAGCAGAGCTGACAATGTTGTGTGGATTACGTCGAACCTGCAGAGGTATTTGGTGATTAATAAAGGGGTGAAATAGGGTGGTTTTTGTCTTTTATTCCAAATAAAGGATTTTTCGTGGTGTGTTTATTTACTTTTACTTTCAGGTTGATCATAGAAGGTGTCTCGGGGAGATGCCAGGCATGATCAACCCCGTTATTACCCCGATTGCCACCGCACCAGGGCAATTTGGGATGAGCTGGGTAGAGTTCCGGGACTGTCGCATCTAATGGATGCGGGTATTCTGGGCGGCTGCTGGGTGATATTGTTAGGGTGGTGGGCTCCCCATACCGTGGTTCTCCCCATCCTGACAATATCAGCCTCATGCCGTGCGGCTTTATCCTGGTTGGTATGAAATATGGGAAAACCGCTTTTTTTTTTCATTTATTTACTTATTTATTTATTTTACTGCACGATATAATTAAAAAAACAAATCTTCACCGGGACTAGAACTCATGACCTAATACTTCATAGGGTACTCTCTATCCACTAAGCTATTGCCTCTATTGCTTGAAGCAAGCAGTGCTGACTGAATTCTCCAGCCGTGCGGCTGTATCCTGGCTGGTATGAAATATATATGGGGGAACCGCATTTTTTTTATTATTTATTTATTTATTTTACTGCACGATATAGACCCGCCCGGCGGCAGCTGTGATTGGTTGCAGTGCGACAGCTGTCACTCAGCTTGGGGACGTGTCTGATTGCAACCAATCATAGGCGCCGGTGGGCGGGGAAAGCACGGAATAACTAATTGACAAATGAAGCGGCAGCCATTTTCTAAAGAGGAAAAGACACCGCAGATTTGTGACAGACGTGGAGCGAGACGCCTGTGATCGGTGAGTAGTAAAGGGATAGGGATTGTGCTGGGGACGCAGGACGCATGCAGAAAGCAACATGTGCACATAGCCTTACTGTGAAAAGCCACATTTATGGTGATCGAACCGTTCTCGAATGTAACTCAAACTGTCGAGCTTTTAGCAAAAAGCTCGAGTTCGAGTTCGATCTTGAGCACCCCTCAAAATCACACGAACATGAAATTGGCAAACCTCGAACATCGCTCATCTCTCCTGAGAATACAGAAATAGCATTTCAGAAGTATAAAGATTTCAATAGGAAATGTAAAAACAAATCAAACAAGCAAAACTAGCTACTGAAACAAAAATCGCCAAAGACATTAATATAAATCCCAAAATCTTTTATAAATACATTAATGCAAAAAGGAAAACAAAGGATAGTTTTGGCCCCTTAAAATATAATAACAAGTTAGTTATGGAGGACAAACAAAAGACTGAGATATTAAATAGGCATTTCTCATCTGTGTTCACCAAAGAACTGACTATACCAGGGATCATTTAACAAGTGAAAAATAAAAATTCACCACCTGAAATAATTAATTTAACACAAGATGAAGTACGCCTACGTCTGAGTAAATTAAACATTGACAAATCCCCAGGGCCAGATACATTCATCCACGAATATTGAGGGAATTGAGCTCCGTAATCGACAGACCGCTGTATTTCATCTTTTTAGACTCGCTTGTAACAGGGTTGGTGCCTCAGGATTGGAGGATTGCTGATGTAGTACCGATATTTAAGAAAGCTAAGAGGATAGATCCAGGCAACTACCGTCCAGTAAGCCTGACATCAGTAGTTTGCAAAGTTTTTGAGGGCATTTTAAGGGATTACATGCAAAAATATATTGCAGAAAATAATATAATAACTGACAAACAGCATGGATTCATGAAAGATAAGTCGTGTTTAACCAACCTGTTGGGGTTCTATGAGGAGGTAAGTGCAAACCTGGATATTGGTAATGCAGCTGATGTGATTTATTTGGACTTTGCAAAGGCATTTGATGCTGTACTACATAATAGCCTTATACTAAAGCTCCAGAAGCAAGGACTAGGGGAAACTATATGCAACTGGGTAAGGAATTAGCTAAAAGATAGGAAACAAAGAGTAGTCATAAATGGTACATTCTCTAAATGGGCTATAGTCAGCAGTGGGGTGCCGCAGGGATCTGTGCTAGGACTGATTCTTTTTAATCTCTTTATTAATGACCTTGTGGATGGGATTGATAGTAAAGTGTCAGTCTTTGCTGATGACACCAAACTATGTAGGATATTGAAAACTGACCTTGATAGTACAATATTACAAAAAGATCTGGATAAGATGTCAGAATGGGCAGATACTTGGCAAATGAGATTTAATGTTGATAAATGTAAAGTAATGCATCTAGGACGGAGTAATCCTATAACTGCGTATACATTGAATGGAAGTAAACTCGGGACTACAGAACAGGAGAAGGACTTGGGTATTCTCATTACAAATAAGCTGAGCAGCAGCACTCAATGTCAAGCAGCAGCTGAAAAAGCAAACAAGATTCTAGGGTGTATAAAAAGAGAGATTAGATCCCGTGATCCCAACGTATTGTTACCCCTCTATAAATCACTGGTAAGGCCACATCTGGAATATGGGATCCAGTTTTGGGCTCCACATTTTGAAAAGGACATTCAGAAGTTAGAGTCAGTTCAAAGGCGGGCAACTAGACTACTACAAGGAATGGAAGGCCTCCCATATGATGACAGGTTGAAAAAGTTAGATATGTTTAGCTTAGAAAAAAAAGATGTCTCAGAGGAGACCTCATTTATATGTATAAATACATGTGTGGTCAATATAAAGGACTGGCACATGACTTATTTCTTCCAAAGATAATACTAAGGGACCAGGGGGCATACACTGCGAGTGGAGAAAAGTGATTCCGACAGCTAATTAGGAAAGGGTTCTTTACAGTTAGAGCAGTCAGACTGTGTAATGCCCTACCACAAGAGGTAGTAATGGCAGATACTATAACAGCTTTAAACAAAGGGCTGGATGATTTCCTCAGTACACAAAACATTTTTGGTCATACTCAGAACATTCTAAAAGGTGCAGGGAAAGACAGCCACCATCAGCCGTCCGGGGAGAGCACAACAACAACACTGCAGTCGGCTGCGGGACCCGTCCATCTGGCCGTTTTGGTTTACCAGAGACTCTGTCAGTGATTGTCTGAGTGAGTACACCAGTGCCGTCCGGCACCGGGCCGCGCTGCCCCTGCAACCCTGCACCCCAGCCATCCAGCCTCCCCGTTACATCACCGGGCTCCAGGATCACCAATCCTCCTACTCACGGAGGGGAAAACATCTTGACTGCTCCTTACCATCTCTCCTGGGTTCCCCGTTATCAGCAGCGGTGGTGCCATCATCACCACGTCCCGTGGGTGGCGTCACGAACAATTTCCCCAACCAAACCATCCCTTTTCACTCACGGGTGAGGAGCGCTGCTTGAGTCCCCGGGTCCGGCCCACCGCTCGAGCCTCCGAGCAGCAGCAGCAGAAGCCCCGGACCCGAGCGTGGGAGCGCGTCCCCTCTGCCCGTGACACAAACCAAAGACAGGAATGGTCAACAAGCAGGATCACAGCCAAGAAGTCACATAAAGGACAAAATCAAAATCCATATGAATAGTCAGAAAACATAAGCCAAGGTCAAAACAAGGAACAAATATAACAAGGAGCAAACAAGACCAGATTGAACCAGGGAAGGACAAGTCTGTATCTGACAGCTTCCAGGAGTAATCTGTTAGCTAGATAGGGTGTGAGCAGGGAGCTGACAACTTTATCTGGACAGCACACACAACCATACTGCCAGACTGGAAAGTACTACCAGTTTAAGCAACCCAAATGTAAATAGCTTAACTGAGCCTGTGTCATCTAGAGCTTTTGGTTCCAAAGGCTCTTCTGTTACCAGTGTCACCAGCAGAATAAATACAGCTACCCCCTGAAACCACAGAGATTTTCTGACGCTGGGGGGCGCTATTCACTTATTTCTGCCGGCTGTTTATAAACAGCAGATCAGAATAAGGGCGGCTTTGCACGTTGCAACATCGCACATGCGATGTCGGTGGGGTCAAATCGAAAGTGACGCACATCCGGCGTCACTTTTGACATCGTAGTGTGTAAATCCTAGATGATACAATTAACGAGCGCAAAAGCGTCGTTATCGTATCATCGGTGTATTCTCCGACATTTCCATAATTCCGGTGCAGAGACAGGTACGATGTAGTTCTTCGTTCCTGCGGCAGCACACATCGCTGTGTGTAAAGCCGCAGGAGCGAGGAACATCCCCTACCTGCCTCCCGGCTGCAATGAGAAGGAAGGAGGTGGGTGGGATTTTTACATCCTGCTCATCTCCGCCCCTCCGCCGCTATTGGCCACCTGCTGTATGACGTCGCTATGACGCCGCACGACCCGCCCCCTTAGGAAGGAGGTGGGTCGCCGGCCAGAGCGAGGGTCACAGGGCAGGTGAGTGCATGTGAAGCTGGCGTAGCGATAATTTTCGCTACGCCAGCTATCACAAGATATCGTACCTGCGACGGAGGCGGGGACTATCGCGTGCGACATCGCAGCATCGGCTTGCGATGTCGCAACGTGCAAAGCCCGCCTAAGGCTACATTCACACGACCAATTCGTTTTTGCACTCCGCAAAAAACGGTCCGTTTTTTTCACGGATGCATCCGTGTGGCATCCGTTTTCGTTCTGTTCCATATACGCTCCGTATGTCATCCGTTTGTCATCCGTGTGCCTCCCGTTTTTTTTGCGTACCGCAAAAAAAACTGAAGGAGGGAGAATACATAAAGTTACCCAGGATCCATAGCTTCAACCTACATGAGGCGGTCACATGTTCACTCCAGTGCCATTTTCTACTGCTTTTCACAGCGTAGAGCGCTCTGGTGATTTTCCTGTGCTTGTACACTTCATATCAGTCTTTTCTGTCATTATAATGGCAGAAAGACACATAATGTCCCACTCTCCTGCATTTTGTAATTTTGCACCCTTTGGTGCCTTTCATGTGGCACTAATTGGTGATTAGCCTTGTATTTAGCTAAACAAATAAATACATTTTAAAAAAAAAAAAGACGTTGGGTTCCCCCTATTTTTGATAGCCAGCTAGGGTAAAACAGACGGCTTCAGCCTGCAGACCACAGCTGGCAGCTTCACCTTGACTCGTAAATCCAAAACTGAGGGCATCCCACGCTGTTATTCTAAATTAAATAAATAATTAAAAAAAAAAAAAACAACGTGGGGGTCCTGCCAAAATTGGATCTCCAGCCAAGGTAAAGCAGACAGCTGGGGTCTGATATTCTCAGACTAGGGAAGTCCATGATTATTGGACTCTCCCCAGCCTAAAAATAGCAGGCCGCAGCCGCCCAAGAAGTGGCACATCCATTAGATGCGCCAATCCTGGTGCTTCGCTCCAGTTCATCCCGTTGCCCTGGTGCGGTGGCAAATGAGGTATTATATGGAGTTAATACCAGATGTGTAATGTCACCTGGCATCGAGCCCTGGGGTTCGTGATGTCAGGTGTCTATCAGATACCCGACATCACCAACCCAGTCAGTAATAAAAAAAAATAGACGACAAACACATTTTTATTTGAAAAAACACTCCTCAACACATTCCCTCTTTCACCAATTTATTAGAAAGAAAAACAAATCCAGGTCTGGTGGAATCCAAGGGGGTCCCATTACGATCCATACCATAGTCAATGTCCCAATCAATGAAGAACAGAATGTTCCATATTGGCTGGGAGAGCAATGCAGTGACCTGAGCTAACATCAATAGGTCAGCCCAGGTCACTGCAGGGGATGACGCTCGCTGCTGTCAGGAGGTTAGATGAGATCATTACCTGCTGTGACGATCTGCACTTCTGACGTCAGCGCTGTCACTGCAGGGCATGACAAGCGCTGCTGTCAGGAGGTTAGCGAGGTACATTACCTGCGGTGATTGCTGCACTCCTGATATCAGCGCTGTCACTGAGTTCAATGACCGCCGCCTTCACAAACAAAGTATCGCGGGAGCCTGTGACATCACCGCTAGTCACAGTCTCAGGTCTGCAGCAAAAGGAGATGTGACAAGCGGCGACTTTATCACCACAGGTAAGGAACTTTACTAATCTCCTGACGTCAGCACTTGTCACCCCCGCGGCTGCTGACACTGCAATGTGGGCAGCTGCGGACACCGCACAGTGCGGGCATCTGTGGACACTGCTGAGCAGGCAGCCGCGGGGCTGGAGCTAGAGCGGGACACAGACTGCAGCTGCATCCGACGGACGTCACACGGAAGTGCTTATGTGTGGCTTTCGGAGATTTTTGCACACGTAGCCAGGGTACACATCGGGTTACTAAGCAAAGCGCTTTGCTTGGGTACCCGATATTTACCCTGGTTACCAGCTTACCCCAGGCGCCAGCAATGGCTCCCTGCACGCGTAGCTGTGAAAAGCCATGCTTTTGGTGATCGGACCGTTCTCGAACGTAACTCGAACTGCCGAACTTTTAGCAAATCATTCGAGTTCGTCGAACAACTCGAACACCCCCCAAAATCATTCGAACGTGAAATTGGTGAACCTTGAACATTGCTCAACTTAACTGATACCTAACAATTCTATGGCATTGTTAAACTACTGGTATTTTCAACATTTTTTTCAAACTACTGGTACCACTCACTGGGAGGCTGGTAATCAACAGCAGCAGTTGCTGAACTTGCTCATTCACCATAGCGAGCTGTTTCACATCTAGAGCATACCAGCCCCAATCGCTCCAGTGCCGCGTGTAAGTGACCACCTCCGCTGGCTCCAAGTTATGGCCCGGGTGATCCCTCAGGAGAGGCTGCTAGACATCCCTTCAAGCTACAAATACTTCATCAGGAAGACATGCTTCCCAGAGGAAACCCCACCCCTTTTTAGGGTCGAAGCGCCGCACGAGGCCCCTTCGTTGCGGCCTTCGAACACGAAAGGTGGCTTTCCTCAAATTTTTTCTCCCTCCGCGTACGGGCAACGATCTCCCACTGCCGCTGGTCTGGAGTTGTCATCGCTGGTGTCAGCTTTCGCTGGTGGTGTCGTTCCCAGTAGGGGGTGTCAGCGTCCAGCCTCAGCTCCCTAACTGGCTCTGGTTTTATGTGGACTCTTGCGGCCCCAACAGCTGTCAGGATGCCAGGCGGCAATGGAACTGGGAGATCTTCAGGCTTCACTTCCACCTTGGCAGATTGAAGAACCGACTACTCTACAGCCGGGGTTGCAGGGTCCGGGTGCTCTGCCTCTGAGGACGGGCCTGGTGATGTGGCCGGGTCTGGTCTGGCCGGGGTCCGGATGACTGCTGTCATGACGGGAATGAGGGACAGCACCATGATTTCTACAGCTGGAGCTTCACTTGAAGACACCGAAGGTTCCGCTGCCGGGATAGTAGTGGGCAGCTCGGCGTCCACCAAGCATGGGGTAGGTGACGGTAGAGTGCACACTGCGAGCGGGGGATCCCTCAGCCGCTGTGGCCAGATTTGGGCAATCAATAGGGACTAGGTAGCCACTTATCCTCTCTTCACGTGGGATCTCAATCTCACGGGCTTACACCGCCATTGCCAGTCTCCTCATCTCTTTCCTCCAGTGGTTCAAGATGAACAGGAACTGCGTCCGCATTCTCCTGAACAGCTGCTCTGTCTCCTCCTCAATCCAGGTTGCGGACCAGAGAACAGCACGTTCCGGTGACCAGTCCCGCTCTGCCACCTTGCCTCTGCATCATCCAGGAATGTTATGGCAGAGTCCTGGTGTCCCTGCTTCTCTCCCGCTGTAGTTACATTCCGGCACACCCCCTCGGTTTTCACTCAGCACTCATTCGCGCCCTGTGGCCCTCTGGGAACCTCCGGTTCCAAACTCACACTCAGGACGAAGGGCAGGGCTTCTGCTTGGCGCGCTTTCACGGGGAAGATGGCGAATAAAGGGGCAATATTTACATGGGGTGTTGTGTTTGAAGTTCGTGACGCCACCCGTGATGTGTGGAAAGGTGGAGTATCACCGCTGCATTTGGGAGTACCTGGTGGCGATGGTGTGGGCAGCCAGGTGTTTAACCCCTCCACGGGTAGGGGGGATGCCCCGGGACTTGATGAGGGCAAGGGGGAGGTGCCGTTGAGACGGTAAGGGTCACTTGTGTACTCACTTAGTCCAATAACACTAACACCGACAACTGTGGTAAACCAAAGTTCTTGACATCGCTGCTGCTGGGTGGGAGCACAGCTGGATCCTGTGCCCGTTGGTGTTGCCTGTTAGTCTGTGACCTTTACCTGGGCACCTAGTCATTCTGGTTGGTCCCTTGAGTATAAAACTGGTCGGGTCCCGCTCACCAGTGTGGCTAGCTGGGTGAGCTTGCTCTCAGGGTTCACGCTTGGGATTTTCTGGACTGTGTAGTGGGAAAGTCCTATCCCCCTTGTTGTGCTAGTACCCCGATTTTGGTGTGGGTGGAGAACGGGTCTTGAAGGCTCTGTCCTCATCGGGTAAATTGCCAGGACACCTGAAGCTACTTCCTAACCTAGGGTCCACATACCCCGTCGTGCCCTGGCCCCTGCCCGGTGAAGGCACAAGGCCGCCGGCTGTTCTCCTCGACAGTCCATGCCCCTTGTCATGATCCCCTGCAACTGGGGTCCAACTCCTACCAGGCCCAGATCAACGTCTGCCACCTATTAATTCCAAGGAGCCCAGCTCCTGGCCTCCTCTCACTTTCACCTCCAACACTTCAGTCATGGCCAAAAGTTTTGAGAATGACACCAAAATTATATTTTCACATGATCTGTTGCCCTCTGGTTTTTAATTGTGTTTGTCTGATGTTTACATCACATACAGAAATATAATTGCAATCATATTATGAGTACCAAAAGGTTATATTGACAGTTAGAATGAGTTAATGCAGCAAGTCAATATTTGCAGTGTTGACCCTTCTTCTTCAGGACCTCTGCAATTCTCCCTGGCATGCTCTCAAATTCAATCAACTTCTGGACCAAATCCTGACTGATAGCTGTCCATTCTTGCATAAGCAATGCTTGCATTTTGCCAGAATTTGTTGGTTTTTGTTTGTCTACCCGTCTCTTGATGATTGCCCACAAGTTCTCAATGGGATTAAGATCTGGGGAGTTTCCAGGCCATGAACCCAAAATCTCTATGTTTTGTTCCATGATCTATTTAGTGATCACCTTTGCTTTATGGCAAGGTGCTCCATCATGCTGGAAAAGGCATTGTTGGGTGCCAAACTGCTCTTGGACAGTTGGGAGAAGTTGCTCTTGGAGGACATTCTGGTACCATTCTTTATTCATGGCTGTGTTTTTAGGCAAGACTGTGAGTGAGCCGATTCCCTTGGCTGAGAAGCAACCCCACACATGAATCGTTTCAGAATGCTTAACAGTTGGCATGAGACAAGACTGGTGGTAGCGCTCACCTCTTCTCCTAATAAGCTGTTTTCCAGATGTTCCAAACAATCGAAAAGGGGATTCATCTGAGAAAATGACTTTACCCCAGTTCTCAGCAGTCCATTCCCTGTACCTTTTGCAGAATATCAGTCGGTCCCTGATGTTTTTTCTGGAGAGAAGTGGCTTCTTTGCTGCCCTCCTTGAAACCAGGCCTTGCTCAAGCAGTCTCCGCCTCACAGTGCATGCAGAAGCACTCACACCAGCCTGCTGCCATTGCTGAGCTAGCTCAGCACTGCTGGTAGTCCGATCCCGCAGCTGAAACAGTTTTAAGATACGGTCCTGGCGTTTGCTGGTCCTTCTTGGGCGCCCTGGAGCCTTTTTGGCAACAATGGAAGCTCTCACCTTGAAGTTCTTGATGATACGATAGATTGTTGACTGAGGTGCAATCTTTGTAGCTGCAATACTCTTCCCTGTTAGGCCATTTTTGTGCAGACCAATGATGGCTGCACGTGTTTCTTTAGAGATAACCATGGTTAACTGAAGAGAAACAATGATACCAAGCACCAGCCTCCTTTTAAAGTGTCCAGTGGTGTCATTCTTACTTAATCATGACTGATTGATCACCAGCCCTGTCCTCATCAACACCCACACCTGTGTTAATGGAACAATCACTAAAACAATGTTAGCTGCTCCTTTTAAGGCAGGAATGCAATGATGTTGAAATGTGTTTTGGGGGTTGAAGTTCATTTTCTTAGCCAATATTGACTTTGAAAGTAATTGCTGTTAAGCTGATCACTCTTTATGACATTCTGGAGTATATGCAAATTGCCATTAGAAAAACTTAAGCAGTAGACTTTGTAAAAATTAATATTTGTAGAATTCTCAAAACTTTTGGCCATGACTGTACACTGTTCTGCTCCTGACACTCCTGACCTCCCCTTAACCAACCCCCCAAGTGGACGACCCTATTCCACTCAAGCCGTCCACTGGTGTGCCTGGTGGGTGTGGTGCAGAGTGTTCCTAGGATTTTGATTAGCTTGTTCTTGGCAACACCAAAGGTCAGGGACCCGTAACCAAGGAGGAGGTGGATATTGTACAGAAGGGCAGATTGCACAATACCCTGTGGCGACCTGATAGGCCAGGGCCTCACAAATGGATTGTACAAATGGATCACTTTTGTAACAGATCCATTAATGGATTTGTTATCATTTTAGTCAATGGTACTGATAATGGATCAGTTAATATTTTATATTGTTAGCTAGCTAGCCATACAGACAGACAGATAGACAGATGGATAGATACGATAGATGTTTAACACATATATAATGTTCCACCCCCAGCATATTGTAAGCTTGCACCCTTTACTGATTTTAATGTTGCACAAAAGGGTGTTTAGCCTTGTATTTAACCCCCAATTTCAAAAATTTTGAAAAAAAAATGACGAGGGGTCCCCCTTATCTTTGGTAGCCAGCTAAGATAGAGCAGACAGCTGCAACCTGCAAACCACAGCTGGCATCTTTACCTTGTCTGGTAATCCAAAACAGAGGTCACACCATGCAGTTGCTTTAAATTATTTATTATAAATTAAATAAACATTTTTTTTTTTTAAAAAAATAGGGGTTCCCCCCAACTTAGATCACCAACTAAGGTAAAGTGAACTGCTGGGGTATGATATTCTCAGGCTGGGGAAGGCCATGGTTATTGGGCCCTCCTCAGCCTAAAAATAGCAGGCTGCAGCCACCCCAGAATTGGCGCATTCATTAGATGCATAAAGCTTGGCACTTCGCCTCTATTCAACCTGTTACCCTAGTATGAAGGAAAATGGGGAAATATATGGGGTTGACACTAGCTGTTAATTGCCAGCTGGCATTAAGCACTGGAATAAGTAATGGGAGTCAGACACCCCCATTACTTATCCAGTATTTGAGAAAATGAAAATAAAATACCCACCAATAATATTTTATTTATAATACACCCCCCCCCCCGTCACAAGCTGTTATTCACCAATTTATTAGAAACAATAAAAAAATCCTTTCAGGTCTGCCGTAACTCATTAAAAGAGGGTCCCATGTCCGCATACTCACTGATGCAGCCTATGAACAACAGAATGTTCTCGATTGTCTGTAACAGCAACCACTGCCATCTCTCACACTTTGCTGTCAAAACAATTGTAGTGAACTGCGATGACCTCATGAGGTCAGCCAAGGTCACTGCAGTGGGTCACAGCAGTCAGAGCCATGGTCATTGACATGAAGTGAGTCTGTGGATGTCATAAGACCTCCTTTTCATGGATTAGGGTTATGAAGGATAATAAACTGGGAAATAAAGGTGTCTCTTGTTTTTTTTTCTTTAATATTTCTCTCTTTTTATGTCTTTCAGGTTCACTTTGGAGGAATCTCGTGAGAACTCGCAGACCTGAAAGTATTTCTTTTTGTTTCTAATAATTTGGTGAATGAGGTTTATTATCAATAAAATATTATCGGTGCTTTTTTTTCAATTTCCAAATACTGGATTAGTAATGGGGTGACTAATGGGAGGATTTTTTGGGTGTTTGTGTTATATTTCTTTTCACTTAGAAGATTAGTAATGGGGGGGTCTCATAGATGCCCACCAAATACTAATTTCAGGGCTTGATGCCAGCTGGAAATTCACAGCTGGCATTAACCCCATTCATTACCCCATTTGTCACCATACCAAGGCATTAGGACGAGCAGAGGTAAAGCACCAGACTAGGCGCATCTAATGGATGCGCCACTTCTGTAATGGCTGCAGCTTGCTGTTTTTAGGCTGAGGATAACCATGGGCCTCCCCAATCTGAGAATACCAGACCTCAGCTGTCAGTTTTACCTTGGCTGGTGATCTAATTCGGGGGGACCCGACATTATTTTTTAAAATTATTTATTTAATTTCAAATAAATAATCTAAAGCAACAATAGGGGGGTGATGACCTCTGTTTTGGATTACCAGCCAAGGTAAAACTGCCAGTTGCGCTCTGTAGGCTATAGCTCTCTGCTTTACCTTAGCTGTCTACCAAAAAAGGGGGATAAATGTTTTTTTAAAGTACTGAATTTGGGACTAAAAGCAAGATTAAACACCCTTAACTGTCATATAAAAGTCAGTAAAGTGTGCAAGCTTACAATATACAGGGGGTGGGGTATTATATATGTGTTACACATCTATCTATCTATCATCTACCTATGTACCGTATTTTTCAGACTATAAGACGCACCGGACCATAAAACGCACCCTGGTTTTAGAGGTGGAAAATAGAAAAATAAAATTTTAAGCAAAAAATGTGGTCATGACACATTGTTATGGGGCGAGGATCTGCTGCTGACACTGTGATGGGGGTAATGTCCCCAAATTCTCTGCTAAGGTACCCCATCCTGGTATATGCCCTCATCCTGCTATATACCCCATCCTGCTGTATACTGCCATCCTGGAATATGCCCTAATCCTGCTATATACTGTACCCCCATCCTGCTATATACTGCCATCCTGCTATATGGCCCCATCCTGCTATACACCACCATGCTGCTATATACCCTCATCCTGCTATATGGCCCCATCCTGCTATACACCACCATGCTGCTATATACCCTCATCCTGCTATATGGCCCCATGCTGCTATATACCCTCATTCTCCTATATACCCTCATCCTGCTTTATGGCATGTATCCTGTATCACACAAAAAACAATAAACGTTTATACTCACCTTTCCTTGCTCCATGCAGCATCGCTCCACTTCCTGTCTGTGGCGGCAGCAGCTCCGCTGATCTGTCTGGAGCCGTCACCGGTCACTTCCCTGCAGCACCGCAATGTCCTCTTGTCTGCCGGTCAGCTGACTTGCGTGGAGACTAGCGGCATGCACAGCGATGACGTCATCGCTGTGCTCACCGCTTTCTACACAGATCAGCTGACCGGCATACAGGAGGACATCGCGATGCTGCATGGAAGTGGCCGGTGAGTGTACCGTACTTATTCACTGCCCCTGCGCTGATAATGATGCACGGGGGGCAGTGAATACAGCCGGACATGATCACTCCAGGCTGTAGTCGCCAGCCGTGATGACGGCCGGCTGTTAATTATGCACCCACCCCCTGCCCATCATCCCACCCACCTGTCAGTGCCGGCTTCAGCACTGAGGGATGATGGGCGGGAGGATGGGCGTGCATATGTAATGAGCAGGCCAACATGGTCACGACAGGTGCTGCTACAGCCTGCTCGTGCCCCCGATGGCCCGCTCCACCACAGTACCCTCATTCCCGGCCGTAGCCCTATATTCAGGCCATAAGACACCCCCCCCAACTTTTCCCCAACATTTGGGGGAAAACAATGCGTCTTATAGTCCGAAAAATACGGTATCTAATAATAATAATGGATCCGTCTTCATTAAAGTCAATGGATCCACTAACAGATTTGTTTTTGCATTTTCCAAATCGATGCAAAAACAGAAATGATTACAGGACATGTGAACATAACCTAAGGGCTCATGCGCACGTTCGCTCTGACATGCATTTACGCTGCGTATTGCATTGCAGCGTAAATGAATGAATCCTGCGTCCCCTGTACAATCTATGTAGATTGTGCTTTATACGTGCGCACGTTCCTTTTTTTATTTAGGTGCTAAAATTTTGACCCAAATCTGTGCGTTCATAAAAGCAGCATGTCAATTATTTGTGTGTTCTGGATGCAGCTCCCAATTTGTCTATGGTGGGGGAAGCGCCCCGAGTGAATGAAATCGGCTTTTTAACAAAAATACTGCATTCATTATGCAGTGTTTCTGCTGCAATTTTAAGAGCACATGTGCTGTCAAATCGCTGCAAAATATTCTGCAGTTACGTGCGCATGAGCCCTTAGGGTATGTGCACACGTTGCTTTTTTTCCGCGCGGAAAAAAACGCACCCTCTGGCAGAGGGGAGAATTGTAAACAATGCTTTTTGAGAAACAACGCATCGAAAACGCATGCGTTTTTCATGCGTTTTTCATGCGTTTTTCATGCGTTTTTCATGCGTTTTTTTAGGTGCATTTTTTAAGACTTGTCAGTGATAATAAAGTTGGTTGAACACAGACCTTTGGAAAAAAAAACCTGTGATGTCATTTCCTTCTCCACATTCTGTTTGGATAAATGGGAGGGCTTGGAATGGAAGGAGCACCATTTGAATTTTGGAAAAGTTGAAATAAACTTCGCGCACCAAGCCCCTTAGGTACCTATACGTCAGAAAACCCCCACAAGTGACCCCATTTTGGAATCTGCACCCATCAAGGATTTTATTCAGGAGTATATTAAGCATTTTGAATCCACAGCTACTTCACCCAAAATGTTGCTGTAGCAACAATATTCTCACTTTTAGGCCCGCTTCACATGTCAGTGAAAAACACTGACGTTTTTCACTGGCGTGTAAAACACGCACATGTCCCTCCGTGTGCCGTGAATCACGGCACACGTGGGTTGTCTAAGTGCAATCCGGGCTCCGTTCTCCGTGGCCCGTGATTGCACTTAGAGATTAACTCACCTGCACCCGCTCCCGCTCTCCATGGTGCTGATCGCTCCCGCGGTGCAGCATCCGGCCGGCGCTGACCCCCGCAGCAGCTGCTTCCGGGTTGGCTGTGTCGTGCATCATGAATATGCGCGACAATAATGAGCCGGCACAGAAGGAACAGGGAGGACGGGCTGCAGAGCACATCGCTGGAGCCGGGTGAGTTAAAATGTTTTTTATTTTAAAAGCACGTTTTTTTCTGGCACGTGTTTCACGGATCACACCACTGCGTGGTCCGTGGGACATCAGTGATGCCAGAAAAAAATGGACATGTCTCCGTGCGGCAATCACGCACACGCGGGTACGCCGCATGGAGACACGTGCAGTGAAAAATCACTGACGTGTGAGCAGACCCATTCATTAGAATGGGTCTGCGTATGTCAGTGATTCTGGTACGTTTAAAAAAAAGCACAAACGTCCCAGAATCACTGACGTGTGAAACAGGCCTAAGGCTATGTGGCCATGATCCAGCGACACGGCGTCTAGTACAGTGTCAGCCTTCCTGCAGCTGCCCATGCCCACGATTTGGGTTCAGGCTGCTGTGGAGCTCTATACTACCTGCAGAGAACACTCGTCTCCGCAGCATAAATTGACATGCTGAGGCTCGGGAAGCCACGCTACCGGTCAGTTTATGCTGCGGAGAAAAGAAGCACAGTGGGCATGGGATCTCCAAAAATCCTTCCACTGTGCTTCTACTGCACAACGCAGCGTTATGGACGCAGGGAAAACACTCAGCGCCCATAATGCTGCAAACCCTGATTGTGGACACACAGCCTAAAAAGCGTCAATGGATGAAGGGATGTCAAATATATAGAACGTCCTACCCCCGCCTGCATATTCTAAGCTGGCACCTTTAGTACCTTTCATGTGGCACTAAAGGGTGCCTAGCTTAGTATTTATCCAATAAAAAAAAAAAAAAAAATGAAAAAAATGGCGTGGGGTCCCCCCTATTTTTGATAGCCAGTCAGGGTAAAGCAGACAGCTGTAGCCTGCAAACCACAGCTGGCAGCTTCATCTTGGCTGGTGATCAATTTGGAGGGCTCCCCATGTTTTTTTTTTTATTTATAAATAAAGAATAAAAAAAAAAATAACGTGGGGTCCCCCCAAATTAGATCACCAGCCAAGGTGAAGCTGACAGCTGGGGTCTGGTATTCTCAGGGTGGGAAGAGGCATGGTTATTGGACTCTTCCCAGCCTAAAAATAGCAGGCCGCAGCCGCCCCAGAAGTGGCGCATCCATTAGATGCGCCAATCCTGGCGCTTCGCCCCAACTCATCCCGCGCCCTGGTGCGTTGGCTAACGGGGTAATAAATGGGGTTGATACCAGATGTGTAATGTCACCTGGCATCAAGCCCAGCAATTAGTGATGTCACGGCGTCTATCAGACACCCGACATAACTAATTGACAGTAAACAAAAGCAAAAAAAGACAACAAAAAATGTTTTATTAGAAAAAACACTCCCCAAATCATTCCCTTGTTCTCCAATTTAATAAAAAAAAATGGGTCCGCAGAAATCCATATGGATGTCCCACGTCGCCTCTGGACCTTCTAGAATATGGGGGCACGTTCAGGAAACGTATCCCCCATTTTCTAGGAGGGCAGACCCTCCATTTGAGGAGAGTGGGTGCAAAAATCTGCACCCACTCTCCCCGGGTCACAGCTGCAGAGTGCGAGCAGCCAGCACAGCTCACACTGAACACTGTGCTGGCTGTCAGCTGCTCTGCACATGTGACCGGCCACCGTGCACTGTGAAGGAGGAGGGGGCCGCGGGGGATCAGCGCTGCGACCGGACAGGTATGTATGACACCGGGGGGAATTGGGGTGAACGGGCAGGGCCTGGGGAACAGTTTTCTGTCGCATGTGTTATTGCACATGCGACAGAAATCATAGGAGCAGGGCGGCCGGTGCGCTACTGTGCGCGCGGCCATGTTGGATTTTCGGGAGGGGGGTCGGGGGTCGGGGCGGGCACTTTGGCGACACCGGGGGCTTTGCCAGGAAGTGAGGTCAACAGGAAGCCTCTTGACCTCACTTCCAGGTAAATGCCTGCGTTCTGGCGTGCCGACAAAGGCCGCGGACCGCAACAAAAAAGCAGGTCCATGCGTTGTGGCTGCGTTCTGACCCCACATCATTGATTTCAATGGGGGAGAGAACGCAGCCACAACGCACAAAAGAAGTGACATGCTGCTTTTCTTTCCGCACCGATTTTTGGCATCCAAAACGCTGCGGAAAGAAACGCAGCGTGTGCACTGATTTTTCAGCTTTCCCATACACTTTGCTGGGAAAGCTGAACGCATGCAATTTGCCACTGAAACGCTGCGGTTCAAAACGCAGTGTTTCCGCGGTAAAAAACGCATCGTGTGCACACAGCCTAAGAGAGTTTATCTTGGTAAAAAAAATATGTTCACTGCCTTTCAGAACCTGTAAAAATTTCACCCATTTTGCTCATACAGTTGTGCTCAAACGTTTACATACCCTGGCAGATTTTTTGCTTTCTTGGCCTTTTTTCAGAGAATATGAATGATAACACAAAAACTTTTTTTCCCCTCATGGTTAGTGGTTGGGTGAAGCCATTTATTGTCCAACTATTGTGTTTTCTCTTTTTAAATCATAATAACAGCTAAAAATACCCAAATAACCCTGATCAAAAGTTCACATACCCCAGTTCTTAATATGATATATTTCCCCCTCTAACATCAATGACAGCTTGAAGTTTTTTGTGGAAGTTGTGGATCAGGCTCTTTATTTTCTCAGATGGTAAAGCTGTCCATTCTTCTTGGTAAAAAGCTTCAGGTTTCTGTAAATTCCTGTGCTTTCCTGCATGAACTGCGTGTTTGAGTTCTCCCCAGAGTGTCTCAATGATATTGAGTTCAGGAGACAGAAATGGCCACTTCAGAAGCTTCACTTTGTTCTGCTGTTGCTAATGACAGGTCGATTTAGCCTTGTGTTTTGGATCGTTGTCATGTTGAAACATCCAAGTACGTACCATGCGCAGCTCCCAGGCTATTGACCAAGTTTCCTGTGACTTTGTAGCTTACACATCCCTACATCATCAATGATCCACCTCCGTGCTTTCCAGTAGGAATGGTGTTCCTTTCATCATAGGCCTTTTTGACACATCTTTAAATGTAACGTTTATGGTTGTGGTCAAAAAGTTTGATTTTGGTTTCCTCACTCCAAATTTCCCTGTTACAGAAGTTTGGAGGCTTGTCTTTGTGCTGTTTGGCATATTGTAGGCAAGATACTTTGTGACATTAGCGCAGTAATGGCTTTCTTCTGATGACTCGACAATGCGGCCCATTTTTCTTCAAGTGCCTTCTTATTGTGTATCTTAAATTAGTCACACTGTTAGTTTTCCGTGAGTCAGCTGATATTATTTGTGGATTTTTCTTTGCATCCCAAACAATTTTCCTGGCAGTTGTGGCCAAAATTTTTGTTCTTCTACCCGATCGTGGTTTGGCTTTTACAGAGCCCCTGATTTTCCATTTGTTAATCACAGTTTGAACACTGCTAACTGGCATTTAAAATTCCTTGGATGTCTTTTTGTAACCCTTTCTTGTTTTATACAGTTCAACTATCCCGTATCTACCTTTTCCCGTAGATCCGTTGACAATTCTTTTGCTTTCCCCATGACTCACAATCCAGAAACTTCAGTGGTTGGATGAAAAATGCAAAAGTCTGTCTGGATCCCAGACACTCAGCTTTTATGCACACACACTGATTACAAGCAAACAGGTCACAGGTGAGGATGTTACCTTTATTAGCAATTCAAAGTTATTTGTGTCCACTTTTGTGCATGTTATCATGCTAAAATTACCAGGGTATGTGAACTCTAGATCAGGGTCATTTAGATATTTTTTGGTTGTTATTATGATTTAAAAAGAGAAAACACAGTATGACAATAAATGGCTTCAGCCAACCACTAACCATGAGTGGAAAAAACGTGTTTATGTTATCATTCATATTCTCTGAAAAAAGGCCAAGAAAGCAAAAAAATCTCCCGGGGTAAGTAAACTTTTGAGCACAACTGTATAATAAGGGTCTAACATTATGGCTTTCCAATACTCATCACTTTTCTATCAGTTTGCCATAAGCATTTTAACACACAGCTTCTCAGGCGCACCAGCTAATTCAATGTGCTCATCCCAACAATGACAAAAACACAATAAAAGTAGTGGGAAGATAAATTACTTCGCATAAGACACCAACCACATATGCAATCGCATAAAACAATTAAGTCTTTATTGCATAGATACAAATGTAAAAAATACAAAAGAATTTCTCAAAAAACAGACCCCCTCAAAGGGTAGATATAATATTGAGAACACCTAGCCAGAAGACCCCTCGTATAGTATTAATAATGACTAAAGCTGGACCAGCCAATAATAACCATATAATCATACAGTCAGGGCCAGAAATATTTTGACAGTGACACAAGTTTTGTTATTTTAGCTGTTTACAAAAACATGTTCAGAAATACAATTATATATATAATATGGGCTGAAAGTGCACACTCCCAGCTGCAATATGAGAGTTTTCACATCCAAATCGGAGAAAGGGTTTAGGAATCATAGCTCTGTAATGCATAGCCTCCTCTTTTTCAAGGGACCAAAAGTAATTGGACAAGGGACTCTGAGGGCTGCAATTAACTCTGAAGGCGTCTCCCTTGTTAACCTGTAATCAATGAAGTAGTTAAAAGGTCGGGGGTTGATTACAGGTGTTTGGTTTTGCATTTGGAAGCTGTTGCTGTGACCAGACAACATGCGGTCTAAGGAACTCTCAATTGAGGTGAAGCAGAACATCCTGAGGCTGAAAAAAAAGAAAAAATCCATCAGAGAGATAGCAGACATGCTTGGAGTTGCAAAATCAACAGTCGGGTACATTCTGAGAAAAAAGGAATTGACTGGTGAGCTTGGGAACTCAAAAAGGCCTGGGCGTCCATGGATGACAACAGTGGTGGATGATCGCCGCATACTTTCTTTGGTGAAGAAGAACCCGTTCACAACATCAACTGAAGTCCAGAACACTCTCAGTGAAGTAGGTGTATCTGTCTCTAAGTCAACAGTAAAGAGAAGACTCCATGAAAGTAAATACAAAGGGTTCACATCTAGATGCAAACCATTCATCAATTCCAAAAATAGACAGGCCAGAGTTAAATTTGCTGAAAAACACCTCATGAAGCCAGCTCAGTTCTGGAAAAGTATTCTATGGACAGATGTGACAAAGATCAACCTGTACCAGAATGATGGGAACAAAAAAGTTTGGAGAAGAAAGGGAACGGCACATGATCCAAGGCACACCACATCCTCTGTAAAACATGGTGGAGGCAACGTGATGGCATGGGTATGCATGGCTTTCAATGGCACTGGGTCACTTGTGTTTATTGATCACATAACAGCAGACAAGAGTAGCCGGATGAATTCTGAAGTGTACCGGGATATACTTTCAGCCCAGATTCAGCCAAATGCCGCAAAGTTGATCGGATGGCGCTTCATAGTACAGATGGACAATGACCCCAAGCATACAGCCAAAGCTACCCAGGAGTTCATGAGTGCAAAAAAGTGGAACATTCTGCAATGGCCAAGTCAATCACCAGATCTTAACCCAATTGAGCATGCATTTCACTTGCTCAAATCCAGACTTAAGACGGAAAGACCCACAAACAAGCAAGACCTGAAGGCTGTGGCTGTAAAGGCCTGGCAAAGCATTAAGAAGGAGGAAGCCTAGCGTTTGGTGATGTCCATGGGTTCCAGACTTAAGGCAGTGATTGCCTCCAAAGGATTCGCAACAAAATATTGAAAATAAAAATATTTTGTTTGGGTTTGGTTTATTTGTCCAATTACTTTTGACCTCCTAAAATGTGGAGTGTTTGTAAAGAAATGTGTACAATTCCTACAATTTCTATCAGATATTTTTGTTCAAACCTTCAAATTAAACGTTACAATCTGCACTTGAATGCTGTTTAGAGGTTTCATTTCAAATCCAATGTGGTGGCATGCAGAGCCCAACTCGCGAAAATTGTGTCACTGTCCAAATATTTCTGGACCTAACTGTACTTACATATAATGCATGTAACTACATGTTTAACAAAGTCACGAGGTAGAAACACAAGTGGTTCTAAAAATGTCAAACTGAAGTCACCTTATAATCACAGAGCTGTACATAAAAAGTCCTATAGCAACCTGCAATATACCTATAAGGGAGTCAGCAGGAGAGAGGTAATGTCGTCCCACACACCCAATACACATTTTGAATTAGCAATGATTCTTCTAGAAGTGGTGTGAACCCAATTCAGGTCCCTTTTCTCCAGTGCCGTGATCCAATAAGCATTGTCCATATGATTTTGCCTCTGGAAAAAGTCCACATCAGAATCCACCCTCAGGCGTGACATAAAAACTGTCACATCCGGCCATTCCATATACAGCAATAAGCGGTACTAAGGACTCATTGCCAGGAGAGAAGAGGTACATCATATCCGGACATTCTGGCCTTTGCTAGTATAGTTGATTCACCATGGTAATCGTTGGTGTCACATCCAGAGAAAAGCTTTCCATAAGTTTCTCCATAGATACATGTATAAACAGCATGCTCCAGTGCTATATGGCCCGGAAATCCCTCCCATAAACAATTGAATAACCAGGGAAACATATTGCCATTTTTCATCACATCCGGCGATACCCTGCACATCAGTGTCTCCCTGGATACATAAGTAAATAAAGCACATTAATACTATGTAACCCACGAGAAATTATAAGCACTGCATACAGAATTATACTGGTGGTCACGTTTAATAAAATTGAACCTGCCACATCAACAACTGTATTCATGAGCAGAAGACATAATAATTACATGAATATAATGACACGCAATTGAAGAAGAGTAGCATAATACAGAAAACAGGGTAAGCAAAATGTTTTGACCTCAGTATTATCATGTGCAAAAATACCAATAACTACATATAATATGTATGTTGGAATCCAGCATATATTACAATTCATTAAATATAATAAAATATATATATATATATATATATATATATATATAGATAGAGAGAGCGGGAGAGAGAGAGAGAGATAACTGGCCAATATGGAAATTGTCTCTAGTAAATGTCCGGAGGAATCCGGGCACATAATAGAAGACAATATATATGTATATCAAAGATACCACATAAATCATACGTAATATAAGTGCATCGTGTAATGACTTACAGTGAAAGTGACAACACACAGAAAACCCAAACCAAAAGATAGCCCCGTGACCACATGTGAAGCAAGGAATGATGGTCCTGGAAAAACAAAAACTGTGTTATACTATACAATTTTTAATAATATCTACAAATATAAAAAAAAGAAAGCAAATAAGTGATGTTTAATAATGTGACTTGAAGGTGAGTGAACTAACAGTGGTTAGGCCCAAACCTAAATGTAAACAATAAATATATAAACATACAGTACAGGCCAAAAGTTTGGACATACCTTCTAATTCAAGGAGTTGAATAAAATACTTAACAGAAAAGTGTGAAGCAACTGAAAATATGTCTTATATTCTAGGTTCTTCAAAGTAGCCACCTTTTGCTTTGATTACTGCTTTGCACACTCTTGGCATTCTCTTGATGAGCTTCAAGAGGTAGTCACCAGAAATGGTTTTACCTTCACAGGTGTGCACTGTCAGGTTTAATAAGTGGGATTTCTTGCCTTATAATGGGGTTGGGACCATCAGTTGTGTTGTGCAGACGTCTGATGGATACACAGCTCTACTGAATAGACTGTTAGCTGCTTTTTTCTTGCCATAATACAAATTCTAAGTAAAGAAAAACGAGTGGCCATCATTACTTTAAGAAATGAAGGTCAGTCAGTCTGAAAAATTGGGAGAACTTTGAAAGTGTCCCCAAGTTTAGTGGCAAAAGCCATCAAACGCTACAAAGAGACTGGCTCACATGAAGACCGCCTCAGGAAAGGAATACCAAGAGTCACCTCTGCTTCAGAGGATAAGTTTATCCGGGTCATCAGCCTCACAAATCGCAGGGTAACAGAATCTCAAATTAGAGACCAGGTCAATGCCACACAGAGTTCTAGCAGCAGCCACACCTCTAGAACAACTGTTAAAAGGAGACTTTGTGCAGCAGGCCTTCATGGTAAAATAGCTGCTAGGAAACCACTGCTAAGGACAGGCAACAAACAGAAGAGACTTGTTTGGGCTAAAAAACACAAGGAATTGACATTAGACCAGTGGAAATCTGTGCTTTGGTCTGATGAGTCCAAATCTGAGATCTTTGGATTCAACCACCGTGTCTTTGTGCAATGCAGAAAAGGTGAACGGATGGACTCTACATGTCAGGTTCCCACCGTGAAGCATGGAGGAGGAGGTGTGATGGTGTGGGGGTGCTTTGCTGGTGACACTGTTGGGGATTTATTCAAAATAGAAGGCTTACTAAACTAGCATGGCTACCACAGCATCTTGCAGCGGCATGCTATTCCATCCGATTTGCATTTAGTTGAACCATCATTTATTTTTCAACAGAACAAGGACCTCAAACACACCTCAAGGCTGTGTGAGGGCGATTTGACTAAGAAGGAGAGTGATGGGGTGCTACGCCAGATGACCTATACTCCACAGTCACTAGACCTAAACCCAATCGAGAAGGTTGGGGTGAGCTGGACCGCAGAGTGAAGGCAAAAGGGCCAAGAAGTGCTAAGCAGCTCGGGAACTCTTTCAACACTGTTGGAAGACCATTTTCGGTTACTACCTCTTGAAGCTCATCAAGAGAATGCTAAGAGTGTGAAAAGCAGTAAAGGTGGCTACTTTAAAGAACCTAGAATATAAGACATATTTTCAGTTGTTTCACACATTTTTGTTCAGTATTTCATTAAACGTGTTAATTCATAGTTTTGATGCCTTCAATGTGAATCTACAATTTTCAGACTCATGAAAATAAAGAAAACTCTTTGAATGAGAAGGTGTGTCCAAACTTTTGGTCTGTACTGTATATGTGTAAAAAAGTGTAAGTGTCGCTGGCGGGGAAGGATGCCGCTGCGCTCACTAATGCTCGGGTCCGGCACTAGGGTAAATCGGGAAGAGCCGGGTACAGTCCCAGAACTGTCGCATATAATGTATGCGGCAATTCTGGGCGGCTGCTGACTGATATTGTTAGGCTGGGGGGCTCCCCATAACGTGGGGCTCCCCATCCTGAGAAAACCAGCCTTCAGCTGTATGGCTTTATCTGGCTGGTATTAAAATTGGGGGGGACTGCACGCCGTTTTTTTTATAATAATTTTTTATTATGTTTTTTTTATAATAATTATTTATTTATTTATTTTACTGCATAGTATAGACACGCCCACCGGCTGCTGTGATTGGGTGCAGTGAGACACCTGTCACTCAGCGTGGGGGCGTGTCTCACTGCAACCAATCATAGGCGCTTGTGGGCGGGGAAAGCAGGGAATATGAGATGGCTGTGTGCAGAGCACAGCGCGCTCGCTGGTATAAAGGCTCGGTCACGCTGTGCAGGCCGGCCAATCACTGCAATTCCACAACTAACAGGGCTGTGGCATTGCAGTGGTCTGCCAGCCAATCCCTGCATGAGGGCTGGCTCTCAAAAGAGCGCCAACATGCAGGGATGAAGACCACGAGTACAGCACGAGTATCGCGAAATTACTCGGTACCCGCCGAGTAGCCCGAGTACAGTGATACTCATGCGAGTACCGAGTAGTAATAAGCATACTCGCTCATCACTACTTAACACAGCTTTCCCAAAAAAGGACCAACAAAAAATGCTAGCTAGTTAAATGTCCAGAATGCCAGAAACTGCAATATGTCACTGAATTGGTGTCTGTGCAGAAAAATTAGCTTAATAAACAAAGTGTACAAAAAAAAAATTGAGTGTGACATGCAGACTTTGTGGTGAAGGCAGAGTTAAATGTCTGGATTTTTCGGACCTGCAAATTTCCTAAAATTTGACACAAATTAGGTTTTCATCAAATTGATTCCATCATCTCTATTATACAAAATATACCTTATACTGTATATAGTGTATATTGTATATACACATTTTGTATTATCAGGAAAGTGAGCCAAAGTAAATTGAAACAATTTTTGTTCCATAAATAAAATGTCACATATGCTTTATCCTTTAAACGATTTATATTTTTATGTATTGTGACCTTAGAAAAATCACATATGGATTAGTTGTGCTTCAGAACATTATAGGTGATCGGGGTCAGTTTGGGAGCTTTGAAAATAGCTTATACAATGACCCTATCAAATCATTAATAGAAATTTGTCAGCATGGACTGAGGAGAGCGGAAAGATTCAACCTCATTACTCACCGACAGATATTTCTTCAATATAATGGTACTTGTACAAAACAGAGACTATTTCTCGCACAAAGGGCTTTTTCGAAAGCCGTGAATTGGCTATTCAAAACTAATGAATATTTATCTTGTTAATGCAAATTTGAGCTAAGTATAAAGATGACAATGCAATATTCTCTTTTCCTGTGCACCTTCATTACATTTATGAATCAGAGAAGTCACCTAATTTTCAGTGTTCATATATGCAAAGAGATAGCATGATACATGAAAATTAAATTATTATAATGTCAAGATTTAACATCAATGGTGTTAGACAAACTAAGGCTTAGAGTTTTGTATTTAATAAAGAAAGACACCTTTAGACACCATTAAAAATGTTATACTTTGTTGAATTTTTTTTCAGTATACAGTATTTAATGAAATAGTGATATAGATATCCATATATTATATATATATATATATATATATATATATATATATATATATATATATATATTATATATATATATATATTTATATTTATATATATATATATATATATATATATATATATATATATATATTTATATTTATATATATATATATATATATATATATATATATATATATATATATATATATATATATATATATATATATATATATTTATATATATACATACAGTTAGGTCCAGAAATATTTGGACAGTGACACAATTTTCGCGAGTTGGGCTCTGCATGCCACCACATTGGATTTGAAATGAAACCTCTACAACACAATTCAAGTGCAGATTGTAACGTTTAATTTGAAGGTTTGAACAAAAATATCTGATAGAAATTGTAGGAATTGTACACATTTCTTTACAAACACTCCACATTTTAGGAGGTCAAAAGTAATTAGACAAATAAACCAAACCCAAAAAAAAATTTTTTATTTTCAATATTTTGTTGCGAATCCTTTGGAGGCAATCACTGCCTTAAGTCTGGAACCCATGGACATCACCAAATGCTGGGTTTCCTCCTTCTTAATGCTTTTCCAGGCCTTTACAGCCGCAGTCTTCAGGTCTTGCTTGTTTGTGGGTCTTTCCGTCTTAAGTCTGGATTTGAGCAAGTGAAATGCATGCTCAATTGGGTTAAGATCTGGTGATTGACTTGGCCATTGCAGAATGTTCCACTTTTTTGCACTCATGAACTCCTAAGTAGCTTTGGCTGTATGCTTGGGGTCATTGTCCATCTGTACTATGAAGCGCCGTCCGATCAACTTTGCGGCATTTGGCTGAATCTGGGCTGAAAGTATATCCCGGTACACTTCAGAATTCATCCGGCTACTCTTGTCTGCTGTTATGTCATCAATAAACACAAGTGACCCAGTGCCATTGAAAGCCATGCATGCCCATGCCATCACGTTGCCTCCACCATGTTTTTCAGAGGATGTGGTGTGCCTTGGATCATGTGCCGTTCCCTTTCTTCTCCAAACTTTTTCCTTCCCATCATTCTGGTACAGGTTGATCTTGGTCTCATCTGTCCATAGAATACTTTTCCAGAACTGAGCTGGCTTCATGAGGTGTTTTTCAGCAAATTTAACTCTGGCCTGTCTATTTTTGGAATTGATGAATGGTTTGCATCTAGATGTGAACCCTTTGTATTTACTTTCATGGAGTCTTCTCTTTACTGTTGACTTAGAGACAGATACACCTACTTCACTGAGAGTGTTCTGGACTTCAGTTGATGTTGTGAACGGGTTCTTCTTCACCAAAGAAAGTATGCGGCGATCATCCACCACTGTTGTCATCCGTGGACGCCCAGGCCTTTTTGAGTTCCCAAGCTCACCAGTCAATTCCTTTTTACTTAGAATGTACCCGACTGTTGATTTTGCTACTCCAAGCATGTCTGCTATCTCTCTGATGGATTTTTTCTTTTTTTTCAGCCTCAGGATGTTCTGCTTCACCTCAATTGAGAGTTCCTTAGACCGCATGTTGTCTGGTCACAGCAACAACTTTCAAATGCAAAACCACACACCTGTAATCAACCCCAGACCTTTTAACTACTTCATTGATTACAGGTTAACGAGGGAGACACCTTCAGAGTTAATTGCAGCCCTCAGAGTCCCTTGTCCAATTACTTTTGGTCCCTTGTAAAAGAAGAGGCTATGCATTACAGAGCTATGATTCCTAAACCCTTTCTCCGATTTGGATGTGAAAACTCTCATATTGCAGCTGGGAGTGTGCACTTTCAGCCCATATTATATATAGAATTGTATTTCTGAACATGTTTTTGTAAACAGCTAAAATAACAAAACTTGTGTCACTGTCCAAATATTTCTGGACCTAACTGTACATATATAATATATGGATATATATGTACAGTGTTTATTTTTATATATATATATATATATATATATATAATATATATATATATATATATATATATATATATATATATATATACATATATATATATATACACATTTAGAAAAATGGTGATGTGTTCATTACTTTTTTCACCTGCTGTATATCTATCTTTCTATCTGTCTATCTATCTGTCTATCTATCTATATACGCAGCAGGGGAAATTGTTTTAATCACATCACCAATTTCTAAGTAAATACATTTCTGAAGATACCGTTGACATGGATTTCTTATCAGAAGTCAGTAACAACCCACTCAATCCACACCGGCAAAGAAATCAAACCATACATGTCCATAAATTAAATTATTTGTATGGATGAGTGAACACAAACTGTAAAGTTCGGGGTTCATACCAAACACAGGGGATCCACAGGTCACAGACCAAGCATGGTCTAAAAATAAAGTTCAGAGTTTGGGTAATGTTTGTATATTAATAAGGTTTGTTGAAACCAATCAACACGCTCAGTTGCATGTGGAAGTTGCCTGTCCGCTGATGTGAACAATAAATATATAAAAAAATAACATGGGTAGAGATGAGCAAACTTGTTCTAAAAAGGTTAAAAAATCTCAAATTTAGCACGAGCCTTGCCCATTTAGATTTCCAAGCACTTTTCTCTAAATCGATAAAATTTGGCCTTTGTTTGGTAACTGTTCACGTTTGCATTAATGCTTTTCTTCTACCTTATCACTTTGGCTAGGATAGCAGTGCTATATGATGAGCGGCAGAGAGATGTTTATTTGGGGAGGGAGTGTGGGGATGTTAGAGGAGCTGCTGACTGGTTTTTTTTTTTTTCTTAAATTAATGTATTGATGTTCCTGAAGCCAATCAGAGTGAAGAAACCATCCACATCGTTTAGATACAAGGGCTTGTGTAATTGACTGCAAAAATAACATATCCCTCTGCATATAATAAGCGGACATACGGCATCAGTGCCATTTTGAGATTGCTACAGATTGGGGATGGTGCTGTTGTATTTACAGTGTGTCCACCCATATCCTGTCCACCGCCATTAACTTGAGAACGGCGACAGCTATAGGCATAGAAGTGGTGTCTAGGTATAGTAAAATAGCCATGCGCTATGCAATGAAACCACCTATTGCGCCACCTGGTGGAAAAAAACGAAGTTAGCATATTTATCTCGAAAACGAAACGAGATAGAGAAAAAAAGTGAATTATAAAGTTGTAGGGCATCATCAATTACAAACGAATAGACACCTTGCATACAGAAATACTATGATTAGAACGTGTAAAACTCACAAGGGTGCGGACATGAAGCGATACCTCATGGAGACCTTCCTACAAGTCATTGGGTATGGTGGCTGCATGGAGTGGCCTCAACGCTCACCTGACCTGACCCCATTGGACTTCTTTCTGTAAGGTCACATCAAACAGCAGGTGTATGCGACCCCTCCATCAACATTGCAGGACCTAAGATGACGTATCACAGATGCTTGTGCAAACACGTCACCTACCATATTGTACAATGTGCAGCAAGATACTGTATTCTGTCCAGAGTCCAGATGTGCATTGTAGCTGACGGTGGCCACTTTGAGCATGAAAGTTAAATGAGCACCATATACGTGACCAGCATTCAATGTTTTGGGGGGGTCATGGGTTTCATATCATAGCATTTCTGTATGCAAGGTGTCGATTCATATTGAATTGATGATGCCCTACAACTTTGTAATTCACTTTTTTTTCTCTACCTCGTTCCGTTTTCAAGATAAAAATGCTTACTCCGTTGTTTTCCACCAGGTGGCACAAAAGGTGGCTTCATTGCGTACCGCATGGCTACTTTACTATACCTAGACACCACTTCTATGCCTATAGCTGCCGCCGTTCTCAAGTTAATAGCAGTGAACAGGATATGGGTGGACACACTGTATATCAGTGCAGTGCAGTTGAATAAAAATTCATAGCTCTGTGCTCCTGGCATAAATAGACATTTCACCATTTAAATAGTGATGGCTAATTCTATGGTCCTTCCAGACTAACTGAGCAGAGTTAAAAAGATTTGGATACTTGTGGGAGTCTCAAATACATAAATATATATCACAGCAGATAAATACAAATTCATTCAGAAATCTGGCACAAATAGACATTTTAGCATCTAAATATTGCTTGCTAAATCTGTGCTCTTGACAGAAATTTAAATTTCAGCATCTAACTTCTAATAGCTAAATCTGTCATTCTATGGTCTGCCACAATTATACATTTCAGCATAATAATACTGATTACTAAATCTGTGCTTCTTCCAGCAATTGAAATTTCAGCACCTTCCCTAGGGCTTCCACCTGAGTCCTATACCTCCCCCTTAATGTTACAAGTGTTACAACTAGAGTTGAGCGCGGTTCGTGGTTCGTGGTTCTCCAGTTCGCGGTTCGAGTGATTTTGGGGGCTGTTCTAGATCGAACTAGAACTCGAGCTTTTTGCTAAAGCTCAATAATTCTAGTTACATTCGAGAACGGTTCTAGCAGCAAAAAGCCAAGCTAATTACTAGCAGGCTTTCCGCTGTAAGTCACTCTGTGACTCCCACTATTATGAAATTTCAGCGTATAGTGTGCGGGAACAGCGCATTCAGATCACTGCTGCTGGGATAATGGCGATCGGCATTTTTTTTTTCCTTGTCTTCCTTTCCTAAGCGCGCGCGTGTAGTGGGGCGGGCCAGCATGTCAGCCAATCCCAGACACACACACAGCTAAGTGGACTTTTAGCCAGAGAAGCAATGCCATGTGTGATAGGATGTCCATGTCACATGTCCCTGCATTATAAAAACGGGCATCTGCCCGTCCGGACGCCATTATCTGCCTTCTGCATCTGGGTGTCAGTCAACGCTGGCGTAGCTCTTGTCTCCGATACTGCTGTGTACGCGCTACACACAGCGCTATACAGAATAGGGATAGAAGTTTCTATTAGCCCTTGTAAGGGCTAATAACAGCAGGCTCAGAGCCATAGGTGACAGTCAGGTCCGTGGAAACAGATTTAAACAGCTACAGAAGATAACAGCGTCTGTGTAGCTAAGCTCAGGGACTTCCTCGCTGCATTTCCCCATTAGGAGGGATAGAATGTGAGGCTTCCTTTCCCGTACACTGACCCACAACCCTGCCACTGTACCCTCCAGCCCTTTGCACACTCAAGCTCATTGTTACTAAGCCATTATACTAGCAAACACTGAGTAAACTTAGTGGCATCCTAAAAGTGGCTGTTGGACTTCCATTATTGTCCCACTAGTGCAAATCTATTTGCAGCACCACTGCATTGCACACTCAAACTCATTGTTACTAAGCCATTATACTAGCAAACACTGAGTAAACTTAGTGGCATCCTAAAAGTGGCTGTTGGACTTCCATTATTGTCCCACTAGTGCAAATCTATTTGAAGCACCTCTGCATTGCACACTCAAACTCATTGTTACTAAGCCATTCTAATAGCAAACTATGCTGCCAGTTTAAGGGCCGTAGTTGCATTGTCAGGGATAGTTATTGTTGTTTATTCTGCTGTTAATAAAGATAGACCACCGCTGCAATCTACACCACCTCTCAATTTTTACCACCACATTTTAAGTGCACAATCTTGTCGCAATCAAAATGAGTGTCAAAATGACAGATGCTGGTGGAAAGGGGAAGAGACATGTTGGAAAAGGAAAAAAAGGGTTTGTCCGTGGGGAAGGTGGCAAAGCTCCATTAACATCTGCTGAAGATAGACCATCTTCCAGCAAAAGTAAGATGTCTACTATTTACCGTGGACAATCCGATGTGCTCCCTTTTTTATGGACACGAACAACTGGAACAAAGGTAGTTGATGGCCAAAAAAAGAAAATGCTTGAATGGATCTCAAGTGGTTCAACAAGTGCCCTCTCAGCCACCTCAACTACCGCATCCAAAAGACACCAGTCCTCTGAGTTGTCATCCCAATCACACTTGCTTTCTCCCAGCTCTGAAGTCTCCATCCGCCCTGCACAGTATGGTGGAACTGAGATGGCTGAGTCTGCAGAGCTGTTCAGTCACATTATAGCCTTGGAATCAGAGGTCTGCTCTGAAGTCACAGTGAGTACAGACCAGGAAATGGTCTGCAGTGATGCCCAGAACCTTTGTGACTCTGATTCAGGCTGTGAGGACCAAGTTTCTGAGCATAATGTTGACCCTTATTCATAAACTGTAACACCTGTTGTTATAGACAATGAGGAACATACTGATGACGATGAGACGCAGATACCAGATTGGGATGACAACTTAAATATTCAGTCAGGGCAAGAAGAGGCTCGGTCTGAGGGTGAGGGGAGTGCAAACACAACAATTGATGAGGAATTTCTAGATCCCACCTACTGTCAACCCACAGTCAGGCTCTCGAGGAGGTCAACAGAGGCGGTGGAGGAGGATGCAACTGACGATGAAGTTACCTTGAGCCTTCCTGGACAGAGTTGGAGTACTGGTAGCACGTCTACAACTGCATCCTCAGCCACCACTGTGCCTCTGAGCACTAGTCGGGGTGGATCAGTAGGTCGCATGCCCTCTAAGCCTTGCCTAGCCTGGTCCTTTTTTGACATAGCAAAAGATCGCCCAAATTATGTGATCTGTAAAATTTGTCGTGATTCTGTTAGTAGAAGGCAAAACCTCAGCAGTTTGACAACTTCTTCCATGAATCGTCACATGAATAAATATCATATGTCCCAGTGGGAAGCTCACCGTGCTGCAATGCGGCCTAGTGGAGCGAACCATCCACCGCCTGCCCCTTCTAGTGCATCTGCTCGCTTTTCATCTTCTAGGACTTTGGGGACAGCTGTCACATCTGGTTTTCCACGCACAACTTCCACCACTGTAACCGCAACAGGCAGTTTGCTTGGTAGGTCGTCATTTGGTTTGGAAAGGGAAACAAGTGCGTGTGTACAGCTCTCTCAGACATCGATAGCACCAACTTTGGATGAAGGCAACATCATGACTACGCCTGCACTTTCCTCACAAACCTGCATTTTTCCAGGGACACCCTACTCAACACCGTCTACACACAGCAGCCAGATCTCTGTCCCTCAGATATGGGCAAATAAAAGGCCATTTCCTGCGACCCATGACAAAGCTAAGAGGTTGACTTTATCCCTCTGTAAGCTCTTTGCTACCAATATGCTGCCTTTCCACCTGGTGGACACACAGGATTTTAGAGACCTTATGTCTGTCGCTGTGCCCCAGTACCAGATGCCCAGTCGCCACTACTTCTCTAAGAAAGGTGTGCCTGCACTACACCAGCATGTCACACACAACATCACCGCTTCCTTGAGAAACTCTGTGTGTGAACGGGTGCATTTCACCACCGATACTTGGACCAGAAAGCATGGACAGGGAAGTTACATGTCGCTGACTGGGCACTGGGTAACTATGGTGATAGATGGTGAAGGGTCTGCTGCACAAGTCTTGCCGTCCCCACGAATTGTGTGTCAATCCTCCTTCTGTGCAAGTTCCGCCACTGCTTCTGCCTCCTCCACCTCATCTGGGTCCTCCACCTCCGCCCCAAGCCTGCCTGGTCAGGCCATCAGCGTTCTCACTGCGCAGAAGGAATCACGCACCCCTCACTACTATGCTGGCAGCAGAGCGCAACGGCATCAGGCGGTCTTTAGCTTGACATGTCTTGGAAATAGGAGTCACACAGCGGCTGAGTTGTGGGCAGCTCTGGAGACTGATATTGGTAAATGGTTGTCTCCACTCAACCTGCAGCCTGGTAAGACCGTGTGCGACAATGCTGCAAACCCAGGTGCAGCCCTTCACCTGGGCAAGGTGACACACGTGCCTTGTATGGCTCACGTGTTGAACCTTGTTGTCCAGCAATTTTTAACACACTATCCCGGCCAGATGGCCTTCTGAACAGGGCACGAAAACTATCTGCTCACTTCCGCCATTCAACCAACGCTGCTGAGCGACTTGCATCACTCCAGAAGTCTTTCGGCCTGCCGGTTCATCGCCTGAAATGCGATGTGCCGACACGCTGGAATTCAACTCTCCACATGTTACAGCGACTGTGGCAGCACCGTCGAGCCCTGGTGCAATACGTCATGACGTATAGCCTGGGCCAACGAGATGCAGAGGTGGGGCAGATCACCCTGATGGAGTGGTCTCAGATCAAGGACCTATGCACCCTTCTGCAGAGTTTCGACATGGCGACGAATATGTTTAGCGCTGACAATGCCATAATCATCATAATCAGCATGACAATTCCAGTCATTTACATGCTGGAGCACACGCTAAACACTATTCGGTGTCAGGGGGTGGGACAACAGGAAGGAGAGGAACTACAGGAGGATTCATATGCGCAAGAGACAAGAACATCACCAAGGTCCAGACGTTCATCATCACCAACGCGGCAGGCATGGGACCATGGGGGACAGGGATCAACAAGGGCACATGGTAGCAGGTGAAATGTCGAGGAAGGTGCAGGAGAACATGAAGAAATGGAGGACGAACTGTCCATGGACATGGAAGACTCAGCGGATGAGGGAGACCTTGGTCAAATTTCAGTTGAAAGAGGTTGGGGGGAGATGTCAGAGAAAGAAAGAACGGTTAGCACCTCTATGCCACCAACACAGCGTGGACTTGGTCCGCATGGCTGCGCAAGACACATGAGCGCCTTCTTGCTGCACTACCTCCAACATGACCCTCGTATTATCAAAATTAGAAGTGATGATGACTACTGGCTTGCCACACTATTAGATCCCCGGTACCTGTCCAACGTATGCAGGAGTATCAGCAAAAGCTGTTACTCGATCATAGCTCGGCTTTTCCACCAAACAACCCTGTGCAGGGAGTGAATCTCCCAGTTGTAACTTGACAAACATGGGACTGTCTCGTCATCTTCAACAGTGTACCCGTACCAGCAGCATCGTATCTGGTGCTGGTAACAACAATTTTATTGAATCTTTTCATAATTTTTTTAGACCCTTCTTTGCAAGGCCACCAGAGACAACGAGTCTGACACATAGTCAATGGCTGGAGAGGATGATACAGGAGTATCTCCAAATGAACATCGATGCCATGACTTTGCAAATGGAGCCTTGCTCATTTTGGGCTTCAAATCTTGAAAAATGGCCAGAGCTCTCCACTTACGCCTTGGAGATTTTGTCGTGTCCAGCTGCCAGCGTTGTCTCTGAACGTGTCTTCAGAGCTGCTGGGTGTGTGCTGACAGATAAGCGAACGCGTCTGTCCAGTGACAATGTGGACAGACTAACGTTCATCAAAATGAACAAGTCATGGATCCACAAGGAATTTACTACGCCTGTGTCATCCTGGGGAGAGTAAAGGGGGCTTTACACGGTAGCGATATCGCTAGCAATTTGTAGCGATAGCGAGCGTGTAAGTACCCGCCCCCGTCGCGCGTGCAATTGTTTGTGATCGCTGCCGTAGCGAACATTATCGCTACGGCAGCGTCACACATACTTACCTGGTCAACGTCGTCGCTGTGACTGTCGAACAATCCCTCCTTCTAGGGGGAGGGACGTTCGGCATCACAGCGACATCACCGCAACGTCACTAAGTAGCCGGCCAATCAAAGCGGAGGGGCGGAGATGAGCAGGACGTTACATCCCGCCCACCTCCTTCCTTCCGCATTGTGGCCGGCGGCAGGTAAGGAGACATTCCTTGCTCCTGCTTTGTCACACACAGCGATGTGTGCTGCCGCATGAGCGATGAACCACCTGGATAAACAACTAGAGTTGAGCGCGGTTCGCGGTTCGTGGTTCTCCAGTTCTAGGCTCGAGTGATTTTTGGGCTGTTCGAGATCGAACTAGAACTCGAGCTTTTTGCTAAAAGCTCGATAGTTCTAGAAACGTTCGAGAACGGTTCTAGCAGCAAAAAGCAGGGCTTTTTACAGCTGCAGTGTGCAGGAGCCATCGCTGGCAGCCTGCCAGAAGCTGGTAACCAAGATAAACATCGGGTATCCAAGCAAAGCGCTTGGTTAGTAACCCGATGTTTATCTTAGTTACGTGCAGGAAGCCCACACTTCCCGCTCAGCTCGCTCCGCCCCCTCCTGCCCGCGGCATGTATACATACATATACACACACACACACACACACTCTCACACACGCACCCCCCCTCCCCCCCCCCCCGCTCGGCTTACCTGCGGTGGTGAAGTCCCGCCATCCAGACCTCAGCGCTGTCACTGTCCTCCATGGCCGCCGCTTGTCACATCACCTCTCGCTTCCCACCCGAGACGTCACGGACCTCTCGCGATACTTGATGTGAAGGCGCCGGTCATTGACCTCAGTGACAGGGGCTGTCGGCAGTGCTGGAGATCAGCGCAGGTAATGTACCTCGCTGACAGCAGCACTTGTCATGCCCTGCAGTGACCTGGGCTGACCCATTGATGTTAGCTCAGGTCACTGCATTGCTCTCCCAGCCAATGGGGAACATCCTGCTCTTCATTGACTGGGACAGTGTGGATCGTCATGGCAACCCCTTGGATTACACCAGACCTGGATTTGTTTTTCATTCTAATAAATTGGTTAAAGAGGGAATGTTTTGGGGAGTGTTTTTTCAAATAAAAATGTGTTTGTCGTCTATTTTTGTTTATTACTGACTGGGTTGGTGATGTCGGGTATCTGATAGACGCCTGACCTCACCAACCCCAGGGCTTGATGCCAGGTGACATTACACATCTGGTATTAACCCCATATATTACCCCGTTTGCCACCGCACCAGGGCGCGGGATGAGCTGGGGCGAAGCACCAGGATTGGCGCATCTAATGGATGCGCCACTTCTGGGGCGGCTGCGGCCTGCTATTTTTAGGCTGGGGAGATTCCAATAACCATGGACCTCCCTAGTCTGAGAATATCAGGCCCCAGCTGTCTGCTTTACCTTGGCTGGTGATCCAATTTTGGGGGACCCCTACGTGTTTTTTTTTTTAATTATTTATTTAATTTAAAATAACAGCGTGGGGTGCCCTCAGTTTTGGATTACCAGCCAAGGTGAGGTTGCCAGCTGTGGTCTGCAGGCTGCAGCCGTCTGCTTTACCCTAGCTGGCTACAAAACTAGGGGGAACCCTACGTCATTTTTTTTTCATTTTTTTGGCTAAATACAAAGCTAAGCATCCCTTAGTGCCACATGAAAGGTACCAAAGGGTGTTCCACTTTTTCTCCATTTTTTTCTCCACTTTTTCTCCATTTTTTTCTCCACTTATTCTCCACTTTTTCTCCTCTTATTCTCCACTTTTTCTCCACTTTTTCTCCTCTTATTCTCCACTTTTTCTCCACTTTTTCTCCACTTTTTCTCCATTTTTTTCTCCACTTTTTCTCCACTTTTTCTCCACTTTTTCTCCACTTTTTCTCCACTTTTTCTCCTCTTATGCTCCACTTTTTCTCCACTTTTTCTCCACTTTTTCTCCACTTTTTCTCCACTTTTTCTCCTCTTATGCTCCACTTTTTCTCCACTTTTTCTCCACTTTTTTCTCCACTTTTTCTCCTCTTATGCTCCACTTTTTCTCCACTTTTTCTCCTCTTATGCTCCACTTTTTCTCCACTTTTTCTCCTCTTATGCTCCACTTTTTCTCCACTTTTTCTCCACTTTTTCTCCACTTTTTTCTCCACTTTTTCTTCTCTTATGCTCCACTTTTTCTCCACTTTTTCTCCTCTTAATCTCCACTTTTTCTCCACTTTTTCTCCACTTTTTCTCCACTTTTTTCTCCACTTTTTCTCCTCTTATGCTCCACTTTTTCTCCACTTTTTCTCCACTTTTTCTCCTCTTATGCTCCACTTTTTCTCCACTTTTTCTCCTCTTATGCTCCACTTTTTCTCCACTTTTTCTCCTCTTAATCTCCACTTTTTCTCCTCTTATGCTCCACTTTTTCTCCACTTTTTCTCCACTTTTTTCTCCACTTTTTCTCCTCTTATGCTCCACTTTTTCTCCACTTTTTCTCCACTTTTTCTCCACTTTTTCTCCTCTTATACTCCACTTTTTCTCCACTTTTTCTCCACTTTTTTCTCCACTTTTTCTCCTCTTATGCTCCACTTTTTCTCCACTTTTTCTCCACTTTTTCTCCTCTTATGCTCCACTTTTTCTCCACTTTTTCTCCACTTTTTTCTCCACTTTTTCTCCTCTTATGCTCCACTTTTTCTCCACTTTTTCTCCTCTTATGCTCCACTTTTTCTCCACTTTTTCTCCTCTTATGCTCCACTTTTTCTCCACTTTTTCTCCTCTTATGCTCCACTTTTTCTCCACTTTTTCTCCACTTTTTCTCCACTTTTTTCTCCACTTTTTCTTCTCTTATGCTCCACTTTTTCTCCACTTTTTCTCCTCTTAATCTCCACTTTTTCTCCACTTTTTCTCCACTTTTTCTCCACTTTTTTCTCCACTTTTTCTCCTCTTATGCTCCACTTTTTCTCCACTTTTTCTCCACTTTTTCTCCGCTTATGCTCCACTTTTTCTCCACTTTTTCTCCTCTTATGCTCCACTTTTTCTCCACTTTTTCTCCTCTTAATCTCCACTTTTTCTCCTCTTATGCTCCACTTTTTCTCCACTTTTTCTCCACTTTTTTCTCCACTTTTTCTCCTCTTATGCTCCACTTTTTCTCCACTTTTTCTCCACTTTTTCTCCACTTTTTCTCCTCTTATACTCCACTTTTTCTCCACTTTTTCTCCACTTTTTTCTCCACTTTTTCTCCTCTTATGCTCCACTTTTTCTCCACTTTTTCTCCACTTTTTCTCCTCTTATGCTCCACTTTTTCTCCACTTTTTCTCCTCTTATGCTCCACTTTTTCTCCACTTTTTCTCCACTTTTTCTCCTCTTAATCTCCACTTTTTCTCCTCTTATGTTCCACTTTTTCTCCACTTTTTCTCCACTTTTTCTCCACTTTTTCTCCTCTTATGCTCCACTTTTTCTCCACTTTTTCTCCACTTTTTTCTCCACTTTTTCTCCTCTTATGCTCCACTTTTTCTCCACTTTTTCTCCTCTTATGCTCCACTTTTTCTCCACTTTTTCTCCTCTTATGCTCCACTTTTTCTCCACTTTTTCTCCACTTTTTTCTCCACTTTTTCTCCTCTTATGCTCCACTTTTTCTCCACTTTTTCTCCTCTTATGCTCCACTTTTTCTCCACTTTTTCTCCTCTTATACTCCACTTTTTCTCCACTTTTTCTCCACTTTTTTCTCCACTTTTTCTCCTCTTATGCTCCACTTTTTCTCCACTTTTTCTCCACTTTTTCTCCTCTTATGCTCCACTTTTTCTCCACTTTTTCTCCTCTTATCCTCCACTTTTTCTCCACTTTTTCTCCTCTTAATCTCCACTTTTTCTCCTCTTATGCTCCACTTTTTCTCCACTTTTTCTCCACTTTTTCTCCTCTTATGCTCCACTTTTTCTCCACTTTTTTCTCCACTTTTTCTCCTCTTATGCTCCACTTTTTCTCCACTTTTTCTCCTCTTATGCTCCACTTTTTCTCCACTTTTTCTCCTCTTATGCTCCACTTTTTCTCCACTTTTTCTCCACTTTTTTCTCCACTTTTTCTCCTCTTATGCTCCACTTTTTCTCCACTTTTTCTCCACTTTTTCTCCTCTTATGCTCCACTTTTTCTCCACTTTTTCTCCTCTTATGCTCCACTTTTTCTCCACTTTTTCTCCTCTTAATCTCCACTTTTTCTCCTCTTATGCTCCACTTTTTCTCCACTTTTTCTCCACTTTTTCTCCACTTTTTTCTCCACTTTTTCTCCTCTTATGCTCCACTTTTTCTCCACTTTTTCTCCACTTTTTCTCCTCTTATGCTCCACTTTTTCTCCACTTTTTCTCCACTTTTTTCTCCACTTTTTCTCCTCTTATGCTCCACTTTTTCTCCACTTTTTCTCCACTTTTTTCTCCACTTTTTCTCCTCTTATGCTCCACTTTTTCTCCACTTTTTTCTCCACTTTTTTCTCCACTTTTTCTCCACTTTTTCTCCTCTTATGCTCCACTTTTTCTCCACTTTTTCTCCTCTTATGCTCCACTTTTTCTCCACTTTTTCTCCTCTTATGCTCCACTTTTTCTCCACTTTTTCTCCTCTTATGCTCCACTTTTTCTCCACTTTTTCTCCACTTTTTTCTCCACTTTTTCTCCTCTTATGCTCCACTTTTTCTCCACTTTTTCTCCACTTTTTCTCCTCTTATGCTCCACTTTTTCTCCACTTTTTCTCCTCTTATGCTCCACTTTTTCTCCACTTTTTCTCCTCTTAATCTCCACTTTTTCTCCTCTTATGCTCCACTTTTTCTCCACTTTTTCTCCACTTTTTTCTCCACTTTTTCTCCTCTTATGCTCCACTTTTTCTCCACTTTTTCTCCACTTTTTTCTCCACTTTTTCTCCTCTTATGCTCCACTTTTTCTCCACTTTTTTCTCCACTTTTTTCTCCACTTTTTCTCCACTTTTTCTCCTCTTATGCTCCACTTTTTCTCCACTTTTTCTCCTCTTATGCTCCACTTTTTCTCCACTTTTTCTCCTCTTATGCTCCACTTTTTCTCCACTTTTTCTCCTCTTATGCTCCACTTTTTCTCCACTTTTTCTCCACTTTTTTCTCCACTTTTTCTCCTCTTATGCTCCACTTTTTCTCCACTTTTTCTCCACTTTTTCTCCTCTTATGCTCCACTTTTTCTCCACTTTTTCTCCTCTTATGCTCCACTTTTTCTCCACTTTTTCTCCTCTTAATCTCCACTTTTTCTCCTCTTATGCTCCACTTTTTCTCCACTTTTTCTCCACTTTTTTCTCCACTTTTTCTCCTCTTATGCTCCACTTTTTCTCCACTTTTTCTCCACTTTTTCTCCTCTTATGCTCCACTTTTTCTCCACTTTTTCTCCACTTTTTTCTCCACTTTTTCTCCTCTTATGCTCCACTTTTTCTCCACTTTTTCTCCACTTTTTTCTCCACTTTTTCTCCTCTTATGCTCCACTTTTTCTCCACTTTTTCTCCACTTGTTCTCCACTTTTTCTCCACTTTTTTCTCCACTTTTTCTCCTCTTATGCTCCACTTTTTCTCCACTTTTTCTCCACTTTTTCACCGTTCTTTTTCTATGGTCAGTCTACCCATTAGCTCTGCCATGCATACTGTAGCTCTACACCTACTGCACATGTTACTTTATGATTGACATCTCTTTCGTACCAGAGCTGTCTAAGCCTACTCTGACCCCATATTTGTCATTACTATATTGTCCTTGTACTGTATTATGACATTTGTATCATGTGTTTCATTTCTTGCTGTGTTGCAATTTTTTTGCTGCATCCCAATTGTACCTCTACATTGTTCGAGTTTATGTTATTGTTCTCTCACTCTTATGTGATACTGATTATTGTCATTTTTCATGATTACATGCAGATAAGTCCAATCTGACGAAGGCTCAGGCCGAAACGTCATTTGTAACTTGTTTTGGACAAAAACATATATGCCTTTGAAAAAAAAAATGTTCTTAATACGGACCAATAAAGAGTGATTTTGCATTACTATCCATTGGGACTTACTGACTTAGTCTGGGAGATTTAGAGTGCCGAGGTTACTCACTAATTTTATCTATTATTACCTCTGAGCACCTATATACCAGTGAGCAGAGCTTCCTCTACAGTAGTTCTCCTGATTAGGCATGCCCTTACCTCATGAGCAGGGCATTGCAGCTTTGGTAGCAACCATTATGACATGGACTCTGCTGCTGTGGACCCGGGGAGAGTGAGTGCAGATTCATTGCACCCACACTCCTCACATGAAGGGTCCGCACTCCTAGAAAATGGGGGATACGTTCCCTGAGTGTCTCCCCCCCATATTCTAGACGGTCCAGAGTCGTCGTGGGACCCCTTTATTTTTTTTCTTACAATAAATTGGTGAAAGAGGAAATGTTTTGGGGACTGTTTTTTCAAATAAATTTCTTTTGTCGATTTTTTGTTTTTGTTAGTACTGACAGTTTATGATGTTGGGTATCTAATAGACGCCATGACATCACAAACTGCTGGGCTTGATCTCAGGTGACTTTACAGCTAGTATCAACCCGATTTATTACCCCGTTTGCCACTGCACCAGGGCACGGGATGAGCTGGGGTGAAGCGCCAGGATTGGCGCATCTAGTGGATGCGCCACGTCTGGGGTGCCTGCGGCCTGCTATTTTTAGGCTGTGAAGGCCCAATAACTATGGACCTTCCCACCCTGAGAATACCAGACCACAGCTGTCCGCTTTACCTTGGCTGGTGATCCAATTTGGGGGGGACCCTACTTTTATTGTGTAATTATTAATATTTATAAAATAATTATAAAAAAGAGCCTGAGGGGACCTCCACATTGGATCCCCAACCACGGTAAAGCTGCCAGCTGTGGTTTTCAGGCTACAGCCGTCTGCTTTACCCTAGCTGGCTATCAAAAATGGGGGGACCCAACGTAATTTTTTTTTTTAACTATTTTTTAAATAGAAAAAATTAATGGGCTTCCCTGTATTTTGATTGACAACCAAGGTAACGGCAGGCAGATGGGGGTGGCAACCCATAGCTGTCTGTTTTATCTGCGCTGAGAATCAAAAATACCGCGGAGCGCTACGTCATTTTTTTAAAGATTTATTTTTACAGCACTGTGATGTCCAGCAATCAAAATACAGGGAAGCCCATTTTATTTTTAGTTATTTAAATAAATAATTAAAAAAAATATATATGGGCTCCCGCTGCATTTTTTGTATTGCTAGCTAAGGGTAATCCAAGCAGCTACTGGCTGCTAACCCCCACTGCTTGGTGTTACCTTCACTGGCAATGGAAAATCCAGGGAAGCATTTTTTATTTTTTTTGCCAAAAAACTACAAAAAAAGGACGTGAGCTTCGCCATATTTTTGTATGCTAGCCAGGTATAGCAGGCAGGTGCTGGAAGAGTTGGATACAGCGCCAGAAGATGGCGCTTCTATGAAAATGCCATTTTCTGAGGTGGCTGCAGACTGCAATTCGCAGCAGTGGGGCCCAGAAAGCTCAGGCCAACCGGTGGTGCGGATTCCAATCCCCAGCTGCCTAGTTGTACCTGGCTGGACACAAAAATGGGGCAAAGCCTACGTCATTTGTTTTCTAATTATTTCATGAAATTCATGAAATAATAAAAAAAGGGCTTCCCTTTATTTTTGGTTCCCAGACGGGTACAAATAGGCAACTGGGGGTTGGGGGCAGCCGTACCTGCCTGCTGTACCTGGCTAGCATACAAAAATATGGCGAAGCCCACATAATTTTTTCAGGGGGCAAAAAAATTCTGCATACAGTCCTGGATGGAGTATGCTGAGCCTTGTAGTTCTGCAGCTGCTGTCTGTCTGTATGGAGAAGAGCAGACAGCAGCTGCAGAACTACAAGGCTCAGCATACTCCATCCAGGACTGTATGCAGAAGTTTTTTGCCCACCAAAAAAATGACGTGGGCTTCGCCATATTTTTGTATGCTAGCCAGGTACAGCTGGCAGCCACGGGCTGCCTCCAACCCCCAGTTGCCTATTTGTACCCGGCTGGGAACCAAAAATATAGGGAAGCCCGTTTTTTTTAATTATTTCACTTATTTCATGAAATAATTAAAAAACAAATGACGTGGGCTTCGCCCTATTTTTGTGTCCAGCCGGGTACAACTAGGCAGCTGGGGATTGGAATACGCAGCACAGGTTAGCCCGAGGTTTGTGGGCGCCTCTGCTGCGGATTTCAGTCCGCAGCCGTCCCAGAAAATGGCGCTCTCATAGAAGCGCCATCATCTGGCGCTGTATCCAACTCTTCCAACAGCCCTGGAGCCGGGTGGCTTGTTGGGTAATCATGAGTTAATACTGGCTTTGTTTTACTAGCCAGTATTAAGCCAGAGATTCTTAATGTCAGGCACGTTTGACCCGGCCATTAAGAATCTCCAATAAAGGGTTAAAAAAAAGACACCACACAGAGGAAAAATACTTTAATAGAAATAAATACACAGACACATTAGAGACTCCATCTTTATTACCCCCTGTCAGCCCTCCACGACCCTGCTCTTCTGTCTTCTTTCTTTCTAGTGTAGTAGTAGTGACGATTGTAGTGAGGAAGGATGAGATTCACCAGCTCATCACTTGGGGCTGGGGAACCTCCATCCTCACTACAATGCTCACTACAATCGTGCAGCAGCGTGCAGCCTTCACTCCGTGAGTGATCACTGCTGGCTGCTAGCGGTAACGCTGACAGACGCGTTACCATAGCAACGGTGCTCTCGGAGCCGCGGTTAGCGGTGACGTCACCGCTAACTGCGTTGCTATGGCAACGGTGATCTCCGTTAATGACCGGCTGTGTCAGCCGGTCCCTAACGGAACGGGGAGTCGACCGTGTGCTAGAGCATGTCGCCGGTACACGGCGATACACATATGTGCACCGTGTACCGGAGAGATGCACTCGCAGGTCCTACATGACGTGTCATAGTCATGTGACCAGTCTGTAGCCAATGAGATAATAGCCACATGACTGGTCACATGGCTATTTTGACGTCACGATAGGTCCTGCATCTCTGCTGGCAGTGCAGGTCACCGGGAGGATTCAGCGATCATCGTATGGAATAGCGGCAGGAGACAGAGTGCAGAAGGGATCGCGAGGACCGGTAAGTGTTATGGCAATGTTTATTAACTGTTTGTGTACATTTATAATGCATTTTTATGTGTTTGTGATTGCCTCCCATTATAGCCTATACGTTCGAGTTCGGTTCGTCGAACGTTCGACGAACTGAACTCGAACGAGACCTCCGTTCGGCGAACCACCTCGAGCCGAACCGCGACCGGTTCGCTCATCTCTATAAACAACCCTTACCGATTTTTGAGTTTGGGACGACCTCTCCATGGTGAACGATTGTCACCATTTTTGAGGTCGCTTAAGGTTACTGGTCAGTGTCACATGCTGCGATATCGTTAATGACGCCGGATGTGCATCACTAACAACTTGACCCCGACGACAAAACATTAACGATATCGTAGCGTGTAAAGCCTCCTTAAATGCTTGTTGATTTTTAATGTTCTTGATGCAAATCTACCTGTGAAGTGTACAACTGGGGCACAAGTGCTGCCACTGAAGGGGTGTCTGTGTGGCCCAATTTTTGGAAAAAAGGGAGACTCCGCTTGGAGTAACCCTTGCTTGCTGTGTTTTTTAAAAGGAGCCAAGATGAACAAGTCATGGTTCAGCAAAGACTTTGCTACCTACCCCGGTGTCATCCTGGGGACGGTTAATTATGGCGTATTTTTGAATTTGCTTGATGCAAATCTACCTGTGAAGTGTACAACTGGGGCACAAGTGCTGCCACTGAAGGGGTGGGTGTGTGTGTGGCCCAATTTTTGGAAAAAAGGGAGACTCCGCTTGGAGTAACCTTGCGGTGTTTTACATGATTTTAGAAGGGCATGCCATGTTTATATCTGTGTCTCATCCTCTTTTCCTTGTAACGCTGTTTTGTTTTCGCATAAGAATTTGTTCTTGTCACTTTCCCATGTGTTTGTGTTGTGTTGTGAGTTGTTTGTCACCTTTTGGACACCTTTGAGGGTGTTTTCTAGGTGTTTTTTTGAGTTTGTGATTGCCTCCCATTTTTTCCTATGCGGTTCGAGTGGTTCGCCGAACGGAACTCGAACGAGACCTCCGTTCGGCGAACCGAACTTGAGCCGAACCACGGCCGGTTCGCTCATCTCTGGGTACAACAGTGCACAGAGATTCTCCCCCACCTCCATACTGCACAGCCAGGGCTCACTGCAAGGTACCAGAAAAACTGTTAAGGGGGCTTTACACGCTGCGACATCGCTAATGCGAACTCGTTGTGGTCACGGAATTGGTGACGCACATCCGGCCGCATTAGCGATGCTGTTGCGTGTGACACCGATGAGCGATTTTGCATCGTTGCAAAAACCTGCAAAATCGCTCATCGGTGACATGGGGGTCCATTCTCAAATATCGTTACTGCAGCAGTAACGAGGTTGTTCCTCGTTCCTGCGGCAGCACACATCGCTCCGTGTAACACCGCAGGAACGAGAAAGCTCTCCTTACCTGCCTCCCGGCCACAATGCGGAAGGAAGGAGGTGGGCAGGATATTACGTCCTGCTCATCTCCGCCCCTCCGCTTCTATTGGGCGGCCGCTCAGTGACGTCGCTGTGACGCTGCATGGACTGCCATCTTAGAAAGGAGGCGGTTCGCCGGTCACAGCGACGTCGCCGGGCAGGTAAGTATGTGTGACGGGTCTGGGCGATGTTGTGCGGCACGGGCAGCGATTTGCCCGTGTCGCGCAACAGATGGGGGCGGGTACCCACACTAGCGATATTGGGACCGATATCGCAGTGTGTAAAGCCCACTTTAGTGAACGTGCAGGAGTCAGGAATCAAATGGAGGAGGACAAGGAGGAAGAGGTGATTGGTATGCAACAGTCAGGACATGAAGAAGATATTGACCTACTCTCTGTTGTCCCTGGTGGGTGGGAGGGGATGGAGGGATCAAGCTTGAGTGTTACCTCGCCACCTACACACAATAGAAGGGGGGAAGCATCCAACACATGAGCATCTTCCTGCTGCACTATCTGGAACATTATGCAAATATTGTTATGTTTAGAAATAGTGCTGACTACTGTGTTGCCACTTTGTTAAATTCTTGGTACAAGATTATATTTTGCCATTTACATTTCGCCCTGGAAATGGACACGTGAATGCTATGCTGGAGTGTCTAAACAAGCTTGTAGGAAATCTTATGATTGTTTCCCAAGACAGCAGTGAGGCACACAGTGTGCATTGCAGTTCTAGATTTCCAACCCCAAGTCGTCATCTCAGATATATTAGCAGCAGCAGAAGCAGAAGTGGCAGAAGCAATTTCTGTGACTGGTGGCAAACAGTTTTAGACCATCCTGTGCACCAGCAGAACAGAGTATAAGGCTGCTTTCACACATCCGGTGTTTGCAGTGTGGCTCAATCCGGCTCAATAACCTATGCAACGGATGCGGCGAAAAAAACGGATCCGTTGCATAAGTTTTTCCATGCGGTCCGTCCGTTTCTTGACGGATGCAGTTTGATACTGAGCATGCGCAGTGCAAAAAAACGCATCCGGCGGTTTTTGCCGCAGGACGCCGCATCCGGTGTCCATAGGCTTGCGTTGTAAATTGAGCTGCATCGCGCCGGATCCGGCGCGATGCGTTTTTTTCGCTGCACAAAAAACCGTGCCAGGCAACATTCCATCCGGCTGCCGCATGGGCTAAATATGCCGCATCTGGCAAAAAATGGATGCAACGCAAGGCCATGCGGCACAATATGCCGCTAATGCAAGTCTATGCAGAAAAAACACATCCCGCGGCAAAAAAAAAACAGTTGCGTTTTTTCTGCAAAGCGCCGTATTGTGCCGCTCAGCAAAAAACGGATGTGTGAAAGCAGCTTAAGTCTTCCACATATTGAACCACTGGAGAGGATAATGCAGGAGTACTAGAGCTCAATATCGATGCCATGAGAGGGGTTTGGAAATGTTGCATTTTCGTCTTTGAAAATGGAAGATTGACCTGCGCTCAGCAGTCATGCTTTGGAGGTTTTGTTATGCCCAGCAGCCAGTGTTATCTCAGAGCATGTCTTCAGCACTGCTTGTAGTGTCCTTATGGTTAAGTGCATCTGCCTGTACCCTGAAAATATAGACCACCTAACTTTCATCAATGTGAACAAGTCATGGATCTCCAATGACATTTCTACACCAGACTGTGCACACTTAGGCCTGTTTCACACGTCAGTGATTCTGATACGTTTGTGCTTTTTTTTAAACGTACCAGAATCACTGACATATGCAGACCTATTATAATGAATGGGTCTGCTCACACATCAGTGATTTTTCACTGACCATGTCTCCATGCGGCGTACCCGCGTGTCCGTGATTGCCGCACGGAGACATGTCCATTTTTTTCTGGCATCACTGATGTCCCATGGACCACGCAGTGGTGTGGTCCGTGAAACACGTGCCAGAAAAAAACGTGCTTTTAAAATAAAAATCATTTTTACTCACCCGGCTCCAGCGATGTCCTCTGCAGCCCGTGCAGCTTGCTGCTTCTGAGCCGGCTCATTACTGTTGCGCATATTCATGATGCACGACACAGCCGACCCGGAAGCAGCTGCTGCGGAGGTCAGCGCCGGCCGGATGCTACACCGCGGGAGTGATCAGCACCATGGAGAGCGGGAGCGCGCACAGGTGAGTTAATCTCTAAGTGCAATCACGGGCCACGGAGAACGGAGCCCGGATTGCACTTAGACAACCCACGTGTGCCGTGATTCACGGCACACGGAGGGACATGTGCGTGTTTTACATGCCAGTGAAAAACGTCAATGTTTTTCACTGACGTATGAAACGGGCCTAAGCAATGGTGTAGTTTTCAGTGTGCTGCATTGATCTTGCATTATTGCAGTCTGTGACACCTTTGTCGGGGCTTCTGTGGCTGCTGTTGCTACTGTTGCTGTGTTACTAACAAGTGCATTGGTGGAACAATAATCAAAAGGTGTGTCCACCACTGTTACTTTTACAATTTGGCATTTTTGTATGTATGAAGCACCAAATATTCATTCTCTTCCTCCTCTTTTTTACTTCCTCTTAAGTCACAGCAAGCCAAATTTTTTGTACATGGGGATTCTAATTCGGGTCCCCTTGTTATGTGTTGCCTGTAGTGGCATGGGTCTCAGAGCACCAGGCCTACACCTGTCACTCATCCACCTCTTATTTATCAATGTTTAAGGTAGAAATGCTGTTTCAGGCCCTGTCCCATAGCTCCATACTGCGCAATTTTACTACCTATACTCTGGGGCAATTGATGCCACTTTAGTGGTGTCTGCCCTTAGTTTTTCAAATGTGTAAACTCCAAGTTGTTTCTCCAAGTTTTGTATTGCCTCTAGTGGCAGTGGTTTCAGTGCATTAGGCCTGTATCTGTCACTCATACACTTGTTACTGATCAATGTTTATGCTAGAAATACTTGGCCAAGCCCTGTCCCATGCATCCATGCTACTTGTACCATGGGGCAATTGATGCCTTTTTAGCTGTGTCTACCCCTAATTTTTGAAATGTGGAGACTCTAAGTTCGGTCTCCATGTTGTGTACTGCCTGTAGGGGCAAGGTTCTCATTCATCCACCTCTTACTGATCAATGCTTAAACTATAACTGCTGGGCCAGGCCTTGTTCTAGGCCCTGTCCCATGCAACCATACTGCACCATTATACTACCTGTACTTTGTGAAAATTGATGCCACTTTCCTGGTGTCTGCCCCCAATTTGGGGATATGGGGATGGGGACGCCTAGTTGATTTTCCTTCTTGTGTGTTGCCTGTAGCAGTAAGGCTCCCAGACAGGCAGGGATGTAGCTTCTGTTCACTCATCTAGCTCTCTAACTATCCTTAAATGTGTCTATGTCTCTACCAATAACAATTTATAAAGCTAATATTGGTGCCACGTGAATGTGGCTGAGCAGAAAAGCTGTTTAAGCTGTTGTATGAGGTATGAGGGATCCCAACAAAGCAGGCATACACCAGTCACTCACTCAACTCTTAATTTTAACTTAATTGGAAAGCTCTAAATGCGGACCCAGACTCTGTCTAATGCATGGCACATGCCTGACTGATGCTCAACCACTCTATTGGTTCTCTGGGGCAATTGATGCCAATATTGGTGCCACCTGAGTGTGGCTGAATATAAAAGCCATTTTAGCTGCTACATGAGGTATGATTGTTTCCCAGAAAAACAGTTTCCCTATTACAACTAGCGCATGACATCCAACTGCTGACACTAGTTTGTGATGGGGTATGCAACAGAACAGGCAGGGACAGTTGGCTAGTGAATAATGCAAAGGAACTTTATTAGGACTGGAAGAAGATATCACCAAATATGGAAAGATTTCCTTAGAGTCTGCAAGGTTTCTGCAACAAAAGGAACAGTTGCGGAGGCAATCTGATGCCAAGGAAAATACAACAGTACTTAGATGAGTTCCCCAAATCCAGTAGGGTGGCCGAGATAACACAATCCCATGTGGCAATCAATCTCCAATGTCATGTAGACCATACAAAGCACAAGCACAGCAATAGATACTAGCCCTTCACCAGACACAACATCAACTCACAAGCTAAACATGTGGCTGGTTATTCTACTTCTCCTGGGATCAGCCCCCTGGATGAACAGAAGTGCTCACACCCACCTCCTTAAACATTTGCTACAGGCAGCTCAGAGTATAAAAAAGTTTCCAGAAACAGAGTTTCCGGACTGTCTACATGGGTTGTGTATTAGGAAAGCCCTCTCCAGAGAGGAACAAAGGCAGACAGGCCCCCAGGAGATGCAGGACAGGAAATGGTAAAGTAGGCCTGATTACATTAGACTCCATGAAATGAGCTGGGGGTGACACTTTGTTACAGCAAGCTCCCAGCACAGCAGGCTTACACTGGTCACTCAGCCACTCACATCTTATTTATAATTTAATTTGAAAGCTGTAAATGTTGGCCCAGACCCTGTCTAATGCATGTGTGGCGCCCTGGACAAGCCAGGACGCCACAAGCACTACACCAACACACCCCACACCCCGGTCAGGCACACTTAAGTCAAACAAAACCCTTGTTGCCTCCCTCCAGGGGCTGATGTTCACACCAGGGGGTGGGCCAGGCGGTTGGTCCCACCCAGCGAGGAGTTTACAGTCCTGGAGGCGGGAAAAGAGTTCAGATTAGTTTGGAAGTGGAGTTGGAGAGTTTGAAGTGGAAGGAGTGAAGTGGTAGAGGAGCAGACAGAAAGTGGTCCGGGTGTGTGGCCCGGATGGAACAGCAAGGTTGGCAGACGGTGGTGACCGTCTACAGGAGAGGCCTATTGGAGCTAGCCGTAACGACCGTGGACGGGCGGTGGCCCGGCGGTACCGGACCGGTACGCAAAGAGAAGCCAGCACCATCCGACAGGGGCTTACGGACCCCGACAAGGCTAGGAGTCGCCGTGCAATTTGTCAAATCCGTTAGCGAAGGGGACCTCCTGAGTTTCCCAGCAGCCAAGTCCCGACAGAAGGCAACAGTCCAACCGAGAGAGGGAAACACAGTCACCGCCAAGGCTAAAGTTCCCAGGGCCAGAGCCTGCGGGCAAAAGGGGCTCCTTCAGCAACCTTCAAGCTGGGGAGCGAGTTACCGGTGGGAATCCATTGGAACCGTTTACACTACACAGGTGCAGGGAAAGGCAGTCACCATCAACCTGCTGGGAGGAGAAACACCGCAGCCGTCAGTGGGACCCGTCCATCCAGCCGTTTGTTTTACCGGAGACTTTGTGTACATCGTTGGCTGAGTGAGTACCACCGTGCCGTGTGGTACAGCGCTGCCCCCGCGACCCTGCACCTCGCCAGGCCCTGTAACCCGCCTGCCATCCATCCCTACCCCATCACCGGGCCCCGGGACAACCAACCCCCTACCCACGGAGGGAGAACAAACATCCAAGCTGCTCCCTGTCATCGCTCCCGGGATCCCCGTCCAGAGCAGCGGTGGTGTCACCAATCTCACCACAACCGTGGGTGGCGTCACGGACAATATCAAATCCCCACAATCAATTCCCCCTTTTCACTCACGGGCGAGGAACGCCGCTCGAGTCCCCGGGATCCGGCCCACCGCTCGAGCCACCACCGAGCACCAGTAGCAGCAGCAGCCGGACCCGAGCAGTGGGAGAGCGCAGCGTCCCCTCCTCCGCCCGCGACATAAGTCACCCACCCACCTCTTAATTTTAACTTAATTTGAAAACTGTAAATGCTGGCCCAGACCATGTCATATGCATGGACAGTGCCTGACTGCTTTGCCAAGACACTATTGGTACACTAAGGCAATTGATGCCAGTATTGGTGCCAGCTGAGTGTGGCTGAGCAGAAAATCAGTTTAAGTTATTGCATAAGGTATGAGCGCTCCCAGAATGGAAGGCCTACACTGGTCACTCACCCACCCACCTCTTAATTTTAACTTAATTTGAAAGCTGTAATTGATGGACTAGACCTTGTCTCATGCATGGCCCATGAATGACTGCTGTGCCAAGACACTATTGGTACACTGAGGCAATTGATGCAAGTATTGGTGCAACCTAAGAGTGGCTAAGCAGAAAAGCAGTTTGAGCTGTTGCATGAGGTATGAGGGTTCCCAGAACGGCAGACCTACACCTGTCACTCACCAATCCACCTCTTAATTTTAATTTAACTTCAAAGCTTTAAATGCTGGATCAGACCCTACCTCATGCATGGACCATGACTAACTGCTGCGTCACAACACTATTGGTTCTCTGTAGTTATTGATGCCAATATTGGTTCCACCTAAGTGTGGCTGAGAAGAAAGGCAGTGTGAGCTTCTGCATTAGATATGAGGGCTCCCAGCACAGCAGGCCTACACCAATAACTCACCTACCTCTTAATTTGATTTGAAAACTATAATGCTGACCCAGACCCTGTCTCATGCATTGCCCGTGCCTGACTGTTGCACCATGATGTTATTGGCATTCTGGGTCAATTGATGCCAATACTTGTGTCACCTGAGTGTGGCTAAGCAGAAAAGCAGTTTGAGCTGCATGACGTATGAGGGCTCCCAGCACAACAGGCCTGCACCAGTAACTCACCCACTTGTGACTGAAACGCTGCTGTATCCTATGGGCCAATAAAAGGCATTTATTTTCATCTTATGCTGAGTGCTGCCTTCAATTACTTTTATATATATATATATATATATATATATATATATATATATACTAGAAGGTGGCCCGATTCTACGCATTGGGTATTCTAGAATTTATTGTGTAGTTAATGTATGATTTTTGTTATATATATTGATGTTGTTGTGTGTAGTTGCCAAGTGTTTGTGTAGGGCGCTGTAAATGTTCTGGGTGTTGTCTGGGTGGGGGTGTGTGAAAGCGGTGTTGTTTGTGTGTTGTTTGTGGAGCGCTGTGTGTCTGCAGTGTTGTCTGTGTGTGGTGCTATGTGTGTTGCGCGGTTTGTGTGGGTGTGGGGTGCGTGTGTGTGTGTTTTGGGGGGAGGTATGTTTTGTGCAATGTGTGTGTGTTGCGCGATATGTGCGTATATTTGTGTATGCCGCGGTGTTTGTGTGTTGGGTGTTGTGTGTGTGCGGCGTTGTCTGTGTGTGTGGGTGTCTGTGTAGGATGGTGTTTGTGATTTCCAGTGTGTGTGTGGTGTGTTGTGCGGTGCGCGTGTGGCGGTGTGTGTTTTGGGGGGAAGTGTGCACCCCCATCGTGCTCCATCCCCCATGCTGCGCACCCCCCATCGTGCTCCATCCCCATGCTGCGCACCCCCCATCGTGCTTCATCCCCCATGCTGCGCACTCCCCATTGTGCTCCACAGTCACACATCAGACAGTATACAGGCACACATCTGATCGCATACACTCACACCCCACTTCTCCCTGTGCCCTCCAGTGGGCGGTCCCAGCAGCTGTGCTGCATGCAGTGCTCCTCTGCCTTCTGCCGACACTCACAGATCCGATCGCATACACTCACACATCAGAACACAAGCACACATCCGATCGCATACACGCACACATCCGATCGCATACACGCACACATCCGATCGCATACACGCACACACACACTGACGATGTCGCACATACACGCTCACACACTCACAACATCCGGAGATACCACATGCTTCCGGCCATGTGATCCTCCGGCAGGTCCTGGAAGGTCACTGCACGCACAGTATCGCCGCCGAGAAGTAAGCGATATCACTGGATGTTGTGAGTGTGTGGATGCAATCTGATGTGTGTGAGGTGTGTGTGAGAGTGAGTGAGTGTGATCTGATGTGTGTGTGTCTGTTCTTATGTGTGTGCGTGTGTGTGTGTTCCGCCGCTGCAGGACCTTGATGCGCTCACCTGCTCCCGGTCGGCATCTGGTGAGTATGACTGCTGGGTCTTCTTTCTTCTGTCTTCTCTCTTCTGGGGGTGCCCTCTGCCTATAATGAAGTGTCTTGCAGTGTCTTTAACTGTTTCACCGCTGCATGACACTTCATTTTTGACTGCAACGTATGCCGGCTCCCTGCACATGTGTACCGGGAGCCGGTGTACGCTGGTAACCATGATACACATCGGGTAACTAAGGGAAGCCCTTCCTATAGTTATGCGATGTTTATCATGGTTACCAGTGTACACCGGCTCCGTCACGATCCCAGCATCGCAAGGTTATGTCTGGGCTGGGGGAGTCGGGGCTTCGTTTGAATTCGGGGGAAGGGGCATGGCCGAGCGGTCGATGCGTGCGAAGGGTTGTGGCGAGCGGCCAATCCATGCAGGGGGCGGGGCAAGGCCGAGGCGAGCAGCCAATCCGTGGGGGTGGGCGGGGCCAGGCCGAGCCCGGCGGCCAATCCGAAAGTTGTCACTGTAACGACACAATTTTTGAGCAAGACAGACAGACAGACAGACAGAATAAGGCAATTATATATATATAGATATGCAGTATGTATAAAAACAGTGGAATGCAAAAGTTTGGGCATTTTGAACAGTTAAGCAAGTTGAAGATGGAATGATTTCTAAAAAGTAAAAAGTTAAGGATGACACATCGTCTTTATATTTTAACCCCCTCAAAAATTAATACCTTATGAGGTTAACACACACAAACAATTTATCCTGTGGGGTATCAGAGTGGGCCAAATGCTGTAACGTAACAATCTCCCATTGAACATTAGCAGAAACAACTACCATACCCGGAAAAAACATGCGGGGCAGGGAACCCTCTTCCCACTGGGCAGGGCACAAACTGCGAGAAAGGGCATCCACACAGATATTTTTAGACCAAGGCATATAGGTAATAGAAAAATGAAACCCCCAAAATAATAAGGCCCATCTAGCCTGCCTCGGGTTAAGCCTCTTGGCGTTTTCTAAATAAATTAAATTTTTATAGTCCATGAGTACCACAAAAGGGTGTCTAGCCCCCTCCAAAAAATGTCCCCATTCCTCAAGAGCCCATTTAATGGCTAATAATTCCCGGTTACCAACATTTTAATATAGCTCAGTGGATGGAAATTTTCTCGAAAAGAAGGCGCAAGTCTGAAGGTGAGTGAGAGCCACAGACCCCTGGGACAATACCGTCCCTACTGTGGTTTCCGAATGATACACCTCCACTACAAATGGTCTATCGAGGTCATGCTGAACTAGAACTGGGGCTCAGGTAAATGCCTCTTTGAGGCAGGAAAATGTCAAGGAGTCTCAGGCCCTCATTTAGACACATTTGCTTCCTTACGGGTAAGGTCAGTAAGGGTTTTGACAAGTTTAGAAAAACCATTAATAAACCTCCTATAATAATTAGCAAATCCCAAATATATTTGAAGAGCCTTCAGGTTGTTGTTTTGGACTCAGTCCCGTACATCCTGCACTTTAGCAGGGTCCATACGGAAGCCAGTGGATGATAATATTACCCCTAAAAAACCTGGAATCTCCTTAACCTCAAAGGAGGACTTGGGTAGGTTCACATATAAATGATTCTCCTTAAGTCTGTTAAGGACCATACGAACATGGTCTGTACGGGACAATACATTCTTAAAGAAAATGAGAATGTCATCTATATATACAATAATAAAGACCCCACAAATATCTCTAAAGATATCATTAACTAGCACATGAAACACTGCAGGTGCATTGCACAGACCAAACGGCATCATGAGATATTCATAATGATCTTTAGGGGTATTAAATGCAGTCTTCCACTTGTCCCCAGACTTGATGTGAACTAGGTTATAGGACCCTTTCAGATCAAGCTTGGTAAATATCTTGGCCCCAGTGAGTTGGTTAAATAAGTCAGGGATGAGAGGAAGAGGATACTGGCTCCTAACTGTGATTTTATTAAGCTCCTGGTAATCAATACACGGCTGTAACCCACCATTCTTTTTGGACATAAAAAAAGAAACCAGCTCCCACTAGAGACTTAGAGGGCCAAATAAACTCTTTGGCTACATTCTCTTTAATATAATCCCTCATATTTACCCTCTCAGGCTCTGAGAGATTAAAACTTCTACCTTTAGGCAGTGAAGCATCAGCAATAAGTTGAATCTCATGGTCATAGGGTCTATGGGGGGGGCAAGACAAAGCTTCCCTCTTCAGAAAACACCTCAGAAAATTCCATCAAGTACCACTAATTTTGAGTTGTAAAACACTCCACACAAGGACCTCTTCGAGACATTTGGTCTCAAACCCCTCCCCCGACCCGATGACATCCCCACTAACTCAATCAATATGGGGATTATGTTGCTTAAGCCAAGGCAGGCCCAAAACTACAGGGGCTGGAAAGTCCGCAAGCACCAAAAAGGTAATCTCTTCTCTGTAAAGACACCCCTAGTTACTTGAAAAACAACTCAACAATGTTACGGGCTGGGGAACCATCAGCTAAAGAAAAAGGCCCAAGTCTGGAGATCCCACTGAGAAAAAAGATAACTAGGACCACCCGGGATCTCTCATTCCCTGAAGAAATGGGTCTGAATTGAAAATACAATTTACAATTAGCATGGAAATTAAAAAAATTCTTGTGATTCCCTGAAAAGAATTCCGGGGAAGATACCTTCGGTTCCATAGATACCTGAGCACCCAACTCCTGCGCTGGTACAGGGGGTATTGGAGCCACTCTGTGAGTAGGCACAACAGGAGCCAACTTAGCCAGGGTCTGAGAGTGGTGACAAATGGTAGCTGCAAGATCCTGGAACATAACCAGCAGATTCTGCATCTGCTCCATCAGTCGTTCGGCGGGATCCATCTTGGGCTGATTAATATGTAATATGGAATGATGGGACCAGATCCGCTGCATGCTAGCAAGCACAATGTGTCGGTCGCACTTGGCACTAGCTGTCACACTGCTGCACACACTTAAGGGCCGGGGATATTCTTCACCCGCATGCTGGTCCTGGCTAGGGTGTACTTTAACTGAGCCCTTCCTAGGCAGCAAACAGTGCGGCAGCAGGTGACCGGGCACACAGCAGCAGATGTGACAATCACACCAAGAAAATAACTAAATGGAAAAGAAAACAAAACATAAGGTTGATACCACAGCAGAAACCAAATTAGAGCTGACCCAGCTAACAAAAACCTAAGGCTGATACACACCAGTAACTAAAGAGAAAGCTGAACCCAGCCATAACCAAATATAAAGCTGAACCCTACAGCAGGAGAAGCACGAAGAAAACCTCAGAGCACCAACATAAGCAAACCAACCAAACCATCCACATAACTGAACTAATCAGAAACTAAGGAAGGCAGATTTCAGGTTTAAATCTGCCTCCTAGAACTCATGTGACTCTCTGTGACAATGCACATTCCCCACCCTCTGCCCACAGAACATCGGAAGGAGAGGAAAGTAAAACGGAGGGAACCTCCCATCATCTGACTGTGTCATAGATTACATTGTTCTGTATCCGCCTGGCAACAGCTCACACCAGAGGAGCTGGCGTCACTCCCGGGGCCCCTGAGTGACACCAACACTGGAAGCAGCAGCGTCCCACCTCCCAGCAACTCCTGGGTTACGACATGCTTGGTCAGAGCAGGCACGTGTGCAAGCTCCCCCCCGATGGTGGCCATCGAAGGGCGACGGGTGACCCCTCAGGGAACGAGATCATGCGAAGGAGCGTGATGGACCCGCTCAGGTACAGAACCATCAGACCTGACATTTACACAGTCAAAATTGCATTCAGATAATAATAACAAATGTTCCTGTTATGTTGCGGTATCCCACAGCACCATGGGAGAGCAAACATAACTTCTTACAGTTGACATGGTGAAAGAGATAAACAGTCTACAGTACCTTTGTTCTTGAAAGATATGATGCTGGAGGAGATGGAGAACATGATTCTAATATTAAGCTGTGTTGATGATGTATGGTCACTAGAAAAGGTAGTAGCACTTTGAGCCAGGGCAAAATTTAAAAGTGGAATTCAAGCAGGGGGCAAGGATCGATAGCTATTTCCAACACAGAGGAAACAATTAGCTGAATCAGGAATTACAATGAGCGGGATAATGATGAAGATGAAATGTTTGTGTGTTTGACAAAGCCCGGCAACCAAACAATTGTGACCAGGCGGAGTTGAGGTCATCAGAGGAGATTGTTTTCATTGGTGATACACCACACAAGCAACATGTATCAAAAAGATACACTGGGGCAAAAACAGCTTCTTCTGCTATCAGGTGCTGTTGAGAAGGCTGGACAATGCCTGAAAGGTCTGGTTAAAGTAATGGTGAGTGAAGTATTCAGTCCTCTCACATATGTTTTTTTCATCACTGCTGCTAGAAGATTCTTTGGCACTCTCCAGGCGCTGCAAGAAGAAATTAATTCATGAATAGCCTAACTTGCAGTCAAGCTAGCAATCAGAAAAAGCTTCAATTTGCCTTTTTCACCCCTCTTGCAATACTCTTTTTTTTTTCAGCCTAGCAACATCCTCAAGTATTACCTGGTTAGTATCATCATTAGCAGCATCATCATTCTATTCAACACTACTGTGTATCATACTCCAAGTATAAATCTTTTTTCCATCTCATAGCAAAGTCATGAGGTTTTGCAACTAAACTCTCACCTCATCAAGTTAATGGTGGTGCAGTTGGTGCAGTTGTGGATTCTGCTACTCTTCGACAAAAAATGGCATGCACTGAGCTTCACTTGACGCTACCTAGCCACCATAATGAATTTCACAGCTCTCTGAGTAAATGTGTCACGCTTCCCGGGTCCCCTGTCCAGCTCCCCGGCTCCCCTGCCACGCTCCCTGGCTTCCCTGGCTCGCTTCCCGGCTCCTCTGTCCGGCGTCCCCCGCTCCACAGCCTCCAGGCCCCCTCACCTATGATCCCCAGGCGTCCCGGTACCCGCTCCCAGCGTCCGCCGGCAGCTTCGCTCCAGCCCGGCTCCCCTGCCTCCTGTTCGCCGCTCCCTGCCCTGGCTTCTGGCACCCGGGCCTCGCGCATGCGCATTAGGGCGCGCGCGCGGTCATTGACCCTTTCTTAAAGGGCCAGCGTCCACGGACAGGATATTGAACACACAGGTACAGGGTATAAAGGGGTTTAATGTCCAAGTGGGCGGGGCCTGTTCTTCGTGTTTCCTAAGCTAGGAGTCAGGTCTCCTTGTGTCTCTGTGATATACTTACCTATCTCTCTTCTAGAGCCGCTCCTGCCTCCCCATCCGGTCCTGCCGATTCGCGAACCCCGAACACGGACTATCTGCCATCCCGTCAGTCCGTACCATCTCTGATCCCTGTGGTGACCCGTCCTCTCGCTCCATCGGTTCCTGACTCTGACAGACAACATCTCGGCCTCCGAACCTGAGCTCCGTCACCCGGGCTACCATCAGTGACTCCGTGGTCCCAGGGACTTCTCCATTCCACTCTTTTGCACGGACTGTCCTGCTACCCGTAGTGCGCCGGCTACCAGACCCCTTGCCTTCATTAAGGTGTTCGGCCCAGTGGATCCACCTCCTGGGTCTGCCCGTCCACCTGGCCCTAACAGTAAGAACAGGCCATGGATCCCGCCCAAGCACTAGCGGCCTTGCAGGAGGAACTCACACGCCAGCGTGAGACCCAGACTCGCATGCTGAACTTCATGTCTTCTGTGGACGCCCGCCTGAACACGCTGCAAGCGTCGGTCACATCTTCGGCATCTCGAGCTTCCACTGTACAATCCACGGCCACAGCTCCCGTGGCAGCCTCCTCTGATGCTTCCAGACTTCGTTTGGCCTCACCACCCCGGTACGCTGGAGATCCCAAGACCTGCAGGGGTTTCATCAATCAATGCTCTCTCCATTTCAAGCAGCTGCCGCACTTGTTTGCCTCCGACCAAGCCAAGGTCGCGTTCATGATGTCCCATCTAGAGGGTGAGGCGCTGGCCTGGATGAACCCCTTGTGGGAGAAGGAGGATCCGGTGACCACCAACATCCAGGAGTTCCTGCAGGCATTTCGTGGCACCTTTGACGAGCCCGGACGCGCCTCCGCGTCTGCCTCATCTCTCCTCCGGCTACGTCAGGGGACTCTGACGGTGGGTCAATATGCCATCCGTTTTCGCACCTTGGCTTCGGAACTCGGGTGGAACAATGAGGCTCTAACCGCCGCCTTCTGGGAAGGCCTCTCGGGTCGTATCAAAGATGAGCTGGCTGGTCGTGACGTGCCGTCCACCCTGGATGCCCTGATTGCCCTAGCGACTCGAGTGGATCTTCGTTTTCAGGAACGATCCAAAGAGGTGTCCCGTGAGAGACGTCCGATACGGCATTCCTCTCCTCCGCAGAAGCCCGCCGCACTTCAGTCAATGTCATCTGGTGTCTCCGTCCACGAGCCCATGCAGATCGACCGTTTGCGGCAGTCTGAACAACGCCGAGCAGAATGGCTCGCCAAGGGCCTCTGCTTCTACTGCGGAGAGGGCACACACCTTCTACGCTCCTGTCCAGAGAGGCCGGGAAACTCCAAAGCCTAGGGTTGGTAGGAGAGGCTACCCTAGGTGCTGGGATTCTCTCAGACCCGGTTACGTGGACTGTTCAAGTGACAACGGGAGAGACGCGGTTCACGGCCGAGGCGTACCTCGATTCCGGGGCAGCAGGCAATTTCATCCAGCAGGCCACGGTGGACAAGTACCAGGTGCCTGTTACTGCACTCGACAAGCCAATAGTAATTGCCTCTGTGGATGGGAGACCCCTCTCTGACACCATCTCGTGGATCACCAAGCCGGTGGAACTGCGTATCGGTGCCCTGCACACCGAGAACATCGCTCTCTATGTCCTCCCACACATGTCCCATCAAATCCTGCTGGGACTCCCCTGGTTACGGACACACGAACCCTCAGTCAGCTGGGGTACTGGTGAAATCACCCGATGGGGCTCCTCTTGCCACGAGAACTGTCTGAAGACTATTCAACCCATCCAACGACCTCCGGTTCCAGAGTCCCTACCTGGACTGCCCTCGGCCTATTGGTCCTTCGCGGACGTCTTTGATAAAAAGGAGTCAGAGGTACTGCCGCCACATCGTCCTTACGATTGTGCCATCGACCTGCTCCCGGGAACTACACCACCTCGAGGATGGATATATCCGCTGTCTCCTGCCGAAACAAGGGCCATGTCTACCTACATCACAGAGAACCTGGCAAGGGGATTCATTCGGAGATCCTCCTCTCCTACTGGAGCAGGCTTCTTCTTCGTTAAGAAGAAAGAGGGCGACCTACGCCCATGCATTGACTACCGGGGATTGAACCAAATCACCGTGAAAAATAAATACCCCCTGCCGCTCATCCCCGAATTGTTTGATCGGCTTAGAGGAGCTCGTGTGTTTACCAAGTTGGATCTTCGGGGTGCCTACAACCTGGTCCGCATCCGCTCTGGGGACGAATGGAAGACCGCGTTCAATACTCGCGATGGGCACTATGAATACTGTGTGATGCTCTTCAGCCTGTGTAACGCACCAGCAGTCTTTCAGGAATTGGTGAACGACGTGTTCCGGGACCTTCTCTACATCTGTGTGGTGGTGTATCTTGATGACATCCTGGTCTTTTCTCCGGACCTCCAGACCCACAGAGAGAACGTGCAGCTGGTACTACAATGATTGAGGGAAAATCGTCTGTACGCCAAGTACGAGAAGTGTGTCTTCGAGCAGTCTTCTCTTCACTTCCTTGGTTACGTAATCTCCGATACCGGACTGCAGATGGATCCGGAGAAGGTCTCTTCCATTCTCAACTGGCCCCCTCCTTCTGGACTGAAGGCAATCCAACGCTTTCTAGGATTCGCAAATTATTACCGTCAGTTCATCCCTCACTTCTCGGCTCTGACTGCACCTCTCTCCGCCTTGACCAAGAAGGGGGCTAATCCAAAGGACTGGTCACCTGCGGCCGACGCCGCGTTTGGCTCTCTGAAGCGGGCATTTGCTTCCTCCCCCGTGCTCCACCGTCCGGAGTTAAACCGACAGTTCACCTTGGAGGTGGATGCCTCCTCCTCGGGAGCCGGAGCAGTGCTCATGCAGAATTCCTCCTCCGGGAAGATGGTTACTTGAGGTTTCTTCTCCAAGAGCTTCTCAGCGCCTGAACGCAACTACACCATTGGTGACCGAGAGCTATTGGCAGTCAAACTGGCTCTGGAGGAATGGCACTACCTCCTGGAGGGAGCAGTGTACCCCGTGATCATTTACACGGACCACAAGAACCTGGAATACCTGCGGTCCGCTCAGCGACTGAACCCACGGCAAGCCAGGTGGTCCTTGTTCTTTGCCAGGTTCGATTTCCAGCTCCATTTCCGACCTGCGGACAAGAATGTACGCGCAGATGCCTTGTCCAGGTCTTTCATGCCCATGGAGCAGGAGGAGGAGACATCCCAGCCCATCATCTGCCCTAGTAAAATCATTCCGGTGGCCCCTGTCACCCTGGCCCAGATACCGCCCGGGAAGACCTATGTCTCTGAGACTGACAGGCAAAAAGTGTTGCACTGGGGCCATGCCTCGAAAACAGCCGGCCATGCTGGTCAGAAGAGAACATGGAGTACGATTGTACGTCATTACTGGTGGCCATCCCTTCGTACGGACGTCGCTTCTTTTGTCTCAGCCTGCTCCTCTTGTGCCAGGAACAAGATGCCCAAACATCTGCCATATGGCCGTCTCCTGCCTCTGCCTATACCCTCAGTTCCGTGGCAACACATTGCAATGGACTTCATTACGGACTTGCCCCTGTCCTCCGGACACACAGTCATATGGGTCGTGGTGGATCGGTTCTCCAAAATGGCTCATTTCGTCCCTATGGCTGGACTGCCCTCAGCCCAGGAACTCGCTGACGCCTACATACAGCACATCTTCCGGTTGCATGGCTTTCCATCACACATTGTGTCCGACAGAGGAACTCAGTTCAACTCCCGCTTCTGGAGGGCTCTCTGCAAACATCTGGGAGTGACTCTGGACTTTTCTTCAGCCTACCATCCTCAGTCGAATGGCCAAGTGGAACGAGTCAATCAGATCTTGACCTCCTTCTTACGTCACTACGTCAACGCCCATCATGATGACTGGTCCACGCTTCTTCCTTGGGCTGAATTCTCCCATAACCACCACGTCAGTGAGTCCTCCTCCTATTGCTGATGATGACATCTATGCGGTAAGAGATATCGTGGCCATGAAAACCGTACGGGGCCGGCAGTTCTTCTTGGTGGACTGGGCGGGGTATGGTCCTGAGGATCGGTCCTGGGAACCCCAGGAGAATGTGGGTACTCCTCTGATTCGTGCCTTCCTGTCCCGGTTGCGGGGAGGGGGGCGTGGGGGAGGGGGTATTGTCACGCTCCCCGGGTCCCCTGTCCAGCTCCCTGGCTCCCCTGCCACGCTCCCCGGCTTCCCTGGCTCGCTCCCCGGCTCCTCTGTCCGGCGTCCCCCGCTCCACAGCCTCCAGGTCCCCTCACCTATGATCCCCAGGCGTCCCGGTCCCCGCTCCCAGCGTTCGCCGGCAGCTTCGCTCCAGCCCGGCTCCCCTGCCTCCTGTTCGCCGCTCCCTGCCCTGGCTTCTGGCACCCGGGCCTCGTGCATGCGCATTAGGGCGCGCGCGCGGTCATTGACCCTTTCTTAAAGGGCCAGCGTCCACGGACAGGATATTGAACACACAGGTACAGGGTATAAAGGGGTTTAATGTCCAAGTGGGCGGGGCCTGTTCTTCGTGTTTCCTAAGCTAGGAGTCAGGTCTCCTTGTGTCTCTGTGATATACTTACCTATCTCTCTTCTAGAGCCGCTCCTGCCTCCCCATCCGGTCCTGCCAATTCCCGAACCCCGAACGCGGACTATCTGCCATCCCGTCAGTCCGTACCATCTCTGATCCCTGTGGTGACCCGTCCCCTCGCTCCATCGGTTCCGGACTCTGCCTGACAACATCTCGGCCTCCGAACCTGAGCTCCGTCACCCGGACTACCATCAGTGACTCCGTGGTCCCATGGACTTCTCCATTCCACTCTTTTGCACGGACTGTCCTGCTACCCGTAGTGCTCCGGCTACCGGACCCCTTGCCTTCATTAAGGTGTTCGGCCCATTGGATCCACCTCCTGGGTCTGCCCGTCCACCTGGCCCTAACAAAATGATTTAAGTGATAATGATGCACCACATCAACTGGAACAGGTGGTTTAGTGTCTTGGAGCTATATCTGTTTGTACCTCCTCTGGGTTCTGTTCAACTGATATTATCTCGCTCCAATCAGCCACAGGTTACCTAGTTGATTCCAAGCACCCACTGCCTTCTTCTCATTCATACAAGACAAAATACTGCCAATGAGTTTTATATCTTGAAAGCCTAGAGAACTAAAGCTACACAGCAGATGATTTGCGGCTTTGCATCAAGCAGCAACTTGTCTGATAGCTCCCCATGAACTGCAACTTGGAATTGTCATGAAGGACAATGCCCAAAACATTCTGGCTGCTGTTGGCGTAAGCAAATTAACTGCATGGTTCTGTCCTGAATTTAATTATGCAAAATTTCTTTCACAATTATACATGCTTGAGGAAAGGGGTGGCTATGGCCAGAAAAAAAAATCTGTTAATTTCAAAAGATCTTATGTGGCATAGCATGCACACTTGGATTTTGTAAAAAAAGCCCATATATATGAGCTGACAGAATGCAACCTGGTTTGAGACATCACAACCCATTGGAATTCAAGTCTATATATTATGCTGTGTTTTTATGAACATCATAAAGAGATGTTGGACTACATCATGCAGAAGGGAAAGTAGAGACCTGACATTGAAAAGGGTTGTGTGTTGCATTCTAAAGTTCTTTCAAGGGGCAACTAAAATTGTCCAAGGATATTTGTGGAATCAACAATATAATAAGTTTAACATTCTCCTTGAAAAAACACTCACTGGCACGCAAGAGGGATTGGAGGAAGAACAACAATTTGAACCTGTTGAGCATCTTCCTGTTTCTGTTCAGGAACTTCAAGGTTCATGTAAACTGCTGCAGAATTTGGAGGAAAAGAAAAGAAGAGGAAGACGTAGATGATCAGCAACCGGTGGATGTTGAGGGGACATAACTTTCACACACGCAGGAGAAGAAATAGAAAGCCATAGGGAAAATTATGATGATGACTTACTGGCCATGACTGCTAATGATCACAGTAGGGTGATAACAATATAACAATAGAGCTCTCATTAGTGCTGACAAGAATGGTAAGCAGTGTACAGCAAGGGTCCCATTGCACGTAGCGACGTTCCAGTGATCCCGACAACAATACTACCTGGTCAGGATTGCTTGTACGTCGCTACATGGTCGCTAGTGAGCTGGCAAACAGGCAGATCTAATTAACGATGAAGCAATGATACAGCGATCCGTATAATGACATCGGCGGTCATTGGGACCCTGTCTCACAGCAGCTATTCTGAAGATCTAGACCTCGATAGAAGCGTCGTGTTTCCACCCAGGCGGGCCAATGAGGTCGCTCGTCGTTGTTATGGTTTAAACACAGCAATGCATGCTGCCCAGTGGGACACCAATGATCAAAAAATGAACTAGGATGTTCAGGTACAATTGGTGATATTACAGCAGGGGGGCAGTCGATGCTATGTATCACACGTAGCGAGATCGCTAGCGAGGTCGCTGTTGCATCACAAAACCTGTGACAATTCAGTAATCTCACTAACGATATCACTATGTGTAACGGGGCCTTAATGCTGGTTGAAGGACAGGTGTATTGGTCACATGAAGCAAATATGTCTTTTAGCAACACTTTTAGACCTTCTCTACAATAGCAAAATAGGGGAATTTTTGAACTTTTAAAGGGAGTCCAAACTGGGTTCTAGCCAAGATAAGCTGTTACCTGCTCAGTGAAACTTTTACTAAGTGAATATAGGCTACTTGTATAACTGACCAGGAGACCACTGTGTGATCCATGCAGACACAATGTTCCTTCAACAGTGCCAGGTATAGGTGAACAACAAATACCAAAGGCAGCATCAGTAACACTTGCTATATATTTGAAATTATGGATTAGATATTTTATCTGTCATTGTAACAAGCTAATGCACTTCAGCAAACAGAGATGCACTCACTTGAAAATTTTGGTCTAACACCGGAGAACTTTCTCAATCTCAATCTCACTGAGAGCCATTGATCAAACAATTGGACAAACGAAAATACAGAAATTGTGATAAACTTCAAAAACTAATTAGGAAAGAATGTGTTGTCCCATTAGGATTTGGCACAAAACTTTATATTCAGCTGCCAAGGTGAATTGCAGAAGTTTTGGAAAATAAGGATCAACAACACTGTAAATATTTTGTCTTGGCATAAACTTATTAAATTTGTAAATAACATTTTAAAATCGCATGAAACACTTATAATTGTACATCAATATGCCATACATGCACCCTTAATTAAAGGCAGAGTTCGCACAAGTGAAAAAATACTTGAAAGCAACAACTCATCATCCATGTAATAAAGTAGAATTGTGCCCCATATAATGTATTACACTTTGTGCTACTAAAAGCTGAGCTCATTATCCCACTGAACTGCCTCAGTGGGATAATGAATTATCTTTAGACTGAGGGCCACCTGTCACAAGCAGGCATTTGTGTGACGCCCTGGCCTATCAGATCGTCACAGGGTATTGTGCAATCTGCCCTTCTGTGCAAGATCCATCTCCTTCTTGGTTAGGAGTCCCCAACCGATGGTGTTGCCAACAGCAGCTAATTAAAATCCTAGGAACACTCTGCACCACACCCACCAGACACACCAGTGGACGGCCTGAGTGGAATAGGGTCACCCACTTGGGGGGTTGGTTAAGGCAAGGTCAGGAGTGTAAGGAGTAGGTCAGTAAAGTGTAGGAAGTGAAGAAGAGAGGAAGTCAGGAGCTGGGCTCCTTGGAAGTACTAGGTAGCAGACGGTGGTCTGGGCTTAGTAGGAGCTTGACCCCCGGTCGCAGGGGATCGTGACAAGGTGCACAGTATTGTCGAGGAGGACAGCCAGCGGCCTTGTACCATCACCGGGCTGGGACCAGGGCACAATGGGGTACATGGACCCTAGGTCAGGGAGTAGCTTCAGGCAACCTGACAATTAACCCGACGAGAATGGAGCCTTCAAGATCCGCTCTCCATCCGCTCCAAAATTGGGGTACTAGCGCAACGAGGGGGATAGGACTTTCCACTAAAATGGTCAAGGAAATCCGAAGCATGAAGCCTGAGAGCAAGCTCCCTCAGTTAGCCATACTGGGGAGCAGGACCCGACTAGTTTCAAACTACAGGGACCAACTAAGAAGAGAACAAGGTGCCAAGGGAAAAGGTCACAGATCATCAGGCAACACCAGTGGGAATGGGACCCAAACGTGCTCCCCTCAGCGGCAGCGGTATCCAGAACTTTGGTTTACTAAGTTGTCTGTGTCACCTTTATGGACTGAGTGAGTACGCAAGTGACCCTTACCTCCCCAATGGCACGTCCCCGTCACTATCACCGAGTCCTGGGGCATTCCCCCTACCCATGGAGGGGTTAAACACCTAGCTGCCCACTCCATAGCCACCGGGTACTCCCCAACTGCAGCGGTGGTACTCCATCTTACCACACACCAAGGGTGGCGTCACGAACTTTAACCAAACAGCCCCATGTAAATATTCCTCTTTTTATTTGAGTGGCCGCACGACCTCGACCCCCGGGTCCGGACTAGAGATGAGCCACCATCCTAGTGTTCGAGTTCGGTTCGGTTCGTCAAACGGCGGGTGTGTTTGTCGAACGTTCGACGAACGTTCGTAGAACACTTTCGAACACTATTGAAGACAATGGCAGGCAAACACAAAAACATACAAACATGCACAAACACGAACGCACACACACATATTATGCTCACCTTATCTTCTGTTCCATCGCTGGCCTCCTGGGACTTGCAGTTCGCCGGTACAAGATGTGTATCGGGTAAACATCGCAACCAATGACGGAACTTCCGCTGACAGAGCGCTGACGTCAAAGGCAGGTAACGCTTGCCTCTGATTGGCCAGTGCGCTGCCTTTGAGTAGTGTCTGACAGAGGAAGTTCCTCCCTCATCGCTATGGTTACCCAATACACGTTGTTCACTGCTACAGGATGTGTATCAGGTAACCATAGCGACCAATGCCGGAACTTCCGCTGACAGAGCGCTGAGTAGCGTCACTAGCAATCGCCCCCGCCCCCGTCGTGCATGTGTGGAAAGGAACAACGTGTCAACAATCAATGATTTATCCCTTTTTTTGGATTGTTAGCGGTTGCTCGTAGGTGTCACACGCAACGACGTCACTCACAAGGCCGGATGTGCGTCACGAATTCCGTGACCCTGGCGATATCTCATTTGCGATGTTGTTGCGTGTAATGGGGCCTTTAGTCTCTGTTGGTATGCTTGTTAATCTGTTTTAGTCATATGCTATGACTATTCTTACTCACTACCATTCTATATATTCTGGCAAGACACTTCCATTAGTGCTAGCTATAATTTTCTATACTGGTCTTGATAGGTGGTTTGATCCAGACTTACTAATGGTGGTTGTGCATTATTGCTGTGAGCAGTTGTTGTGTTAAACAAAGTTGTTGTTTTGTTGCTGCCTTAATTCTCTTGCTTTTCTCCTTAGTTTCTTACTGTTCCTGTGTATTTGCAATATGTCTTAGTTTCTCTTTTTCCCTGTCTCATTCTGTGTTTCTGTCTCATTTCTGCACCTTCCTTCCCTGGGAGGGGAACAGATTAACTCCGGTCAGGAGTATAGCCAGGCATGAGACTCAGGCTTCTCCATCATGAGGACAGGAGTAGCCTACTATCCTCTAATGTGAGGGACAGTATGGAAGCACTGTATCTCTTGCTATCCTGCAGTCACGTTGTGTCACCGCTAGCCACTATGTTCTAATACCAATACCTTATCCCACAATATTTCATATCTAATTTGATTGACATATCTCAATTTTTTTTCTTATTAATAAATCACATTTGTCATCAAAACACAACCGTAAAATACAATTATTCCACTATATTTATGATATAATGCAATCTTTAGTATTTACATTGCCAACCCCAGATTCCTAGTAACCATTACATTTCTCACTGGCAGAATTTAGGAATTAGGCATTTATTATGTTTTATCAGTTTTTAATTCATTTTAAAGGTATTTAGTTTTCTATGATGTCTTAAGCACAGCAGTAATGACTATATGTTTTGAAGTCTATTCTTTTATTTCATGTTGTTACTGGCATTTTTTAAAAAAAAAAAAATCACACCTTCTTCACACACTTCCAGGAGGGCTATTCTTTGAAGATTGACAACTCATTGTTGTATTGATCATTGCATGTAGTTATGTTTTGATAGAGGGTTCAGTATGAACTTCAAATGCATACATAAAAGCTACTTGAAGTATTACAACACATGGAACCACTCCTCGTTCATAGCAGCACTGTCTACCAGAACATCAATCTGCTACTTCTCCTCAATCTAAGCGCAGAGGATATTTTTTATCTGCAGACATGACTGAAGCAGTTGAATAATCTATGGGCATTTAATGGAGTTGTGATATACACAATCAGGTGAACATCCCCCCTCATACACCAATGTCATCTCAAAAATACATTGTTACAGAAGGTGCGAATGTCTCCTTTTATCTTTTATAAGTTAAAATCAGTCCAAACATAGTACAAAGAGAGGGATTCCTGCTCATTCATTTTGTTTAGCACACAGAGACAAAAAGTGGCAGCATGGTTAAGATTACTTTGTGGTTTTAGCTGCATGGATGTGAACCCATTTTGAGATGAGGTAATAGACTTATTAGAAAGCTCATCATGATCTTTCATAATGTACAATAGGTTGTGTCACATGACACCAATGGAGCTAGGAATCAATCTTGTCACAGAAAGACATATTTAAGCTGTTTTTTTTTCCCAGAGAGGATATTAAATTCAAGAAGCAAGGGTGAGTGAAGAGTTGCCTAATAAGTTGGAGTCACGGGGTCCTTCTCCCATATCACACAATCAACAGAGCGAGATATGAGTGAGCAATCCAAAACATATTTATTCATGCAATCCAAAATGTCCATCAAATAATCCACAAAACAGAGGGTAAAATTAGTCCAGCAATAAATGTCCAGGTCTCTGAGAAGCCACAGCTTCTCCCATAGGATCAATCCTTCTCTCCTGAGGCTCTCAAACAGACTGACACATCCCCTCAGGTAAGCAAAGAGCTTAGGTGGATTCCACGCCCCCTCCTCCACACATAGGGACAGAAGAACTTCAAGAATCTATAACCTTGCTCTACAGGGGGTGATTATCTACAGACAATAGAATGTACACATAAGCAGTACAAATAATGGACAGTGAACAACGCCTAAAAAGGAACCCACACAAAATGGTACATGACCCTCAATATCCCACCATCACAGTTGGGAAGGAAGCAGATTTCTCAGAGAAGATGTAGTACAAAGTTTCTTAAATTATTCTGTACTAATAATATTTACAGGTTATTGAAAATACTTTTTTAAGGTCGCTTTGACATTCGGTAGGCTGTAATTTCATTAAGGAGATTAAAAGGGGTTCAATACAGTCCTAGGAGACCTCAGAATGTTATATACATCTTTTTGAGGCACTTGAAGGCTTTCCAATATTTGCCAATCAAATAATTTGGTAAAAATTCAGTGAAGTTGGTGATTTCTGATTTCAAAAGATTCTCTAATCTCTACAGGATTTCAACATAAACACAGTAGTAGAATTTAATTGAAATTATAAAGTAATGATAATTACTAGTGATGGGAGAAACCCCTAATGTTCATGTTCGTGAGCCTCTCGTTTTGTAAAGTTCGAGTTTGGGTTCTGAGATAACGCAAATTTGCGTCCGAACACCGAACTTGGACTTTACAGTTATGGAATGGGGTAGGCGGCTGTAAAATAAAGACTATAGTTAATAATAAACATTGTCATTATACTTACAAATCCCGTGACGTGTCCTGCAGACTCCGTCTCCCCTGCTTCCGGGTCCGATCATTGTGATGCCCCCAGGTAACCACCACTGACTTACAGGACCTACCATGAATGACATCATAGCCATGTGACCAGTTTGGTGTGAATATTTTACAGGCATTGGGTTACAGACTGGTGACATGGCTATGACGTCACAGAAGGTCCAGTAATCCACGAGGTAAGAACATTCACACCAGCCTGGTCAAATGGCTATGATGTCATGGAAGGTCCTGTAAGTCAAATGTAGCAGAGCTGAAGATTTCTAATAAAATATTTTTTCTCTGTGTTGTTGTTTGATTTTACTGTTAAAATAACAGACAATCACAGACACTGTCACAGAGTGGGCAATCATTTTGATTCTCAGTGCAGATAAAGCAGATGGCTATGGGCTGCCATCCCCATCTGCCTGGCTTTACCTTGTCTGGCAATCAAAAGGAAGCCCATTATTTTTTTTTTCTCAGTAAGGTAAGGCCCAAGTGTTCTGGGTCCCCCATGCTAAAAAAAACGCAGCCCGCAGCCACACCTGGAAATGGAGGATTGTTTCTTAGCGCCATTCCCAGGCATTTTACCCGGCTCGTCCAGCGGTCCTGATGGTGATGGCACGCTTGGTAATAAAGGGGTTAATACCAGCTTTGTATTCTTAGCTGGTACTAAGCCCAAAATTCATGGTGTCATGCCAAATTAGACATAGCCACGATGATTTTCTAGTAAAAAGTAAAATAAAAAAACACAACACATAGAAAAAAATGTTTTTATTAGAAATAAAACAAAAAAACATTTAGAGACTCCATCTTTATTATGAAAAAAATCCTTAGTCCACAGGTAGAGCAATATCAGCTCTGCTTCATCGCTCTGTATAGACAAGTGTCTCTACAGAGCGAGAAGAAGAGAGAACAATGTCAGCTCTGCTTCATCACTCTGCACAGAGAAATGTCTCTACAAAGCGAGAAGCAGGGAAAGCATTGTCAGCTCTGCTTCATCACTCTGTACAGACAAGTGTTTCTACAGAGCAGTAAGCAGGGAGAGCATTGTCAGCTCTGCTTCATGACTCTGTACAGACAAGTGCCTCTACATAGCGAGAAGCAGGTAGAGCAATGTCAGCTCTGCTTCAGAAATCTGTACAGACAAGTGTCTCTACAGCACGAGAAGCAGGGAGAGCATTGTCAGCTCTGCTTCATCATTTTGTAAAGACAAGCGTCTCTACAAAGAGAGAAGCAGACTGACAGTGAGGTTATGATTCCACTGCGAGTCACGTATTGCATCACCCCATACGGCCTGACACTTTCCTGACAGGAGGGCCTCAGCTGCATGGAAATACAAGCAGCCGACCCGCTCCTGTCGGGAGAGTGTGCGCCGTGCTGGGTGATGCGATGTGAGAATTGCACAGTGACAGTCAAAATTAAATCGAGTCCATGAGCCATGGACTTGAGTGAACCCTGATGTCACCGTTAACACGGTCGAAAACAGCCGAAGACTACTGAGTGATGAGCAGTGCAATGAATACCCCCGGAAGTTAACAGGACCTTCTTAACATCACAGCCATGTGACCAGTGTGTAACCTAATGTCTGTAAAACATTCACACCAGACTGGTCCCACAGCTATGATGTCATGGAAGGTCCTTTAGTCAGAGGTGGTTACCTGGGGGAACAGCAATGATCAGACATGGAAGCAGAAGCATCCAGTAGACAGAGTCTGCAGGATGCGTCATGGGACCTGTAAGTATAATTATTATGTTTTTTAACAATGTGCTTTTTTTTACAACCCCTAGACCCGAACTGTAACACGAGATTCCCAGGAAGGCTCGTATTCGGGATCATGTGCATGAAGACTATGTTTTCGGTACAGAACTTTACAGTTCGGGTTCACCCATCACTAATAATTACAAATGAGCACCCCCAGATTTAGACACACTCACAAGTGCATCTCAATAAATTAGAATATCATCAAAAAGTTCATTTATTTCAGTAATTCAATAAAAAAGGGAAACGCATATGTTATATAGAGTCATTACAAACAGAGTGATCTATTTCAAGTGTTTATTTATATTATTTTTTAATATATATAAAAAAAATATTTTAGTGTAGGACTGCCTCAAATGAGATTTGCCGTGATGTGGCGAGGCAGCTCAAGAAATTGCAATTTTTTGCCAAAAATCTCAAAATTTTTATAATAAGTACAGTTTGGAATGTTTAGTGCTGAAGTGCACATTTGGTGCTGGCTTTTTGTTTTTTCTTCATTGAATTGGTCGGTGGTTGACCTCCACCTTGCTATGCACCCCAATTTGGGATGTATTCCATCTGTCTAGACTTTGGCGTTGGTGACTGTTCACATTAAGTCATCAGGCCTTGTCCACAGGCTTTTTACTTCATGCAGCATTTGCTTGGACCTGTCCCGCCCACAGCCATGACTCATGTCATGGGTACGAGATTGAAATAGACCAGGTGAGTGCTGCTAAGAGCAGTTCTACTATTCATATGTGAGGCCGTATGGCACATTTTATAAAAATATTTTAGTGTAGGACTGCCTCAAATGAGATTTGCCGTGACGTGGCGAGGCAGCTCAAGAAATTGCAATTTTTTGCCAAAAATCTCAAAATTTTTATAATAAGTACAGTTTGGAATGTTTAGTGCTGAAGTGCACATTTGGTGCTGGCTTTTTGTTTTTTCTTCACCCCCAGATTTAGACACACTCACAAGTGCATCTCAATAAATTAGAATATCATCAAAAAGTTCATTTATTTCAGTAATTCAATAAAAAAGGGAAACGCATATGTTATATAGAGTCATTACAAACAGTGATCTATTTCAAGTGTTTATTTCTATTATTTTTTCATGATTATAGCTTACAGCAAATGAAAACCCAAAAGTCATTATCTCAGAAAATTAGAATAATTTCCACAAAACACCTGCAAAGTTTTTCTAAGAGTTTAAAATGGTCCCTTAGTCTGGTTCAGTACGCTACATAATCATGGAGAAGACTGCTGACTTGACAGATGTCCAGAAGGCAGTCATTGACACACTCCATAAGGAGGGTAAAGCTGGTGTCACACATAACGACGACGACAACGACGTCGCTGCTACGTCACCATTTTCTGTGACGTTGCAGCGACGTCCCGTCGCTGTCGCTGTGTGTGACATCCAGCAACGACCTGGCCCCTGCTGTGAGGTCGCCGGTCGTTGCTGAATGTCCAGCTTCATTTTTTGGTCGTCACTCTCCCGCTGTGACACACACATCGCTGTGTGTGACAGCGAGAGAGCGACGAAATGAAGCGATCAGGAGCCGGCACTGGCAGCTGCGGTAAGCTGTAACCAGCGTAAACATCGGGTAACCAAGGGAAGACCTTTCCCTGGTTACCCGATGTTTACGCTGGTTACCAGCCTCCGCTCTTGCTGCCAGTGCCGGCTCCTGCACTGTGACATGTGGCTGCAGTACGCATCGGGTAATTAACCCGATGTATACTGTAGCAAGGAGAGCAAGGAGCCAGCGCTAAGCAGTGCGCGCGGCTCCCTGCTCTCTGCACTGACATGTAGCTGCAGCACACATTGGGTTAATTAACCCGATGTGTGCTGCAGGAGAGCAAGGAGCCAGCGCTAAGCGCGGCTCCCTGCTCTCTGAACTGTGACATGTAGCTGCAGCACACATCGGGTTAATTAACCCGATGTGTGCTGCAGGAGAGCAAGGAGCCAGCGCTAAGCGCGGCTCCCTGCTCTCTGAACATGTAGCACAGCGACCTTATGATCGCTGCTTCTGCTGTGTTTGACAGCTAAGCAGCGATCATAACAGCGACTTACAAGGTCGCTGTTACGTCACCGAAAATGGTGACGTAACAGCGACGTCGTTGTCGCTGTCGTTTAGTGTGACACCAGCTTAAGCCACAAAATGTTATTACTAAAGAGGCTGGTTGTTCACAGAGTGCTGTATCCAAGCATATTAATGGAAAAGTTGAGTGGAAGGAAAAAGTATGGTAGAAAAAGGTGCACAAGCAACCGGAAGAACACCATCATTGATAGGATTGTTAAGAAAAGGCCATTTGAAAATTTGGGGGCGAGTCCCATAGAGTGGACTGTTGCAGACATATCCAAGACATGGGCTACAACTGTCACATTCCTTGTGTCAATCAACTCATGATCAATAGAAAACACCAAAAGCGTCTTACCTGGGAAAGTAAAGAAAGAACTGGATTGTTGCTCAGTGGTCCAAGGTGTTGTTTTCAGATTAAAGTGAATTTTGCATTTCAATTGGAAATCAAGGTCCCAAACTCTGGAGGAAGAGTGCAGAGGCCACAATCCATGCTCCTTGAGGTCTAGTGTGAAGATTCCACAATCAGTGATGGTTTGGGGAGTCATGTCATCTGCTGGTGTAGCTCCACTGTGTTTTATCAAAACCAAAACCAGCGCAGCTGTCTACCAGGAAATTTTAGAGAACTTCATGCTTCCCTCAGCTTGTTGGAGACAGAAATTTCATTTTCCAGCAGGACTTGGCCCCTGTCCACACTGCCAAAAGTACCAATATCTGGTTTATTAACCACAGTATCACTGTGCTGGATTGGCTAGCAAGTTCGCCTGACCTAAAAACTAGAGTTGAGCGCAGTTCGCGGTTCGAGGTTCTCCAGTTCACGGCTCGAGTGATTTTGGGGGCTGTTCTAGATCGAACTAGAATTCGAGCTTTTTGCTAAAGCTCGATAGTTCTAGATATGTTCGAGAACGGTTCTAGCAGCAAAAAGACAAGCTAATTACTAGCTGCCTTTCCGTTGTAATAGTGTAAGTCACTCTGTGACTCACACTATTATGAAATTTCAGCATATAGTGTGCGGGAACAGCGCATTCAGATCACTGCTGTTTGGATAATAGTGATCGCCATTTTTTTTTTCCTTGTCTTCCTTCCCTAAGCGTGTGCGTGTAGTGGGGCGGGCCAGCATGTCAGCCAATCCCAGACACACACACAGCTAAGTGGACTTTTAGCCAGAGAAGCAACGGCCTGTGTGATAGGATGTCCATGTCACATGTTCCTGCATTATAAAAACGGACATTTTCCTCCAGCACGCCATTATCTGCCTTCTGCGTCTTGGTGTCAGTCACCGCTGGCGTAGCTCCTGTCTCCGATACTGCTGTGTACGCTTTATACACAGCGCTATAAAGAATAGGGATAGAAGTTTCTTTCAGCCCTTGTAAGGGCTAATACCGGCAGGGTCAAAGCCATAGGTGACAGTCAGGTCCGTGAAAACAGATTTTAACAGCTACACAAGATGACAGCATCTGTTTAGCTAAGGTCAGGGATTTCCTCGCTGCATTTCCCCATTAGGAGAGATAGAAAGGGAGGCTTCCTTTCCTCTACCCAGACCCACAACCCTGCCACTGTACCCTCCTGCCCTTTGCACACTCAAACTCATTGTTACTAAGCCATTATACTAGCAAACACTGAGTAAACTTAGTGGCATCCTAAAAGTGGCTGTTGGACTTCCATTAGTGTCCCACTGGTGCAAATCTATGTGCAGCACCTCTGCATTGCTCACTCAAACTCATTTTTACTAAGCCATTATACTAGCAAACACTGAGTAAACTTAGTGGCATCCTAAAAGTGGCTGTTGGACTTCATTATTGTCCCACTGGTGCAAAGCTATTTCTAGCAGCTCTGCATGATACCCTCCTGCTCTGTTTTTAATAAGCTATAATAATAGCAAAAAATGCTGCCATTTAGTGGCATACGAGAAGTGGCTGTTGTACTCCATTAGTGTCCCACTGGTGCCAAGCTATTTCTAGCACCTCTGCATGACACCCTCCTGCTCTGTTTTTAATAAGCTATAATAATAGCAAAAAATGCTGCCATTTAGTGGCATACAAAAAGTGGCTGTTGGAGTTCCATTAGTGTCCCACTATTGCAAATCTATTTCCAGCACCTCTGCATTGCACAATCAGACTCATTGTTACTAAGCCATTATACTAGCAAACACTGAGTAAACTTAGTGGCATCCTAAAAGTGGCTGTTGGACTTCCATTAGTGTCCCACTGGTGAAAAGCTATTTGCAGCACCTCTGCATTCTACCCTCATGCACATTTTGCTATGCTAATTTTATAGCAAACTCAGGGAATTCCTTGCTGCATTTGATCATTCGGAGGGATTGAAAGTGAGGCTTCCTTTACTGTCCTGGTACCCACAGAACACAGCCACTGTACCCACCTGTCCACTTTTTCCACGCTATTTAATTTGCCCAAAGAGCTGACTCTTTTTCTGCCTTCCTAAAATTGTCTGTAATACTAAGTTAGTGTTCCTTTGCTGCCAAACAAGGTACAACACATGTGCATTCTACACTCCTTTCCATTTCTGGAATGCAATTATTAACTGCAGGTAGTCCAGCCAATCTGTGACGAAGGTGCAGGTGTGGATATAATGTAGCCTGCATCCAGTGTTGGTTTTCTCGATGTCTGACAGCTCAACAATACCATCTGTTTCCACTTCCAAAACAAGTGATGACCTGCCAATCACACTCCCTGTTGCGAGTAAAGGGGTGGAAGTTCAGTGTGAAAAACCATGTGAGACTGCTGTCCCCAAAGTCACAGAGGATGAAGAGCACGCAGATGCACTTGATGGGGCAGGCGGTGGTTGCAAAGGCATGCTAGGCCGCATTGTAGCACAGTGAAATTCACATTGCGACTTATGCTTCATTTTAAGTCGTGTACAGGGTGGGCTCCCCAGTATGCAGCAAAACCAGGCAACAGGAAAAGGACTCTAGTCAGTTGGGTTGATAAATGATTGTTTAACTTTACCAAAACAAACAATAAGAACCATGCATACAATTTAAATAATTGAACAATCTAGTCTGTTGCCTACTACCTTCTAATCCCTCTGCGTAGCAGTAATTGTGTGTTTGTGCGTGTGTGTGTGTGTGTGTGTGTGTGCGAACACGACTTACCAGTGGCGCATCACAAGAGCTTCCCAGTTATCTACCTAAACATAGACAAAACACATTACCCCCCCTGAATACCCATGTTAGCTGAAGCCTCACAGATAAGGCAGATGATAACAGTGTAAATGCAAACCGCACAGCTCTGCAACACAGTCATGGAAATATTGAAAATCAACAGTCAATGCAAACATGTGTCGCTGTCCCTCTATGATTTAAACTGTACGTGACAATTTGACAGTGCAGAGGCAGCAAGTCTTATTGTCTATAAACAGTCGGCCTACCCAGAACAGATATGTGTTTTGTTAATAAAACAAAGTGTTGCGTGCCCGCATTATTGTCTGGGCACAGCCTACCGTACCCGGGTACTGTGATGTCCAGTTGCCATAAATACAGACTTTACGCTCCTCTCACGGTAAGCAGTATAGACAGCAGCGTAAGAATGTTGGTCTGTGGAACAGGATGCTGCTCACTGGCGTTACGGTACTCCTCACCAAACTCCAAAATGACTCCCCTCACAATTGATCGAAGTGTTTCCGCGGTCGCTCCTTGCTGTAACACACACCTTTAGCTTTTCCTTCTGTTCATAGACAGCATCTCCAAGTCCACACCCGAAGAGCAATTTCTCCTCCACGTCTAAGTGTGGAGAGGCAGCTAGTGTGCATGCGTGTGCCGATTTACCCCAGCCGCAGCCTAACTACAGTGTTTCGCCTAGTGAGTATGCTCAGCCTGACTCTGCCATTCCTGAGGCTAAGTCTTCATTTCGGGATACAGCGCATGCTCCCACACTTAGTGCGAAAAGCCTCTTTGCACAGGTACTTGCACTCCGTGCCGGGTCTACGTCCTGTTTTGTGCCTAGACACCACGCTAAAGCTGATAGTCTTTTTTCAGAGACTGTATTTAATGCTACTGAGCATGCTCAGGCACTTACTGCATCAGAGACCAGGTCTGGTAATGAACTCTTTGGCCCTGCCCCTGATGTGGGGGGGCCCATATAGACCACAGGGCATCAGGTGTCCTGACGATGTGGCCAGGCCACTCCCAAATGGCTTGCAGAGGCCCGCCCCTATGACTTGTTTCCTCATTATTGATGGTCAGACGATGACTGGTGAGGTGTTTGTGTCGTGTCAGCCATGAGGTCATTATTGAAGTTGCGGTTCCAAATAGGACGCTAGTTATGCCACTCATGACGTGTCACTCTGCTTTTGCCACCAGGAGGTGCATTGTGGTCCACCCTGGTTTGGGGCAGACCCAGGTTATAAAACGGGCTGGAGCCAACAAGGAGGTGCGCAGTTTTCTATTATGCTCCGAAAGAGCACACCTCCATGTGTTGAACCCATTGCGGCTTTAGGCCAGAGGTAGGAAGGGATAGGGCGTCGATGCAGGCCGCCACCACAGTTGGTAACGCAGAATGGTTAAGACCAGCTCCTGTCCTACCAGTCCTGCTTGTGCAGCCCAGTGGCATTAACAGGCCTGCTGCTGCTGATGCGCCTGCTGTCCACAGGTGTGGCCCCAATGCACACGGTCAGCGTCCTGAATGTCCCCTGTGATGTTAACAGGGAGTTCCTGGGCTGGGTGGGCGTGTGGACCCTGTGACGCTAACAGGGCTCCCAGTTTCCAGATCCGAGTGGCGTCTAACTCGGTTCAGGCTAAAATTAGTTTCATAGCCACACAGCTCTGTATCCTCCACCTAACCTTCCAGTTGCCAACCTCTCCTTTTCCATCTGGGAGCACGGTGGACACTGACTGCTGATGGGGATATATACCTTTCTCTTTCTTTTCTTATTATTTTTTTTTATATAGCGGTAACATAGTATATACCACCTTATCCAAATCTGCCAGTCCCACCGTAACAGATGGTGTTTCTTCAGCAAATGTTACTTTTGCTTAACCACCAAACCCACGGACAAAAACTTTTTTCCTCTTTCCAACACACCTGTTCCCCTTTCCACCAGCATCTGTCCTTTTTCAACTCATTTGGTATATGACCAAAAGTGCAACTCTGCAGGGACACCGTACTCAATGCCATCTCAGCACAGCAGCCAGCCCTCGGTCCCTCAGATGTGGACAAGAAAAAGACCATTATCTCCTATCCATGACAGAGCGTTGAGATTCACTCTGTGCAGCACTGGTGTTTACTGGAAAAGCAGATCTAAGAATCCGTACCACCTTCTGCAGATAATCCTGTATACGTGCGTCCCTTTCTATGGCAGGAAATATTTCGCCAAATTTTGTCTTGTACCGGGGATCTAACAGTGTGGCAACCCAGTAGTTAGCATTACTCCGAATTCGTACAATCCGAGGGTCATGTTGTAGGTAGTGCAGCAAGAAGGCGCTCATGTGTCTTGAGCATCAAGGAGGACAAAGTGCTTGGTGTGTTGGTGGCGGAGAGGTGAGAATCGTGCCTCCTTCCTCTGCCCTCTCCCCTTAACCTCGCACAACCGAAATGTGAGCAAGCTCTCACTCATCTGCTGAGTCTTCCATGCCCATCGCCAGTTCGTCCTCCATTTCTTCATCGGCTCCTGCACCTTCCTCAACACTTTTTGCTGATACTATGCGCCCTTGTTAATCCCTCTCCCCCACCATGACTGCCGCCAAGGTGCCGCTGACCATCTGGACTTCGTAGATCTTGTTATCCCTTCCGCATATGGCTCCTCCTGTACTTCCTCCCCTTCCTCTTGTCCCAACACCTGACTCCGAATAATAATTACAGTGTGCTCCATCATGTAGATGACCAGAATTGTCATGCTGAGAATGGCATTGCCAGTGCTAAACATCTTCGTCGACATTTGTAAACTGTGTAGAAGTGTGCATAGGTCCTTGATCTGACACCACTCCAGCAGCGTGATCTGCACCACCTTTGGATCAAGTTAGGCCAGGCTATATGTCATAACGTATTGCAGCAGGGTTCGGCGGTGCTGCCACAAAGGCTGCAACATGTGCAGATTCAAATTCCTGCATGTCGGCACATCGCATTTCAGGCGTTTAACCACCAGACCTAAAGACTTCTGGAACGACGAAAGTTGTTGAGCTGCTGTGTGAGAACGATGGAAGTGAGCACATAGCGAGCGTACCCGCTGCACAAGGCCATGTAGGCCAGGATGGTGTTTTAAAAATTGCTGGAGAATTAGATTCAACATGTGAGCCACACAAGGCACGTGTGTCACATTGTCACGGCGAAAGGCCGCACCCATGTTTGCATCATTGTCACACCCGGCCTTCCCTGGCTGCTGGTTGAGTGAAGACAACCATTGATGAAACTTGGTCTCCAGAGCTAACCGTCCACAACTTCTCAGCGGTGTGACTCACATTTCCCATACATTTCAAAGTAATAGTGCTAAAAAACAGAAGCGCTGATGGGTTTTACCAGATAAGTACAGGTTAGTATATAGATAAATACACTCACCAAAAATGGTTGTGAAGGGTCACAACCACCGTAGATAGCATAGGATAATGGCGGCTGCCGCGGCCCCACGTGCAGAAGTCTTCAGTGTAGGAGGAGAAAAAGGGGTTAAACCCACGCAATCCGCCAAATAAGATGTAGAGATGTTGATAGTTTAATCACTCTTATATTCCATAGGTCTACGCGTTTCAAGGTGCAGGGACCTCTTCCTCAGGACCAGAAAATCAATATTTGATTTTCTGGTCCTGAGGAAGAGGTCCCTGCACCTTGAAACGCGTAGACCTATGGAATATAAGAGTGATTAAACTATCAACATCTCTACATCTTATTTGGCGGATTGCGCGAGTTTAACCCCTTTTTCTCCTCCTACACTGAATACATTTCAAAGTAAACATTTGACCGCATGATGGCATTGAGTTCTGCTGCCAGCATAGTAAGGAGGTGTGTGATTTTCCTTGTGCGCAGTTACAAGGAAGGGTGCCCTGACCACACAGGGTTTGGGCCGAGGTGAAGGACCCACATGAGGTTGAGGAGGCAGAAGCAGTGTATTAACTTCTACATACAGAGGAAGGATTGATACAACTCGTGGGGACAGCAAGACTTGTACAGCAGACCCTTCTCCATCTCTCCCCATAGTAACCCATTGCCCAGTCAGCGACATGTAACGCCCCTGTCCATGCTTACTGGGCCAAGTATCTGTGGCGAAATGCACCCTGTCACACAGTTTCTCAAAGAAGTGGTGATGTTTGGTGCTACATGCTGGTGTAGCGCGTGCTCGCCTTTGTTGGAGAAGGAGTGGCGCCTGGGCATCGGCTCTTGGGGCACTGCGATGGGCATAAGGTCTCGAAAATCCTCGGTTAAAAAGGTTGGAAAGAAAGCATTTTGGTAGCCAACAGTTTGCAGATGCTGAAAGTCAAGCTCTAAGCCATGTCATGCCCTTCTAAAAGCATGTAAAACACAGCGAGGGGACTCCAACAACAGTCTCCCTCGTTTCCACTAATTGGGCCACACACACCCCACTTGACTGGCATCAGTTGACCCCATTTTCAAGATGAAAAAGATGCTTTGCATTAAGCACTCTCAAAAATACGCGTGCCTTTCACCTCCCCTGGCTGACCCAGGGGAAGAAAAGTCCTCTGAGAGCCATGACTTGTTCATCTTGGTGAACGTTAGTCTGTCCACATTGTCAGTGGACAGATGCGTGTGCTTAGCTGTCAGCACACCCCCAGCAGCACTGAGGACTAGAGATGAGCGAACCAGTCCCGGTTCGGCTCGGGGCCGGTTCGCCGAACGGGGGTCCCGTTCGAGTTCGGTTCGTCGAACGTTCGACGAACCAAACTCGAACGTATAGGCTATAATGGGAGGCAATCACAAACACATAAAAATGCATTATAAATGTACACAAACAGTTAATAAACATTGCCATAACACTTACCGGTCCTCGCGATCCCTTCTGCACTCTGTCTCCTGCCGCTATTCCATCCGATGATCGCTGAATCCTCCCGGTGACGGCACTGCCAGCAGAGATACAGGACCTATCGTGATGTCAAAATAGCCATGTGACAAGTCACGTGGCTATTATCTCATTGGCTACAGACTGGTCACATGACTATGACGCGTCATGTAGGAACTGCGAGTGCATCTCTCCGGTACACGGTGCACATATGTGTATCGCCATGTACCGGCGACATGCTCTAGCACACGGTCGACTCCCCGTTCCGTTAGGGACCGGCTGATACAGCCGGTCATTAACGGAGATCACCGTTGCCATAGCAACGCAGTTAGCGGTGACGTCACCGCTAACCGCGGCTCCGAGAGCACCATTGCTATGGTAACGCGTCTGTCAGCGTTACCACTGTTACCGCTAGCAGCCAGCACTGATCACTCACGGAGTGAAGGCTGCACGCTGCTTCACGATTGTAGTGAGGATTGTAGTGAGGATGAGGTTCCCCAGCCCCAAGTGATGAGCTTGTGAACCTCATCCTTCCTCACTACAATCGTCACTACTACTACACTAGAAAGAAAGAAGACAGAAGAGCAGGATCGTGGAGGGCTGACAGGGGGTAATAAAGATGGAGTCTCTAATGTGTCTGTGTATTTATTTCTATTAAAGTATTTTTTCTCTGTGTGGTGTTTTTTTTAACCCTTTATTGGAGATTCTTAATGGTTGGGTCAAACGTGCCTGCCATTAAGAATCTCTGGCTTAATACTGGCTAGTAAAACAAAGCCAGTATTAACTCATGATTACCCAACAAGCCACTCGGCTCCAGGGCTGTTGGAAGAGTTGGATACAGCGCCAGATGATGGCGCTTCTATGAGAGCGCCATTTTCTGGGACGGCTGCGGACTGAAATTCGCAGCAGAGGCGCCCAGAAACCTCGGGCTAACCTGTGCTGCTCTTCTCCATACAGACAGAAAGCAGCTGCAGAACTACAAGGCTCAGCATACTCCATCCAGGACTGTATGGAGAAGTTTCTTGCCCCCTGAAAAAATTATGTGGGCTTCGCCATATTTGTGTATGCTAGGCAGGTACGGCTGCCCCCAACCCCCCGTTGCCTATTTGTACCCGGCTGGGAACCAAAAATAAAGGGAAGCCCTTTTTTTATTATTTCATGAATTTCATGAAATAATTAGAAAACAAATGACGTAGGCTTCGCCCCATTTTTGTGTCCAGCCAGGTACAACTAGGCAGCTGGGGATTGGAATCCGCAGCACAGGTTGGCCTGAGCTTTCTGGGCCCCACTGCTGCGAATTGCAGTCTGCAGCCGCCTCAGAAAATGGCATTTTCATAGAAGCGCCATCTTCTGGCGCTGTATCCAACTCTTCCACCACCTGCCTGCTATACCTGGCTAGCATACAAAAATATGGCGAAGCTCACGTCCTTTTTTTGTAGTTTTTTGGCAAAAAAAATAAAAAATGCTTCCCTGGATTTTCCATTGCCAGTGAAGGTAACACCAAGCAGTGGGGGTTCGCAGCCAGTAGCTGCTTGGATTACCCTTAGCTAGCAATACAAAAAATGCAGCGGGAGCCCATATATATTTTTTTTAATTATTTATTTAAATAACTAAAAATAAAATGGGCTTCCCTGTATTTTGATTGCTGGACATCACAGTGCTGTAAAAAATAAATCTTTAAAAAAATGACGTAGCGCTCCGCGGTATTTTTGATTCTCAGCGCAGATAAAGCAGACAGCTATGGGTTGCCACCCCCATCTGCCTGCCGTTACCTTGGTTGGCAATCAAAATACAGGGAAGCCCATTAATTTTTTCTATTTAAAAAATAGTTAAAAAAAAAATGACGTTGGGTCCCCCCATTTTTGATAGCCAGCTAGGGTAAAGCAGACGGCTGTAGCCTGAAAACCACAGCTGGCAGCTTTACCGTGGTTGGGGATCCAATGTGGAGGTCCCCTCAGGCTCTTTTTTATAATTATTTTATAAATATTAATAATTACACAATAAAAGTAGGGTCCCCCCCAAATTGGATCACCAGCCAAGGTAAAGCGGACAGCTGTGGTCTGGTATTCTCAGGGTGGGAAGGTCCATAGTTATTGGGCCTTCACAGCCTAAAAATAGCAGGCCGCAGGCACCCCAGACGTGGCGCATCCACTAAATGCGCCAATCCTGGCGCTTCACCCCAGCTCATCCCGTGCCCTGGTGCAGTGGCAAACGGGGTAATAAATCGGGTTGATACTAGCTGTAAAGTAACCTGAGATTAAGCCCAGCAGTTTGTGATGTCATGGCGTCTATTAGATACTCAATATCATAAACTGTCAGTACTAACAAAAAAAAAAAATCGACAAAAGAAATTTATTTGAAAAAACAGTCCCCAAAACATTTCCTCTTTCACCAATTTATTGTAAGAAAAAAAATAAAGGGGTCCCACGACGACTCTGGACCGTCTAGAATATGGGGGGGAGACACTCAGGGAACGTATCCCCCATTTTCTAGGAGTGCGGACCCTTCATGTGAGGAGTGTGGGTGCAATGAATCTGCACTCACTCTCCCCGGGTCCACAGCAGCAGAGTCCATGTCGTAATGGTTGCTACCAAAGCTGCAATGCCCTGCTCATGAGGTAAGGGCATGCCTAATCAGGAGAACTACTGTAGAGGAAGCTCTGCTCACTGGTATATAGGTGCTCAGAGGTAATAATAGATAAATTTAGTGAGTAACCTCAGCACTCTAAATCTCCCAGACTAAGTCAGTAAGTCACAACGGATAGTAATGCAAAATCACTCTTTATTGGTCCGTATTAAGAAAAAAAATGTTTTCATAAGCATATATGTTTTTGTCCAAAACAAGTTACAAATGACGTTTCGGCCTGAGCCTTCGTCAGATTGGACTTATCTGCATGTAATCATGAAAAATGACAATAATCAGTATCACATAAGAGTGAGAGAACAATAACATAAACTCGAACAATGTAGAGGTACAATTGGGATGCAGCAAAAAAATTGCAACACAGCAAGAAATGAAACACATGATACAAATGTCATAATACAGTACAAGGACAATATAGTAATGACAAATATGGGGTCAGAGTAGACTTAGACAGCTCTGGTACGAAAGAGATGTCAATCATAAAGTAACATGTGCAGTAGGAGTAGAGCTACACTATGCATGGCAGAGCTAATGGGTAGACCGACCATAGAAAACAAACGGAGAAAAAGTGGAGAAAAAGTGGAGAAAAAGTGGAGAAAGAAATGGAGAAAAAGTGGAGAAAAAGTGGAGAAAAAGTGGAGAAAAAGTGGAGAAAAAGTGGAGAAAAAAATGGAGAAAAAGTGGAGAAAAAGTGGAGAAAAAGTGGAGAAAAAAAGGAGAAAAAGTGAAGAAAAAGTGGAGAAAAAGTGGAGAATATAATGGAGAAAAAGTGGAGAATAAGTGGAGAAAAAGTGGAGAATAAGTGGAGAAAAAGTGGAGAATAAAATGAAGAAAAAGTGGAGAATAAAATGGAGAAAAAGTGGAGAATAAGTGGAGAAAAAGTGGAGAAAAAGTGGAGAAAAAGTGGAGAAAAAGTAGAGAAAAAATAGAGAAAAAGTGGAGAAAAAATGGAGAAAAAAATGAAGAAAAAGTGGAGAAAAAGTGGAGAAAAAAAATGGACAAAAAGTGGAGAAAAAGTGGAGAAAAAGTGGAGAAAAAGTGGAGAAAAAGTAGAGAAAAAGTGGAGAAAAAGTGGAGAATATAATGGAGAAAAAGTGGAGAATAAGTGGAGAAAAAGTGGAGAATAAAATGGAGAAAAAGTGGAGAATAAAATGGAGAATAAGTGGAGAAAAAGTGGAGAATAAAATGGAGAAAAAGTGGAGAAAAAAATGGAGAAAAAGTGGAGAATAAGTGGAGAAAAAGTGGAGAAGAAAATGAAGAAAAAGTGGAGAAAAAGTGGAGAAAAAGTGGAGAAAAAAATGGAGAAAAAGTGGAGAATAAAATGGAGAAAAAGTGGAGAATAAAATGGAGAAAAAGTGGAGAATAAGTGGAGAAAAAGTGGAGAATAAAATGGAGAAAAAGTGGAGAATAAAATGGAGAAAAAATGGAGAAAAAGTGGAGAAAAAGTGGAGAAAAAGTGGAGAATATAATGGAGAAAAAGTGGAGAATAAGTGGAGAAAAAGTGGAGAAAAAAATGGAGAAAAAGTGGAGAAAAAGTGGAGAAAAAGTGGAGAAAAAGTGGAGAAAAAGTGGAGAAAAAAATGGAGAAAAAGTGGAGAAAAAGTGGAGAAAAAAATGGAGAAAAAGTGGAGAAAAAGTGGAGAAAAAATGGAGAAAAAGTGGAGAAAAAGTGGAGCACCCTTTGGTGCCTTTCATGTGGCACTAAGGGGTGCTTAGCTTTGTATCTGGCCAAAAAAATGAAGAAAAAAAATGACGTAGGGTTCCCCCTAGTTTTGTAGCCAGCTAGGGTAAAGCAGACGGCTGCAGCCTGCAGACCACAGCTGGCAACCTCACCTTAGCTGGTAATCCAAAACTGAGGGCACCCCACGCTGTTATTTTAAATTAAATAAATAATTAAAAAAAAAAACACGTAGGGGTCCCCCAAAATTGGATCACCAGCCAAGGTAAAGCAGACAGCTGGGGCCTGATATTCTCAGACTAGGGAGGTCCATGGTTATTGGACTCTCCCCAGCCTAAAAATAGCAGGCCGCAGCCGCCCCAGAAGTGGCGCATCCATTAGATGCGCCAATCCTGGTGCTTCGCCCCAGCTCATCCCGCGCCCTGGTGCGGTGGCAAACGGGGTAATATATGGGGTTAATACCAGATGTGTAATGTCACCTGGCATCAAGCCCTGGGGTTGGTGAGGTCAGGCGTCTATCAGATACCCGACATCACCAACCCAGTCAGTAATAAAAAAAATAGACGACAAACACATTTTTATTTGAAAAAACACTCCCCAAAACATTCCCTCTTTAACCAATTTATTAGAATGAAAAACAAATCCAGGTCTGCTGTAATCCAAGGGGTTGCCATGACGATCCACACTGTCCCAGTCAATGAAGAGCAGGATATTCCCCATTGGCTGGGAGAGCAGTGCAGTGACCTGAGCTAACATCAATGGGTCAGCCCAGGTCACTGCAGGGGATGACAAGTGCTGCTGTCAGCGAGGTACATTACCTGCGCTGATCTCCAGCACACTGACAGCCCCTGTCACTGAGTTCAATGACTGCCGCCTTCACAGCCAAATATCGCGAGAGGTCCGTGACGTCACCGCTAGTCAGTCTCGGGTCGGAAGCGAGAGGTGATGTGACAAGCGGCGGCCATGGAGGACAGTGACAGCGCTTATGTCGGGATGGCAGGACTTCATCACCGCAGGTAAGCCGAGCGGGACCATGTGTGTGTGTGTGTGTGTGTGTGTGTGTGTATCTATGGATGTGTACATGCCGCGGGCAGGAGGGGGCGGAGCGAGCTGAGCGGCGAAGTGTGGGCTTCCTGCACGTAACTAAGATAGACATCGGGTTACTAACCAAAGCGCTTTGCTTGGATACCCGATGTTTATCTTGGTTACCAGCTTGTGGCAGGCTGCTAGCGATGGCTCCTGCGCACTGTAGCTGTAAAAAGCCCTGCTTTTTGCTGCTAGAACCGTTCTCGAATGTATCTAGAACTATCGAGCTTTTGCAAAAAGCTCGAGTTCTAGTTCGATCTCGAACAGCCCCCAAAATCACTCGAGCTTAGAACTGGAGAACCGCGAACCGCGCTCAACTCTACTGAGGACACGTTCCGAGAGAACGCTGGCTGCGGGACACAACAAGATCCCCAAGGCGTACGTGGTGAGCTCAGGCAATTTATCCAGATTGGAAGCCTAAAATGAGCAGGGCTCAAGTTGCACAGTAATGGCATCGATGTTTCCTTGCATATACTCATTTCTGTGTCTCCTCCTCTTTTTCCTTGTCCAGCTCCTTTGTTTTCGCATGAGTATATGTCCTTGTCACTTTCCCATGTGTTTTTGTTGTGTTGTGAGTTGTTTGTCACCTTTTGGACACCTTTGAGGGTGTTTTCTAAGTGTTTTTATGTGTTTGTGATTGCCTGCCATTGTTTCCTATGCGGTTCGAGTTCGGTTCGTCGAACGTTCGCCGAACCGAACTCGAACGGGACCTCCATTCGGCGAACCGAACTCGAGTTAAACCGCGACCGGTTCACTCATCTCTACTAAACACCATAGAGAATCTATGGGGTATTGTCAAGAAGAAGATAAGAGACACCAGACCCAGAAATGCAGATGAGCTGAAGGCTGCTATAAATAAATAATAATAATAATAGTATCAAAGCAACCTGGGCTTCCATAACACCTCAGCAGTGCCACAGGCTGATTGATGCAGTAATTCATGCAAAAGGAGACCTGACCAAGTATTGAGGGCATTTACTGTACATACTTTTCAGTAGGCGCCAACATTTCTGAGTTGAAAATCATTTTGTAGTTGGTCTTATAATAATATACTAATTTTCTGAGATAATGCCTTTTGGGTTTTCATTGGCTGTAAGCCATAATCATCAACATTAACAGAATAAACACTTGAAATAGATCACTCTGTGTGTAATGACTCTAAATAATGTCTTTTCTTTTTTGTATTGAATTATTGAAATAAATTCTTTTTTTATGATATTTTAATTTATTGAGATGCACTTGTATTTTTCTACTGTGGTGAAGAGCTTCTTAGTATTTTGGACTGGGAATCATGGATAGTTTGCACATAGACACACATACAGACTCTTAGAAATAGTAATTTGTTAAAAGTATGCAGCTTCAGACGGTTGTAGTGCATCATCTTATGGAAGGTTAAAGATTTGCTGAAAGTGTATTATGAAGCTATTAAACTTTTGAAAGCCATGCTGATATGTGAAAAAAAATCTGTTAAATCCCAAGATGGGCCAATAGAGCAAGTAATGCATTTTTCAGCAGCAATTGTTTCTTTATAATATATTGATCTTCTGCCTCTTACCTAACACATTCCCTTATCTTGCAACACCAACACTAGTGATCAAAGCTATTAAGCAGATAGGACCTCAGTACTGTTCTCGTCAGCATCGTTCAGTGATACAAATTGGTAAGTGAAGTGTTAAGTGTATCAAAGAGTGAGATCTGCTGACGTTAAGCTAAGAGTTTGAAGGAAACCTATTGTGTGTTTTATTTTTAATGTGCTTTCAATAAACCACCATGGTTTTATTTTATGTGTTAACCCTTTCTACCATCAATTCCTTATACAGGGAGGATATCTTAATGTAGGAAAAGGATAAACAAAGCTGCCATGACTCAAATGAAATGTTTTTACTAGTTATGTGTTAAACAATCACTTGATTTTGTATGAGAACAGCTATTTTATCATCAAAACTATGTTGCTAGTATAATCGTCTTGTTACATGCATCCGAAACGCCACCCAACATAATACCTAATGGACACGTGATTTTGAGTAGTCCAAATCATGCAGGCGTTGTTTATGATGATGGAGGGATACATCCAGCAAGTGACAGAGCATGCAATCACTAGAATAGAAAGGTTGGAATAGAAAGGTTGCATTTCATGGTTCATGCATGGATCCCAATGTCCTGAAGTTACTAGAAGCACATATAAATTTTCAAGTTGAGGTCAGAAGACCTGCAATCACTTTAGGTATTATTGTTCCCACCTGAAACAAGCTTAACTCTAATTTTATATTTATTTAAACCCTCAATATTTCTTTTCTTTTTCATCCTCAAATCCCATTAATGTTTTTATCCTTTTTGAAGTTCTTTGAAGATTTTATTTGTAACATTGTGAGCACCTATAATGTACGGGGAAAAAAATGTACAACTTTTTGGAGGGGGAAGTGAAAAAAAGCAAATCTGACGTCTTTGTTTTATGGACTGTGCAGTATAAATATTTTTTTTCTCATTATGATTGTAAGTATGAAATAGGACATTCTATAGTGTTGATGAATTTTTTTTTTTTTTATAAATTGATTTATTCCTGTATGTTACACAAATATGGTGTGTTATTTGTTAGAAATATAGTTACTATCCAAAGAAATTTTCCCTGCCTGCATGTATAGCCTTTTTTTTAGTGAATATCAGAGATGCTAATAGCATAAATACATTTCTTAAAGAAGCCCCAGGTGAATTGATAACCCATTAATGCTCCACAATTATGTAAGGATGCCCTCCCCCTAACTTTGCCAAATGACTAAGATGATTACTAGCTACTGTGGAATTTTAATGAGATGAGAGTGAGTAAGAACTAGACGTTCGAAACGCGTCCTCTGCACTGAATTTTTCATGACCTACATGGACTGTTTTTAATGTATAACCAATAAAATCGTTCTTTTATTCACCAAATTTTTCTGGACCCAGTTGCTGGAATCACCGCTCTGGATTTGTGTAATCTTAAGGTATTTGCATATGATGTCTTTGATTTTAGCTGTCAATTCACAGCTGACATCAACCTTATAAGTATTTCACTGATTGACATTGCAACAGGACAATTGGGAAGAGCTGGGTAAAGTGCCAGGATTAACATATCTAATGGATGCTATTTAAGGCAGGGAGGGGCCAAATAACCATGGACCTTCCGACCCTAACAATACTGTTAGGACCAGGAGGACGGGTAGGCCCAGGAGGTGGATCCACTGGACTGAACACCTCACCGAGGGCAAGGTGCCCGGTAGCCGGAGCACTACGGGTAGCAGGACAGTCCATACAGAGGAGTGGAGTGAAGAAGTCCCTGGGACCACGGAGTCTCTGAGGGTAGTCCGGGTGACGGAGCTCAGGTTCGGAGGCCGAGATGATGTAAGACAGAATCCGGAACCAACGGAGCGAGGAGGTAGGTCACCACACGGATCCAGGGATCGGAGATGGTAGGGACTGACGGGATGGCGGACAGTCACCGTTCGGGGTTCTGGAATTGTCAGGACCGGTTGGCGGGACAGGAGCGGCTCTACAAGAGAGATAGGTGAGTACGAGACAATGGCACAGGGAGTCCTGACTCCTAGCTTAGCAAACACGAAGAACAGGCCCCGCCCACTTGGAAAGGAACCCCCTATATACCCTGTACCTGCATCTTCAATATCCTGTTGGAGGACGTTGGCCCTTTAAGAAAAGGTCAATGACCGCGCGCAGCGCCCTAATGTGCATGCGCGAGGCCCGGGTGCCAGAAGCCAGAGCAGGATGCGGTGTGCCGGAGGCAGGAGTGCCGGGCCGGCTCAGGACAGCAGACGGGCGCCGGGACCGGGGACCGGGTCTGCCTGGAGGACGCAGGTGAGGGAGCATGGAGGCTGAGGAGCGGGAGACTGGGGAGCGTGGCACGGGAGTGGGGAAGCGAGGTCCGGGAGCGAGGGAGCAAGGCAGAGGAGCCGGGGAGCGTGGCAGGGGAGCCAGGGAGCGTGGCAGGAGAACCGGGGAGCGTGGCATGGGCACCGGGGAGCATGGCACGGGCACCGGGGAGCGTGACAAATACCAGCCCCCAGCTGTTTATTTTACTTTGGCTGGCTATTAAAAATAGGGTGAAGCCGACAAAGTTTTTTAAAATTATTTAAATAATTTAAAGAAACAGCATCGGAGGCCCTCTATTTTTGATAACCTGCCGAGATCAAGCTGACGGCTGTGGGTTACGGGCCCATAGCTGTCTGTTTTACCTGTGCTGGGTATTAAAAATAGGTGAGAGCCCACATCATTTTTTCTTTTTAAATCTTTATTGTTCACAACAGCATACAATCATCTTCTGCATGCAATAAAGCTTGTGATTTCATCACACTCTATTAACATACGAACTGTACCCTAACACTGAACTGAGACACTGACTTGTTTTAAATGTCTGTGCTCTGGACACCCAATGCCTGGTACACACTTTACAGATCGGGTTAGCTCATCCTTACCTGTGTTGATTGAAAATATTTGGATATATTAGAAGGGGTAGAACTGCTGGAATAAACGTTATATACAGTCACCACACATGCAGCAAGAGCTTGACCATGTATAAAAGAAGTGCTCCTGCTCTGATCTCTTGGCACACTTCACAGTATCCATAAGATTGCCACAATGGAAATATCTGTCACATATATCCAAAACAATATTAAGAAACACTTCCCTTTTATGGATATATTGGCTGATGATTCTTATGATCTTATTGGTAAAAGCCTAATTATAGAACTACATATATAGTAGGTACAAAAACCAGGAGGATCAAGAGTAATAAATTGTGCAAAATGTAACAACGTTTATTAATGTACACTTAGGCAAAAACACACAAAAGGAAAAATGGCCATTATAAAACACCATTAAAAACACCATAAACAGAGGAGATATAACCCAGAGGTGGGACAGGGATGCAGCTGCATAGATGCACAGTAAAAATAACCTGGATTAGTATGAAAGCAAGCAAGTGCTGTGTGCAAAGTACTACAAGTCCCAATAAAGAGAATTTGCAATTATGTGAAAAGCAAAAATAAGCTATGGTGGGAATATCACAAAATTGCTAGTATTAAAGCCAATACAATGCAGATGTAGCAGCAGGCAATAAACAGGTCACTAGACACATGATAGATGCTGTATACAAATACCACAAGTTCCAAGAAGGGGATCCCCCATAAAGATAAGCTCCCTAACCATCCAACGTATGTTTCGCAGATACATCGATACCCCTGTGGACACAGCTTCATCAGGGAGGGAAGGCAAATTCAAAATATGTGCATATATTAGAAGGGATAGAACTGCTGGAATAAAAGTTATATACAGTCACCACACATATCCAAAAGAATATAAAGAAGCACTTACCTTTTATGGATATATTGGCTGATGATTCTTATGATCTTATAGGTAAGAGCCTAATTATAGAACTCAAACTATAGTAGGTAAAGGGATTGCTGATTCACCTAGGCCCTAGAGCAGTGAACCCCAACTCCAGTCCTCAAGAGTAGAGTTGAGCGCGGTTCGTGGTTCTCCAGTTCGCGGTTCGAGTGATTTTGGGGGGTGTTCTAGATCGAACTAGAACTCGAGCTTTTTGCTAAAGCTCGATAGTTCTAGTTACGCTCGAGAACGGTTCTAGCAGCAAAAAGCCAAGCTAATTACTAGCTGGCTTTCCGCTGTAATAGTGTGAGTCACTCTGTGACTCAAACTATTATGAAATTTCAGCGTATAGTGTGCGGGAACAGCGCATTCAGATCACTGCTGCTGGGATAATGGTGATCGCCTTTTTTTTTTTGTTTTCCCTTGTCTTCCTTCCCTAACCGCGCGCATGTAGTGGGGCGGGCCAGCATGTCAGCCAATCCCAGACACACACACAGTTAAGTGGACTTTTAGCCAGAGAAGCAACGGCATGTGTGATAGGATGTCCATGTCACATGTCCCTGCATTATAAAAATGGGTATCTGCCCGTCCGGACGCCATTATCTCTTCTGCGTCTGGGTGTCAGTCACCGCTGGCATAGCTCCTGTCTCCGATACTGCTGTGTACGCTCTACACACAGCGCTATACAGAATAGGGATAGAAGTTTCTATTAGCCCTTGTAAAGGTTAATAACAGCAGGCTCAGAGCCATAGGTGACAGTCAGGTCAGTGGAGACAGATTTTAACAGCTTATCAAGATGACAGCGTCTATGTAGCTAAGCTCAGGGACTTCCTCGCTGCATTTCCCCATTAGGAGGGATAGAAAGTGAGGCTTCCTTTCCTGTACAGTGACCCACAACCCTGCCAATGTACCCTCCTGCTCTTTGCAAAATCAAGCTCATTGTTACTAAGCCATTATACTAGCAAACACTGAGTAAACTTAGTGGCATCCTAAAAGTGGCTGTTGGACTTCCATTAGTGTCCCACTAGTGGAAATCTATTTGCAGCACCTCTGCATTGCACACTCAAACTCAATTTTACTAAGCCATTATACTAGCAAACACTGAGTAAACTTAGTGGCATCCAAAAAGTGGCTGTTGTACTCCATTTGTGCCCCACTGGTGCCAAGCTATTTCCAGCACCTCTGCATTACAACCTCCTGCTCTTTTTTTAATAACCTATAATAATAGCAAAAAATGCTGCAAGTTAGTGGCATACAAAAAGTGGCTGTTGTACTCCATTTGTGCCCCAATGGTGCCAAGCTATTTCCAGCACCTCTGCATGACACCCTCCTGCTCTGTTTTTAATAAGCTATAATAATAGCAAAAAATGCTGCCAATTTGTGGCATACAAATAGTGGCTGTTGTACTCCATTTGTGCCCCACTGGTGCCAAGCTATTTCCAGCACCTCTGCGTTACACCCTTCTGCTCTGTTTTTAATAAGCTATAATAATAGCAAAGAATGCTGCCAGTTAGTGGCATCCAAAAAGTGGCTGTTGTACTCCATTTGTGCCCCACTGGTGCCAAGCTATTTCCAGCACCTCTGCATTACACCCTCCTGCTCTGTTTTTAATAACTTATAATAATAAGAATAAGTGGAGAAAAAGTGGAGAATAAAATGGAGAAAAAGTGGAGAAAAAGTGGAGAAAAAATGGAGAAAAAGTGGAGAAAAAGTGGAGAAAAAGTGGAGAAAAAGTGGAGAAAAAGTGGAGAAAAAAATGGAGAAAAAGTGGAGAAAAAGTGGAGAAAAAAATGGAGAAAAAGTGGAGAAAAAGTGGAGAAAAAATGGAGAAAAAGTGGAGAAAAAGTGGAGCACCCTTTGGTGCCTTTCATGTGGCACTAAGGGGTGCTTAGCTTTGTATCTGGCCAAAAAAATGAAGAAAAAAAATGACGTAGGGTTCCCCCTAGTTTTGTAGCCAGCTAGGGTAAAGCAGACGGCTGCAGCCTGCAGACCACAGCTGGCAACCTCACCTTAGCTGGTAATCCAAAACTGAGGGCACCCCACGCTGTTATTTTAAATTAAATAAATAATTAAAAAAAAAAACACGTAGGGGTCCCCCAAAATTGGATCACCAGCCAAGGTAAAGCAGACAGCTGGGGCCTGATATTCTCAGACTAGGGAGGTCCATGGTTATTGGACTCTCCCCAGCCTAAAAATAGCAGGCCGCAGCCGCCCCAGAAGTGGCGCATCCATTAGATGCGCCAATCCTGGTGCTTCGCCCCAGCTCATCCCGCGCCCTGGTGCGGTGGCAAACGGGGTAATATATGGGGTTAATACCAGATGTGTAATGTCACCTGGCATCAAGCCCTGGGGTTGGTGAGGTCAGGCGTCTATCAGATACCCGACATCACCAACCCAGTCAGTAATAAAAAAAATAGACGACAAACACATTTTTATTTGAAAAAACACTCCCCAAAACATTCCCTCTTTAACCAATTTATTAGAATGAAAAACAAATCCAGGTCTGCTGTAATCCAAGGGGTTGCCATGACGATCCACACTGTCCCAGTCAATGAAGAGCAGGATATTCCCCATTGGCTGGGAGAGCAGTGCAGTGACCTGAGCTAACATCAATGGGTCAGCCCAGGTCACTGCAGGGGATGACAAGTGCTGCTGTCAGCGAGGTACATTACCTGCGCTGATCTCCAGCACACTGACAGCCCCTGTCACTGAGTTCAATGACTGCCGCCTTCACAGCCAAATATCGCGAGAGGTCCGTGACGTCACCGCTAGTCAGTCTCGGGTCGGAAGCGAGAGGTGATGTGACAAGCGGCGGCCATGGAGGACAGTGACAGCGCTTATGTCGGGATGGCAGGACTTCATCACCGCAGGTAAGCCGAGCGGGACCATGTGTGTGTGTGTGTGTGTGTGTGTGTGTGTATCTATGGATGTGTACATGCCGCGGGCAGGAGGGGGCGGAGCGAGCTGAGCGGCGAAGTGTGGGCTTCCTGCACGTAACTAAGATAGACATCGGGTTACTAACCAAAGCGCTTTGCTTGGATACCCGATGTTTATCTTGGTTACCAGCTTGTGGCAGGCTGCTAGCGATGGCTCCTGCGCACTGTAGCTGTAAAAAGCCCTGCTTTTTGCTGCTAGAACCGTTCTCGAATGTATCTAGAACTATCGAGCTTTTGCAAAAAGCTCGAGTTCTAGTTCGATCTCGAACAGCCCCCAAAATCACTCGAGCTTAGAACTGGAGAACCGCGAACCGCGCTCAACTCTACTGAGGACACGTTCCGAGAGAACGCTGGCTGCGGGACACAACAAGATCCCCAAGGCGTACGTGGTGAGCTCAGGCAATTTATCCAGATTGGAAGCCTAAAATGAGCAGGGCTCAAGTTGCACAGTAATGGCATCGATGTTTCCTTGCATATACTCATTTCTGTGTCTCCTCCTCTTTTTCCTTGTCCAGCTCCTTTGTTTTCGCATGAGTATATGTCCTTGTCACTTTCCCATGTGTTTTTGTTGTGTTGTGAGTTGTTTGTCACCTTTTGGACACCTTTGAGGGTGTTTTCTAAGTGTTTTTATGTGTTTGTGATTGCCTGCCATTGTTTCCTATGCGGTTCGAGTTCGGTTCGTCGAACGTTCGCCGAACCGAACTCGAACGGGACCTCCATTCGGCGAACCGAACTCGAGTTAAACCGCGACCGGTTCACTCATCTCTACTAAACACCATAGAGAATCTATGGGGTATTGTCAAGAAGAAGATAAGAGACACCAGACCCAGAAATGCAGATGAGCTGAAGGCTGCTATAAATAAATAATAATAATAATAGTATCAAAGCAACCTGGGCTTCCATAACACCTCAGCAGTGCCACAGGCTGATTGATGCAGTAATTCATGCAAAAGGAGACCTGACCAAGTATTGAGGGCATTTACTGTACATACTTTTCAGTAGGCGCCAACATTTCTGAGTTGAAAATCATTTTGTAGTTGGTCTTATAATAATATACTAATTTTCTGAGATAATGCCTTTTGGGTTTTCATTGGCTGTAAGCCATAATCATCAACATTAACAGAATAAACACTTGAAATAGATCACTCTGTGTGTAATGACTCTAAATAATGTCTTTTCTTTTTTGTATTGAATTATTGAAATAAATTCTTTTTTTATGATATTTTAATTTATTGAGATGCACTTGTATTTTTCTACTGTGGTGAAGAGCTTCTTAGTATTTTGGACTGGGAATCATGGATAGTTTGCACATAGACACACATACAGACTCTTAGAAATAGTAATTTGTTAAAAGTATGCAGCTTCAGACGGTTGTAGTGCATCATCTTATGGAAGGTTAAAGATTTGCTGAAAGTGTATTATGAAGCTATTAAACTTTTGAAAGCCATGCTGATATGTGAAAAAAAATCTGTTAAATCCCAAGATGGGCCAATAGAGCAAGTAATGCATTTTTCAGCAGCAATTGTTTCTTTATAATATATTGATCTTCTGCCTCTTACCTAACACATTCCCTTATCTTGCAACACCAACACTAGTGATCAAAGCTATTAAGCAGATAGGACCTCAGTACTGTTCTCGTCAGCATCGTTCAGTGATACAAATTGGTAAGTGAAGTGTTAAGTGTATCAAAGAGTGAGATCTGCTGACGTTAAGCTAAGAGTTTGAAGGAAACCTATTGTGTGTTTTATTTTTAATGTGCTTTCAATAAACCACCATGGTTTTATTTTATGTGTTAACCCTTTCTACCATCAATTCCTTATACAGGGAGGATATCTTAATGTAGGAAAAGGATAAACAAAGCTGCCATGACTCAAATGAAATGTTTTTACTAGTTATGTGTTAAACAATCACTTGATTTTGTATGAGAACAGCTATTTTATCATCAAAACTATGTTGCTAGTATAATCGTCTTGTTACATGCATCCGAAACGCCACCCAACATAATACCTAATGGACACGTGATTTTGAGTAGTCCAAATCATGCAGGCGTTGTTTATGATGATGGAGGGATACATCCAGCAAGTGACAGAGCATGCAATCACTAGAATAGAAAGGTTGGAATAGAAAGGTTGCATTTCATGGTTCATGCATGGATCCCAATGTCCTGAAGTTACTAGAAGCACATATAAATTTTCAAGTTGAGGTCAGAAGACCTGCAATCACTTTAGGTATTATTGTTCCCACCTGAAACAAGCTTAACTCTAATTTTATATTTATTTAAACCCTCAATATTTCTTTTCTTTTTCATCCTCAAATCCCATTAATGTTTTTATCCTTTTTGAAGTTCTTTGAAGATTTTATTTGTAACATTGTGAGCACCTATAATGTACGGGGAAAAAAATGTACAACTTTTTGGAGGGGGAAGTGAAAAAAAGCAAATCTGACGTCTTTGTTTTATGGACTGTGCAGTATAAATATTTTTTTTCTCATTATGATTGTAAGTATGAAATAGGACATTCTATAGTGTTGATGAATTTTTTTTTTTTTTATAAATTGATTTATTCCTGTATGTTACACAAATATGGTGTGTTATTTGTTAGAAATATAGTTACTATCCAAAGAAATTTTCCCTGCCTGCATGTATAGCCTTTTTTTTAGTGAATATCAGAGATGCTAATAGCATAAATACATTTCTTAAAGAAGCCCCAGGTGAATTGATAACCCATTAATGCTCCACAATTATGTAAGGATGCCCTCCCCCTAACTTTGCCAAATGACTAAGATGATTACTAGCTACTGTGGAATTTTAATGAGATGAGAGTGAGTAAGAACTAGACGTTCGAAACGCGTCCTCTGCACTGAATTTTTCATGACCTACATGGACTGTTTTTAATGTATAACCAATAAAATCGTTCTTTTATTCACCAAATTTTTCTGGACCCAGTTGCTGGAATCACCGCTCTGGATTTGTGTAATCTTAAGGTATTTGCATATGATGTCTTTGATTTTAGCTGTCAATTCACAGCTGACATCAACCTTATAAGTATTTCACTGATTGACATTGCAACAGGACAATTGGGAAGAGCTGGGTAAAGTGCCAGGATTAACATATCTAATGGATGCTATTTAAGGCAGGGAGGGGCCAAATAACCATGGACCTTCCGACCCTAACAATACTGTTAGGACCAGGAGGACGGGTAGGCCCAGGAGGTGGATCCACTGGACTGAACACCTCACCGAGGGCAAGGTGCCCGGTAGCCGGAGCACTACGGGTAGCAGGACAGTCCATACAGAGGAGTGGAGTGAAGAAGTCCCTGGGACCACGGAGTCTCTGAGGGTAGTCCGGGTGACGGAGCTCAGGTTCGGAGGCCGAGATGATGTAAGACAGAATCCGGAACCAACGGAGCGAGGAGGTAGGTCACCACACGGATCCAGGGATCGGAGATGGTAGGGACTGACGGGATGGCGGACAGTCACCGTTCGGGGTTCTGGAATTGTCAGGACCGGTTGGCGGGACAGGAGCGGCTCTACAAGAGAGATAGGTGAGTACGAGACAATGGCACAGGGAGTCCTGACTCCTAGCTTAGCAAACACGAAGAACAGGCCCCGCCCACTTGGAAAGGAACCCCCTATATACCCTGTACCTGCATCTTCAATATCCTGTTGGAGGACGTTGGCCCTTTAAGAAAAGGTCAATGACCGCCGCGCGCGCCCTAATGTGCATGCGCGAGGCCCGGGTGCCAGAAGCCAGAGCAGGATGCGGTGTGCCGGAGGCAGGAGTGCCGGGCCGGCTCAGGACAGCAGACGGGCGCCGGGACCGGGGACCGGGTCTGCCTGGAGGACGCAGGTGAGGGAGCATGGAGGCTGAGGAGCGGGAGACTGGGGAGCGTGGCACGGGAGTGGGGAAGCGAGGTCCGGGAGCGAGGGAGCAAGGCAGAGGAGCCGGGGAGCGTGGCAGGGGAGCCAGGGAGCGTGGCAGGAGAACCGGGGAGCGTGGCATGGGCACCGGGGAGCATGGCACGGGCACCGGGGAGCGTGACAAATACCAGCCCCCAGCTGTTTATTTTACTTTGGCTGGCTATTAAAAATAGGGTGAAGCCGACAAAGTTTTTTAAAATTATTTAAATAATTTAAAGAAACAGCATCGGAGGCCCTCTATTTTTGATAACCTGCCGAGATCAAGCTGACGGCTGTGGGTTACGGGCCCATAGCTGTCTGTTTTACCTGTGCTGGGTATTAAAAATAGGTGAGAGCCCACATCATTTTTTCTTTTTAAATCTTTATTGTTCACAACAGCATACAATCATCTTCTGCATGCAATAAAGCTTGTGATTTCATCACACTCTATTAACATACGAACTGTACCCTAACACTGAACTGAGACACTGACTTGTTTTAAATGTCTGTGCTCTGGACACCCAATGCCTGGTACACACTTTACAGATCGGGTTAGCTCATCCTTACCTGTGTTGATTGAAAATATTTGGATATATTAGAAGGGGTAGAACTGCTGGAATAAACGTTATATACAGTCACCACACATGCAGCAAGAGCTTGACCATGTATAAAAGAAGTGCTCCTGCTCTGATCTCTTGGCACACTTCACAGTATCCATAAGATTGCCACAATGGAAATATCTGTCACATATATCCAAAACAATATTAAGAAACACTTCCCTTTTATGGATATATTGGCTGATGATTCTTATGATCTTATTGGTAAAAGCCTAATTATAGAACTACATATATAGTAGGTACAAAAACCAGGAGGATCAAGAGTAATAAATTGTGCAAAATGTAACAACGTTTATTAATGTACACTTAGGCAAAAACACACAAAAGGAAAAATGGCCATTATAAAACACCATTAAAAACACCATAAACAGAGGAGATATAACCCAGAGGTGGGACAGGGATGCAGCTGCATAGATGCACAGTAAAAATAACCTGGATTAGTATGAAAGCAAGCAAGTGCTGTGTGCAAAGTACTACAAGTCCCAATAAAGAGAATTTGCAATTATGTGAAAAGCAAAAATAAGCTATGGTGGGAATATCACAAAATTGCTAGTATTAAAGCCAATACAATGCAGATGTAGCAGCAGGCAATAAACAGGTCACTAGACACATGATAGATGCTGTATACAAATACCACAAGTTCCAAGAAGGGGATCCCCCATAAAGATAAGCTCCCTAACCATCCAACGTATGTTTCGCAGATACATCGATACCCCTGTGGACACAGCTTCATCAGGGAGGGAAGGCAAATTCAAAATATGTGCATATATTAGAAGGGATAGAACTGCTGGAATAAAAGTTATATACAGTCACCACACATATCCAAAAGAATATAAAGAAGCACTTACCTTTTATGGATATATTGGCTGATGATTCTTATGATCTTATAGGTAAGAGCCTAATTATAGAACTCAAACTATAGTAGGTAAAGGGATTGCTGATTCACCTAGGCCCTAGAGCAGTGAACCCCAACTCCAGTCCTCAAGAGTAGAGTTGAGCGCGGTTCGTGGTTCTCCAGTTCGCGGTTCGAGTGATTTTGGGGGGTGTTCTAGATCGAACTAGAACTCGAGCTTTTTGCTAAAGCTCGATAGTTCTAGTTACGCTCGAGAACGGTTCTAGCAGCAAAAAGCCAAGCTAATTACTAGCTGGCTTTCCGCTGTAATAGTGTGAGTCACTCTGTGACTCAAACTATTATGAAATTTCAGCGTATAGTGTGCGGGAACAGCGCATTCAGATCACTGCTGCTGGGATAATGGTGATCGCCTTTTTTTTTTTGTTTTCCCTTGTCTTCCTTCCCTAACCGCGCGCATGTAGTGGGGCGGGCCAGCATGTCAGCCAATCCCAGACACACACACAGTTAAGTGGACTTTTAGCCAGAGAAGCAACGGCATGTGTGATAGGATGTCCATGTCACATGTCCCTGCATTATAAAAATGGGTATCTGCCCGTCCGGACGCCATTATCTCTTCTGCGTCTGGGTGTCAGTCACCGCTGGCATAGCTCCTGTCTCCGATACTGCTGTGTACGCTCTACACACAGCGCTATACAGAATAGGGATAGAAGTTTCTATTAGCCCTTGTAAAGGTTAATAACAGCAGGCTCAGAGCCATAGGTGACAGTCAGGTCAGTGGAGACAGATTTTAACAGCTTATCAAGATGACAGCGTCTATGTAGCTAAGCTCAGGGACTTCCTCGCTGCATTTCCCCATTAGGAGGGATAGAAAGTGAGGCTTCCTTTCCTGTACAGTGACCCACAACCCTGCCAATGTACCCTCCTGCTCTTTGCAAAATCAAGCTCATTGTTACTAAGCCATTATACTAGCAAACACTGAGTAAACTTAGTGGCATCCTAAAAGTGGCTGTTGGACTTCCATTAGTGTCCCACTAGTGGAAATCTATTTGCAGCACCTCTGCATTGCACACTCAAACTCAATTTTACTAAGCCATTATACTAGCAAACACTGAGTAAACTTAGTGGCATCCAAAAAGTGGCTGTTGTACTCCATTTGTGCCCCACTGGTGCCAAGCTATTTCCAGCACCTCTGCATTACAACCTCCTGCTCTTTTTTTAATAACCTATAATAATAGCAAAAAATGCTGCAAGTTAGTGGCATACAAAAAGTGGCTGTTGTACTCCATTTGTGCCCCAATGGTGCCAAGCTATTTCCAGCACCTCTGCATGACACCCTCCTGCTCTGTTTTTAATAAGCTATAATAATAGCAAAAAATGCTGCCAATTTGTGGCATACAAATAGTGGCTGTTGTACTCCATTTGTGCCCCACTGGTGCCAAGCTATTTCCAGCACCTCTGCGTTACACCCTTCTGCTCTGTTTTTAATAAGCTATAATAATAGCAAAGAATGCTGCCAGTTAGTGGCATCCAAAAAGTGGCTGTTGTACTCCATTTGTGCCCCACTGGTGCCAAGCTATTTCCAGCACCTCTGCATTACACCCTCCTGCTCTGTTTTTAATAACTTATAATAATAGCAAAAAATGCTGCAAGTTAGTGGCATACAAAAAGTGAATGTTGTACTCCATTTGTGCCCTAATGGTGCCAAGCTATTTCTAACACCTTGGCATTACACCCTCCTGCTCTGTTTTTAATAAGCTATAATAATAGCAAAAAATGCTGCCAGTTTGTAGCATCCAAAAAGTGGCTGTTGTACTCCATTTGTGCCCCACTGGTGCCAAGCTATTTCTAGCACCTCTGCATGACACCCTCCTGCTCTGTTTTTAATAAGCTATAATAATAGCAAAAAACGCTGCCAGTTAGTGGCATCCAAAAAGTGGCTGTTGTACTCCATTTGTACCCCACTGGTGCCAAGCTATTTCTACCACCTCTGCATTACACCCTCATGCACATTTTGCAACGATATTTTTATAGCAAACTCAGGGAATTCCTTGCTGCATTTCATCATTCGGAGGGATAGAAAGTGAGGCTTCCTTTACTGTCCTGGTACACACAGAACACGGCCACTGTACGCACCTGCCCACTTTTGCCACGCTATTTAATTTGCCCAAAGAGCTGACACTTTTTCTGCCATCCTAAAATTGTCTGGAATACTAAGTTAGTGTTCCTTTGCTGCCAAGCAAGGTACAACACATGTGCATTCTACACTCCTTTCCATTTGTGGAACGCAATTATTAACTGCAGGTAGTCCAGCCAATCTGTTACGAAGGTGCAGGCGTGGATATAATGTTGCCTTCATCCAATGGTGGTTCTCTCGATGTCTGACAGTTCAACAATACCATCTGTTTCAACTTCCAAAACAAGTGACAACCGGCCAATCACACTCCCGCTTACGGGTAAAGGGGTGGAAGTTCATCGTGAAAAAGCATGTTTGACTGCTGTCCCCACAGTCACAGAAGATGAAGAGTACGCAGATGCACTTGATGGGGCAGGCGGTGGTTGCACAGCACCGCTAGGCCACATTGTAGCACAGTGAAATTCCCTTTGCGACTTATGCTTCATTTTAAGTCTTGTATTTGGTGTGATCCCCAGTATGCAGCAAAACCACGCAACATGAAAAGCACTGTTTGCAGTTGGGTTCATAAATGATTCTTTCACTTTCCCAAAACAAACAATAAGATCCATGCATTAAATTGAAATAATTGAACAATCTATTCAGTTGCCTACTGCTTGCTAAGCCCTCTGCATAGAAGCAGTAATTGTGTGTTTGTGTGTGTGTGTGTGTGTGCGAAGACAACTTACTAGTGGCACATCACAAGAGCTTCCCGGTTATCTACCTAAACATAGACAAAACACATCACCCACCCTAAATACCCTTGTTAGCTGAAGCCTCACAGATAAGGCAGATGATATCAGTGTGAATGCAAACCACACAGCTCTGCAACACAGTCATGTAAATCTTGAAAAGCAACATTCAATGCAAACATGTGTCGCTGTCCCTCTATGATTTAAACTGTATGTGATAATTTGACAATGCAGAGGCAGCAAGTGTGATTGTCTACATAGTCGTCCTACCAAGAACAGATATGTGTTTTCATAATAAAACAAAGTGTTGCATGCACGCATTACTGTCTGGGCACAGCCTACCGTACCCGGGTACTGTGATGTCCAGTTGCCATAAATACAGACTTTACGCTCCTATCATGGTTAACAGTATAGACAGCATCGGAAGAATGTTGGTCTGTGGCACAGGATGCTGCTCACTGGCGTTACGGTACTCCTCACCAAACTCCAAAATGACTCTCCTCACAATTGAGCAAAGTGTTTCCGCGGTGACTCCTTCCTGTGTGCCGATTTACCCCAGCCGCAGCCTAACTCCAGTGTTTTGCCAACTGAGTATGCTCTGCCTGACTGTGTCATTCCTGAGGCAAAGCATTAATTTTTGGCTACAGCGCATGCTCGTTTGGACTGTGCCTGAGTCATTCTGCGACCTGCTCAACACACTTACACAGGGCCCTGGTGCTTGACTCACTCTCCAAAGGCCACTAAAACTAACTGCACCCAATATCAGCCCCAGGTGTCCCCTTACACTGCAGTGGCGGTCCCCACTGAGAGTGGCGTCACGAAAATACATATAAAGAAGCAACCTAAGTGTGACCAGACTCTTCCTCCACGTGGAGTCCCTGAAGGTAAAGCACCAACACAACACCTGTGGGGCTTCACACTGACTGAGAAAAGCCTCTTTGCACAGGTACTTGCACTCTGTGCTGGGTCTAAGTCCTGTGTTGTGCCTAGACAGCATGCTGAAGCGGATAGTCTTTTTTTCAGAAACTGTATTTCATGCTACTGAGCATGCTCAGGCACTTACTGCATCAGAGGCTAGGTCGGGAAATGAACTCTTTGGCCCTGCCCCTGATGGTTGTTAAGTCACCACCGTAGTCCGCTACGTCAATTTGTACTCCTGTCGCAAGGTGACAACGTGTTCCTTTTGTGCATAGTGCTGATGATGGGAGAGGAGTCGATGCCAGCGGCGCAGGTGGAAACAGGTTATGCTCACCCACTGGGATGCGATACCTTGACATATGCAGAACCAATGACTGAATGCAGGTGGTGGGTATCTCACAGATGAAGTACCATCATTCAGCTACAACCAATGGGAAGACACAACACCATTTTTTAGTCCCCTCCTGTCTGAAGACCACTGCCAGACATAGCTATGAACCTCTGGTTACTGTTACCCCCAGTTTAGCTTTATGAGTTTGTGTGCTTGTTACCTGACTACTTTTCCTGCTTGCTGTTTAGGTACCTCGTTGGCCGATTTGCATTTCACCTCTCCTTGTTTTCTGATTAAGTCCTGTCCCTCCCATTCTGTTCCTCTTCCTCAATTAATGTTTTGACCCTGCATGACTGCTATTCTCTGGAACTGCAGCCTTTCACAGGTATTGATCAACTTGGTCCCTGTGTCATTCAACATCACTGTATAGGGATTAAAGGGTTTCAGGGTTCTGGGGGTCCAGCTTGGTGAGTGGGTTCCCTCTAGCCTATCCTTTACAGCCCATATGAGTGTGTCTTTCCAGGCATGCGTTACACCGTGCCCTCGACAGAATGACATGTAGGCCGGGATAGTGTTTTAAAAATTGCTGGAGGTTCAGATTCAACACGTGAGCCATAGAAGGCACATGTGTCACATGGCCCTGAAGAAGGGTCGCAGACTGTTTAGCATCATTGTCACACCCGGCATTCCCTGGCTGCTGGTTGAGTGGAGACAACCATTGATGAAACTCGGTCTCACTCTACAGAGCTAACCGTCCACAACTCCTCAGCGGTGTCTCACATTTCCCCTACATTTCAAAGTAAACATTTGACTACCTGATGGCCTTGAGCTCTGCTGCCAGCATAGTAAGGAGGTGTGTGGGATACCTTGGGCGCAGTTACAAGGAAGGGTGGCCTGACCACACAGGGTTTGAGGTGCAGGAACAACACGAGGTTGATGAGGCAGAATCAGTGAAGGAACTTGTACATACAGAGGAAGGATTGGAACACACAACTCGTGGGGACGGAAAGACTTGTACAGCAGACACTTCTCCATCTCTCACCATAGTTACCCAGTGCATAGTCAGCGACATGTAACGCCCCTGTCCATGCTTACTGTTCCAAGTATCTGTGGTGAAATACACCTTGTCACACACAGACTTTCTCAAGGAATCGGTGAGGTTGTGTGCGACCTGCTGTGTTAGCGCGGGCCCCCCTTTCTTGGAGAAGGAGTGGCAAATAGCCATCGGCTCTAGGGGCACTGCAATGGGTAAAGGTCTCGAAAATCCTCGGTGACAAAAAGGGTGTAAAGGCAGCCTTTCTGTAGCCAACAAGTTTGAGATGCTGAAACTAAACCTCTTAGGCATGTCATGCACTTCGAAAATCATGTAAAAAACAGCGATGGGACTCCAACCACAGTCTCCCTCGCTGCCACTAATTGGGCCACACACACCCCACTTGACGGTCATCAGTTGATCCCCCTTTTCAAAATAAAAAAGATGCTTTGCATGAAGCACTCTCAAAAATACGCGTGCCTTTCGCCTCCCCTGGTTGACCCAGGGGAAGAAAAGTCCTCTGAGAGCCATGACTTGTTCATCTTGGTTCTTTTAGAAACACAGCAATGGGACTCCAACCACAGTCTCCCTCGCTGCCACTAATTGGGCCACACACAACCCACTTGACTGTCATCAGTTGATCCCTCTTTTCAAAATGAAAAAGATGCTTTGCATGAACCACTCTCAAAAATACGCGTGCCTTTCGCCTCCCCTGGCTTACCCAGGGGAAGAAAAGTCCTCTGAGAGCCATGACTTGTTCATCTTGGTTCTTTTAGAAACACAGCAAGGGGACTCCAACCAAAGTCTACCTCGTTTCCACTAATTGGGCCACACACATCTCACTTGACTGTCATCAGTTGATCCCCCTTTTCAAAATGAAAAAGATGCTTTGCATGAAGCACTCTCAAAAATACGCATGCCTTTCGCCTCCCCTGGCTGACCCAGGGGAAGAAAAGTCCTCTGAGAGCCATGACTTGTTCATCTTGGTTATTTTAGAAACACAGTGAGGGGACTCCAACCACAGTCTCCCTCGTTTCCACTAATTGGGCCACACACACCCCACTTGACTGGCATCAGTTGATCCTCCTTTTCAAAATGAAAAAGATGCTTTGCATGAAGCATTCTCAAAAATTTGCGTGCCTTTCACCTCCCCTTGCTGACCCAGGGGAAGAAAAGTCCTCTGAGAGCCATGACTTGTTCATCTTGGTTCTTTTAGAAACACAGCGAGGGGACTCCAACCACAGTCTCCCATGTTTCCACTAATTGGGCCACACACACCCCACTTGACTGGCATCAGTTGATCCTCCTTTTCAAAATGAAAAAGATGCTTTGCATGAAGCACTCTCAAAAATGCGCGTGCCTTTCGCCTCCCCTTGCTGACCCAGAGGAAGAAAAGTCCTCTGAGAGCCATGACTTGTTCATCTTGGTTCTTTTAGAAACACAGCGAGGGGACTCCAACCACAGTCTCCCACTTTTCCACTAATTGGGCCACACACACCCCACTTGACTGGCATCAGTTGATCCTCCTTTTCAAAATGAAAAAGATGCTTTGCATGAAGCACTCTCAAAAATGCGCGTGCCTTTCGCCTCCCCTTGCTGACCCAGGGGAAGAAAAGTCCTCTGAGAGCCATGACTTGTTCATCTTGGTTCTTTTAGAAACACAGCGAGGGGACTCCAAGCAGTCTCCCTCGTTTCCACTAATTGGGCCACACAAACCCCACTTGACTGTCATCAGTTGATCCCCCTTTTCAAAATGAAAAAGATGCTTTGCATGAAGCACTCTCAAAAATACGCGTGCCTTTCGCCTCCCCTAGCTGACCCAGGGGAAGAAAAGTCCTCTGAGAGCCATGTCCACATTGTCAGTGGACAGACGCGTGTGCTTATCTGCCAGCAGACCCCCAGCAGCACTGAAGACAGGTTCCGAGAGAACGCTGGCTGCAGGACACGACAAGATCCCCAAGGCATACGTGGCGAGCTCAGGCAATTTATCCAGATTGGAAGCCTAAAATGAGCAGGGCTCAAGTTGCACAGTAATGGCATCGATGTTTCCTTGCATATACTCATATATCTGTGTATCCTACTCTTTTTCTTTGTCCAGCTCTTTTGTTTTCGCATGAGTATATGTCCTTGTCACTTTCCCATGTGTTTTTGTTGTGTTGTGAGTTGTTTGTCACCTTTTGGACACCTTTGATGGTGTTTTCTAGGTGTTTTTATGTATTTGTGATTGCCTCCCATTGTTTCCTATGCGGTTCGCGAGTGGTTTGCCGAACCGGTTTGCTGAACCGAACTCGAGCCGAACCACGACTGGTTTGCTCATCTCTACTCAAGAGCCAACTACAATGCATGTTTTCAGGATTTCCTTAGTATTGAACAGAGGATAATTCAATCACTGGAGAGGTGGTAGTTACATCACCTGTGCAGTTCTAAGGAAATCCTGAAAACATGCACTGTTGGTGGCTCTTGAGGATTGGAGTTGGGGAACACTGCACTAGAGAATAAGTGAGCCTAAAAAGTCCCAGTGACTAATATGAGAAGACCAACTGTACTAAAACAACATGATGGAGGTAATTCCTCTCTATCAGTCAGTGTTGTTTACTACAAGTCAATAGTTGATTTATACAATTTGTAATTCATAGACAATCAAAAAATCCCCTATCATGAGCCTGCTCATTAATTCATAAAAGAGTATAGTGACCATGACAACAGTGTTGGCATAAAACACTAAATGTTTATTAATAAAATATTTTAAAATGCAAATCACATTAAAAAAACTTTAATTCATGGACAGTATTGTTCCCTTATGCTAGCAGCAAAGACACAGGAAAATAAAGTTCCATCGTGCAAAGACCAATCATACAATATAATCTTAGAATAAATTATTATTCATCAAAACTTAAGTATTTAGATGGTGGAATGCTAGTGAGGATCAGAATTGTTCTTATTATATATCCCGTGTATGTATTAAACTGTGGAATAAATTAAATGGGAACAATTCAGTACCTTAATGTATGGTCCACTGGTCCTGCTTGCCGCAAACCCCGACGCACATTTTGTGCAATATTGTTCCTCAGGGAGCGCTGCCAACAACAGTGTATGTTTTCAGGATTTCCTTTGTATTGAACAAGTGATAATTAATCACTGGAGAGGTGATAATTCCATCACCTGTTCAAATCTAAGGAAATCCTGAAAACATGCACTGTTGGTGGCTCTTGAGGACTGGAGTTGGGGGAACACTGCACTAGAGAATAAGGGAGCCTAAAAAGTCCCAGTGACTAATATGAGAAGACCAACTGTACTAAAACAACATGATGGAGGTAATTCCTCCCTAATAGCTGGTGTATTTATTCTAGTAGGATAGCGCAAGTAGAGTCTATGGTCCCACCAGTTTGTTGTTTGAGATCCCATGGAGAGATAATTGTTTAGTTCAAGTTAATACTTGATTTATACCATTTGTAATTTATATATGCACTTGCATATTCATATGGCAAAGACTTCCACGTTGCCTAAATGATGTTCCCATTTTGCAACTGTCACATCGGTGATGCCAAACCTTACATGCAAACTCATTTTAAATTTCTGTTGGGGATTGACCGAAAAAGATATCACATTTCAAGTTAGACATCTTCCTTTTCAATCAGCAGAATGGTTGATGTCATTTAATGTTTTATGTGGAATCTTTTAGCAGAACTTCCTCTAAACATCTTCTATCCTTCCTTAGTTGTCGATCTGTAAACATGCTTCCATATGCATTTACGCTCTGGAAAAGATTCTCTCACACTGATTTGAGTAGCGCTTACAATCCAGATTAAATGCATACAAATAATTAACTTGGATTGCTTTTCTTATTAATGATCTGTCTCTAATGTAATGGAAAAGAATTTGGCAGTAAGTGCCTGTATATAGTTTTTTGAAGAAATGCATCAAGAAGCACTTTTTAATACATACTTTGCAAAATGTTTCCAAAACTTGGTGATGTAGTACATTATGTAGTGCATGTAATATCAAATGGATTGATTTAGGAATTGATTATGTTTCCAGGAGTTACAAAAGAGATGAGTGAAACTTTGAAGCTTTGCCGGCTTTTTGCCGAATCTCTCTGTCGACTTAAATTTGAGGAAAAAAGGCAGAATATAAGGCTTTTTCTCAATATCAAGTGTGATTTCAAGGTCAAAGGGGTGTTCCATTGTTGAAATTGAATTGCTACAAATTGCACTGTATTACATAGTATATACATGTCAAATTGACAGACCTGGAAAGTTATTGTAAGGTTATTTGGTAACAAAAACCAAGTACTGCGCCCTTCATTACATAACATAACACAGATATGGTGGAGGAGTCACTGGGCTATAGTATGCCTATAAAATTAATTTAAATTCTAATGCTGAAAAAAATGTTTAAATATGAAATGTCTTTGAAAAAAGAAAATTACATCCCTTTACAATACCCATTACATTTTGTTATAAAATAGCCATACCCCCCCACACACACTGCAATGGAAACATTAGTATTATGCCTTTTTTGGCAAGGCTTTCCCCCTTTCCTAAAGGGCCAGCATCATCTTACCACGGAAGTATCTCCCAGGTCAGCTGGGAGGCCACAGGTATTTAGGCAGTCTAATTTGCTGCTAGTTCTCACGTACCCTAGCATTGTGCTGCTGCAGCTGATACACTGTGCTAGTTCTGTTTGCTGATACCTGTTTGCATTACAGCGTTATGCTGCCGTATTATCTATCATGCTGCTGCTGCTACAAGCTGCTATGTCAACCACAATACTCACTGCCACAAAGTATCCTCACCAGCTACTGGTGCCGCATCCATCCGTCCATCCATCCATCCCGGACAGATCCTCTACACCCGCTGCTGCAAAGTATCCTCACCCACTGCTGCCGAATCCATCCATCCCTCAGTCCATCCATCCCAGATGGATCCTTGATTTTTGCTGCTGCTATGATCTATTTCAGAGACTGTCGCTCCCATACCCTTGGAGCCAGGTGTCATAGTACCAGTCTTCCCAAGTGGCACCCGGACTGGCACCTGCAGCGTAACACCTCCACCATCAGGGGTCTGGAGAAGACCAAGTCAAGCCCCTTTGGGTTTTCTGTGTACTGTGGCCCAGTGGGTTTACTAACATCTCGGCCCACCCAGCAAGCATAACAGCGTGACGGAGTTTTCCAGTACCAAAAATGTATTAGGTATCCTCAGGATACATGATAAGTACTAGATCCATGTGGTCATACATCTAAGACCCATACCAATTATCACAACATGTTACATATATTGCTATTTTTAATTGCGTGGTAGTAGAGCATTCACGCAGGTGTCTTCAATAATTCCCTACAAGACCACTGGAGATAAATGAGTACAGCCCTCAGTTATCCATAGACAATAAATAGCACAGTAGTATGTATGCTCGAATACTACACCATTAAAACGGGGGACAGAATTCCCCTGTTTTGGGGATCTGTAGCTGTCTCAGCAGTCAGACACCACTGGTACTAGTAGTTATGTATCCTGATGATATTTGATAATTTTTTAATAGTAGAATATCCCTTTAACTACTTTGTGCAAAAGGACATAGATATATGTTCATGCTGGGGAGGATAGTGTGGAATGATCTGAAGAGCTGAGCCTCTCCATAACCAGAGGATGACAATTATATTAGATTGCCAGTATCTTTTTCTAACAGCTGTGTTTAGAGCTAAGAGCCAATTACTTCTGTTAACCATTTAGATGCCACTGTCAATTTCACTTGCTCCCATTGTCCTCCAATGGAAGCTATAGTAGGAGAGAAAAGGCGCAATAGGGTCTTACCCGATTTACAGGGCAGAGGGAAAGGGTTAAAACACACTCACCTGGCTGGGTTGTGCCAGTCACAACCCCTTAGAGAACGTGGATGAGTGCTTTAGTGGTTCAGCAGCGGCCCCGTGTCTGAGCAAAGGATATCAAAGTGTAGACTGGAGGAAAAACGGGTTTAAAAACCGCGCTAGGAAACCACGAGCAAGGATGTAAATGAATATTTTTCTTTTATTTAGATAATTCCAACGCGTTTCGGAGACCCATCTGTCTCCTTCCTCAGGGAAAAAGAATCTCAATTCTTTTTCCCTGAGGAAGGAGACAGATGGGTCTCCGAAACGCGTTGGAATTATCTAAATAAAAGAAAAATATTCATTTACATCCTTGCTCGTGGTTTCCTAGCGCGGTTTTTAAACCCGTTTTTCCTCCAGTCTACACTTTGATATCCATTGTCCTCCAATGACACTATTACAAGTTACTGATAAGTTTTCCTGGCATCTGGGGACCTGCTGAGGCCTCCATGGCTGCTCCTCTAAAAAGTCAGTCACAGACTGGGCTTCATACAAGAATTACAATTACAAAATATACTGCGTAGCCACTGCAGTATGTGAACAAGTGATCAAAAAATTGCAGGTTGAAATACAGTAAAGGGACTAAAAAGAAAGGTAAAAAATAAACAAGTTTTACAAGTAAAAAAATTAAAGTATAAAAATTCAAATCACTAAACTTTTCCCCAACTAGAAATAAATAGAAAAAAATTAATTTAATTAGTATCGCTGCATCTATAAAAGTCTGTAAATCAAAATTTGTTTGGCCATAAGGTAAACAACATTAAGGCTATGTGCGCACGCTGCGGATTTACCGCGGATTTTACCGCGAATTTGCGGCGGATTTGCTGCAGAAAATGTGTCTAACATTTCTGCAGTCCAGATTTTCCTTGAGAAAAAGTCCTTTTCTAGAGCGCACTTGGCCTTAAAGAGCAAAAATGTATTATTCCAGAAATGGTGTTTTTCGGTCATCATTACGAGTGTTTTAGGTTTGTCTTATACGGTACTGTGCAAAAGATTCATACAGGTTTCAAAATAAATGATCAAAATATTCTGTATAATACCACCATTAAATATTCATAGATATCAAAAAACCTTTAAATAAGAACCCAAAAAGATTCAAAATAAAGGGGATGCTGACTAATTTATAATAAAATTGTTTTTATTTGAATCATTAAAAATGACATATTTAATATTCATAAGAAATAATAAAAGGCTGAAGGTTGTCAAAGAAATCCTGCATGCCGCTATACCCCGACGAGCGTTTCAAGTGATCTCTTCACCCTGAGGAAGACATTGCTTGAAACGCACGTTGGGGCATAGCGGCACGCAGGATTTCTTTGACCACCTTCAAGGTATATTATCAACAAATTGATTTATACATTACATATACTTTTTTTAGACATAATTTTCAGCTCGGGTTACAACTTTTATCTATATTATAGGTTTTTTATATAACGAATTACTGCTCACATATTATTATTGCAATTTGCACTTTGTTATATATAACTAATTGGTATTAACATATGGTTGCTCATTGCACTAAGCACTTTATAACCTGACAAACTGCTGCTAACATTTTTGGGAATTTGATCCAGTCTTATATTATTTCTTATGAATATTAAATATATGTCATTCTTAATGATTTAAATAAAAACACAACTTTATTATGAATTAGTCACCATCACCTTTATATTTAATCTTTTTGGGTTCTTATTTAAAGGTTTTTTTTATATTTATGAAGGTTTCAAAATATGCTGCAAAGAAATATTTCTTTCAACATTAGAAGTGTAAATAGTTTGTGTTTAACATTTGCTAATGTGTAAAAAGAGTGAACAAAGGATAAATCAAAATCTAATCAATATTTTCTGTGACCACACTATGGCTTCAAACCACCAAAGCATCAATTATTCTGCAATTTTTGAAAAATATCTGCAGGGAGATTACCCAAAACACCTGGAAAACTAACAGAGGTCTTCAGTGGATGCCGGCTTTTACAAATCTATCTGCCTGTTTATGTGATACCAGACCAACTTGATGATGTTTAAGTCAGTGTTCTGTGGGGGCCATGTCATCCCTTCGAGTACTCCTTCTTCTTTATAGTACGTCATGACATTGGCTATAAGTTCAGATAGTTGTACTTCTCAGAATAAATTTGGAGTCAATCAGATGCACCCCTGATACTTTAATATGAAGAATAAGCATCTTCCAATATATTTTGGTATTGCAGACATCAGTAATCAACCGTCCTAATTTATTTCCTGAAATCCGGGACGAAAGTTGCAATAAACCTACACTATGATTCACTGATTCCTGCAGACACTCATTGCCTGCAGACACTAAAGGGCTCTTCAGCCCGTCAGAAAAAAAGCTGCCTTTTGTTACATAGATATATTTCAAATGTTGACTCATGTCGAGTTTATTTACTGCCATTTTTGTTGCACCCCAGTTCTTATGGGTTTTATTCTTTGCAGAGTTGAGTCCCTTGACTTTCCCTTGACTTTGTATCCATGTCAAAGGCATGGTTTGTAGTACAATTCTTCCATAATGACCCCTTCTGGTCAGACGTTTCTCAACACTAGATGATTGTTGCTGCGACAAAACTGGATACCATCAGTTCTGAGATAATGGCAATGTTAGACATCTTCAGATTGGAAAGGGAAGTGTGCATATTCTGACTTTTATATGCCGCATTAAGTTTCCTTGGTCAACCACTGCTTCTACTGTCCACAACACTGGCTACCTCTTTTTGTCAGCAATTCAGAGAAATACAGGCAGATACTTATCCATCAGTCAGTACCTTCGGGATCGAATCTGAACATCAAATCTCTTGTGAAGCAGGACAACAGCCGTGACAGAACAGCCAATGAAATTAAGATCTATCTTCAGTGTAAAGAAGAACAGAGTCCTGGAAATGATGATATGGCCTATAGAGCCCTGATCTGATTATTATCAACCCTCTCTGAGATAACATGAGAGAAAAAACAATTTTTGCAAGGCTGGATCTACAGAAGATCTGTGGTTAGTTCTCCAAGATGTTTGGAATAAGTTCCCTGTAGAGGTCTTTCAAAAAGTGTGCAAGTGTAACTAGAAAAATTGATGGTGTTCTAAGGGTAATGAGTGGTTACACCAAATATTGATTTGATTTAGATTTTTCTTTTGTTTATTCTTTTTGCAATTTGATAACTGATACAAATAGACTAGAAACACTTGTATTTTTGAAAGCATTTTTATTTGCAGAAATTTTTCCACACCTGCATAATTTGTTTGCTGAAATGTTAGGTGGTCTTCTCAGGTGGTCTTTTGGAAAATATTAAATAATATGCTGATAATGAGCTATATACAAGGAACATAATAAGATTACTAGTCTTGATGTAATCTTGGTATTATACTGGAAACAGAGAAATAATATGGTAGAGAGCACCAGAATATACATTTTAAATTGATCACCATCTACCTTTGATTTTGATCTTTTCACATAATGACTCCCCATGTGTTTTAAATCTACTCAATGTTGAGGCTGTAAGGCTATGTGCGCACGTTGCGTACAGTTCACTGCAGAAATTTCTGCAGCGATCTAAAGAGCACATGTGCGCTTTAAATCGCTGCAGCAATGTCCGTAGTGAAGCCGATTCCATGCGCTCTGCCTGCAGCTCCTGCCATAGACAGAGCAGGAGCTGCCGGCAAAGCACACGGAAGAAGTGACATGTCACTTCTTTTTACGCAGCGCTTGGGCAGTAGCCGAAGTGCTGCGCTCTAAAACGCCACGTGCGCACGGCCCCTGCACAATCTCCATAGACTGTGCAGGGAACGCAGGACGCATGCAGTTACGCTGCGCTACAAAGCGCAGCGTAACTGCATGCATTTACGCAGCATGCACACATAGCCTAACTGGCACTTTATGTATCTGTTACTATTTCCATTTTATATATAGAAATGTATATAGTTAAGAGATATATACACCAGTATTTTTATTCTCTGTGTGCATAATACAATTTTGTACTAAAACAGTACTTTTTTCTTTAAAGCAAAGTTGAATATTCAATTAATGCAAATCATTGTTATCCAGATTTCCAATTTTGTTAATTGACATGGTGCATTATTCATTTACACCTTACATAAAGACCAAGCCGTCGTAACAAAAAGATAAAACAGTGCTATGTGCTTATCTGTAGTTCAGCCGCCATCATTTCATAATATTTGAAATGTGCACTTAGAAAAAGTTAATCATTTTGGACTTGCAATTATCATGTTTTCTTTGATACCCAATTAAACTGTATGATATAGTGTTGTGTTCTAGAAAAAAAATATCCTATACAAATTAGTGACATTTGAAATCATACATTTCCAATTACCCACACAGAATAAAAGCTAAGATCTGTAATGTATTCAGCATTGAGGCGAATGAGACAGCTCCAATGAAAAATCCATAATCAGTGCAATTATTCAAATTTACAGTACATGTAGTGCAACACTTAATGCGGTGGAATTGGATATTCTGTGGATACAAATGTCTGATAGGTAGGTCCCACATCTGTGTCCAGGAGTTGAAATGTGGCTGCGCAAAAGCATCTCTCTATTCATCCACATGGGAGTTCCCAAAATTGCCAAGTATGACAGAGCTTCAGCAATATCCTGTGGATTTTACAAGATGGAAATTCCCATTAAGAACTTTGATATATATCTAACATAAAATCAGAGTAAACCTTTCCCTTTTTAGGTTAATTAGGATTAACAAAGTTATTTATATTTGCCAAATGCCAAAATAATGAGACAGGGAATGTTTTAAGGCATTTTTATTACTTTCTGCAAAGTCAAAAGTTTACATACACTAAGAGAACTATTCATTTAAACACTATGGAACATCCCATATGAAGAGATCATGTCTTTGGAAGCCTCTGATAGGTTTATTGCAACATCTGAGTTAATTAAAGACACACCTGTGGATACATTTTAATGCACACCTGAAACACACTACTTCTTTGTGTGGCATTATAGGAAAGTCAAAAGATATCAGTCAAGAACTCAGGAAAAGAATTGTGGACTTGCACAAGTCTGGTTCATCCTTTAGTGCAATTTCCATATACCTGAAGGTGCCTCGTTCATCTGTAAAAACAATAATATGCAAGCACAAACAAGATGGGAATGTCCAGCCATCATACCGCTCAGAAAGGAGACGAGTTCTGTGTACCAGAGATGATCATGCTTTGGTCAGACATGTGCATATAAGCCCAAAGACAAAAGCAAAAACCTTGTGAAGATTCTGGTGAAAACGGTAAGATTGTGACATTATCTCCAGTGAAGCTAGTTCTCTATCAACATGGGCTGAAAAGCCACTCTGCCAGGAAAATGCCATTACTCCAAAAGAAACATAAAAAAGCCAGATTAATTTTTGCAAATGCACACAGGAATTGAGTGTCCTGTGGTCTGACAAAACTAAAATTTAACTATTTTGTCATGACCATCATTATGTTTGTAGAAAGAAGCTTTGAAGCCTAAGAACACCATCCCAACTGTGAAAAACGGGGGTGGCAGCATCATGTTGTGGGGTTATTTTACTGCAAGATGGACTGGTGCACTTCCCAAAATAGATGGCATCATGAGTAGAGATGAGCGAACCGGTCGCGGTTAGGCTCGAGGTCGGTTCGCCGAACGGGGGTCCCGTTCGAGTTCGGTTCGTCGAACGTTCGACGAACCGAACTCGAACCAATAGGCTATAATGGGAGGCAATCACAAACACATAAAAATGCATGATAAATGTACACAAACAGTTAATAAACATTGCCATAACACTTACCGGTCCTCGCGATCCCTTCTGCACTCTGTCTCCTGCCGCTATTCCATACGATGATCGCTGAATCCTCCCGGTGACGGCACTGCCAGCAGAGATGCAGGACCTATCGTGACGTCAAAATAGCCATGTGACCAGTCACGTGGCTATTATCTCATTGGCTACAGACTGGTCACATGACTATGACGCGTCATGTAGGACCTGCGAGTGCATCTCTCCGGTACACGGTGCACATATGTGTATCGCCGTGTACCGGCGACATGCTCTAGCACACGGTCGACTCCCCGTTCCGTTAGGGACCGGCTGACACAGCCGGTCATTAACGGAGATCACCGTTGCCATAGCAACGCAGTTAGCGGTGACGTCACCGCTAACTGCAGCTCCGAGAGCACCGTTGCTATGGTAACGCGTCTGTCAGCGTTACCGCTGTTACCGCTGACAGCCAGCACTGATCACTCACGGAGTGAAGGCTGCACGCTGCTTCCCGATTGTAGTGAGGATGAGGTTCCCCAGCCCCAAGTGATGAGCTGGTGAACCTCATCCTTCCTCACTACAATCGTCACTACTACTACACTAGAAAGAAAGAAGACAGAAGAGCAGGATCGTGGAGGGCTGACAGGGGGTAATAAAGATGGAGTCTCTAATGTGTCTGTGTATTTATTTCTATTAAAGTATTTTTTCTCTGTGTGGTGTCTTTTTTTTAACCCTTTATTGGAGATTCTTAATGGCCGGGTCAAACGTGCCTGACATTAAGAATCTCTGGCTTAATACTGGCTAGTAAAACAAAGCCAGTATTAACTCATGATTACCCAACAAGCCACCCGGCTCCAGGGCTGTTGGAAGAGTTGGATACAGCGCCAGATGATGGCGCTTCTATGAGAGCGCCATTTTCTGGGACGGCTGCGGACTGAAATCCGCAGCAGAGGCGCCCAGAATCCTCGGGCTAACCTGTGCTGCGGATTCCAATGCCCAGCTGCCTAGTTATACCCGGCTGGACACAAAAATGGGGCGAAGCCCACGTCATTTGTTTTTTAATTATTTCATGAAATAAGTGAAATAATTAAAAAAAAACGGGCTTCCCTATATTTTTGGTTCCCAGCCGGGTACAAATAGGCAACTGGGGGTTGGAGGCAGCCCGTGGCTGCCTGCTGTACCTGGCTAGCATACAAAAATATGGCAAAGCCCACGTCATTTTTTTGGTGGGCAAAAAAATTCTGCATACAGTCCTGGATGGAGTATGCTGAGCCTTGTAGTTCTGCAGCTGCTGTCTGCTCTTCTCCATACAGACAGACAGCAGCTGCAGAACTACAAGGCTCAGCATACTCCATCCAGGACTGTATGCAAAAGTTTTTTGCCCCCTGAAAAAATTATGTGGGCTTCGTCATATTTTTGTATGCTAGCCAGGTACAGCAGGCAGGTACGGCTGCCCCCAACCCCCAGTTGCCTATTTGTACCCGGCTGGGAACCAAAAATAAAGGGAAGCCCTTTTTGTATTATTTCATGAATTTCATGAAATAATTAGAAAACAAATGACGTTGGCTTCGCCCCATTTTTGTGTCCAGCCAGGTACAACTAGGCAGCTGGGGATTGGAATCCGCAGCACAGGTTGGCCTGAGCTTTCTGGGCCCCACTGCTGCGAATTGCAGTCTGCAGCCGCCTCAGAAAATGGCATTTTCATAGAAGCGCCATCTTCTGGCGCTGTATCCAACTCTTCCAGCACCTGCCTGCTATAACTGGCTAGCATACAAAAATATGGCGAAGCTCACGTCCTTTTTTTGTAGTTTTTTGGCAAAAAAAATAAAAAATGCTTCCCTGGATTTTCCATTGCCAGTGAAGGTAACACCAAGCAGTGGGGGTTAGCAGCCAGTAGCTGCTTGGATTACCCTTAGCTAGCGATACAAAAAATGCAGCGGGAGCCCATATATATTTTTTTTAATTATTTATTTAAATAACTAAAAATAAAATGGGCTTCCCTGTATTTTGATTGCTGGACATCACAGTGCTGTAAAAATAAATCTTTAAAAAAATGACGTAGCGCTCCGCGGTGTTTTTGATTCTCAGCGCAGATAAAGCAGACAGCTATGGGTTGCCACCCCCATCTGCCTGCCGTTACCTTGGTTGGCAATCAAAATACAGGGAAGCCCATTAATTTTTTCTATTTAAAAAATAGTTAAAAAAAAAAATGACGTTGGGTCCCCCCATTTTTGATAGCCAGCTAGGGTAAAGCAGACGGCTGTAGCCTGAAAACCACAGCTGGCAGCTTTACCGTGGTTGGGGATCCAATGTGGAGGTCCCCTCAGGCTCTTTTTTATAATTATTTTATAAATATTAATAATTACACAATAAAAGTAGGGTCCCCCCCAAATTGGATCACCAGCCAAGGTAAAGCGGACAGCTGTGGTCTGGTATTCTCAGGGTGGGAAGGTCCATAGTTATTGGGCCTTCACAGCCTAAAAATAGCAGGCCGCAGGCACCCCAGACGTAGTGCATCCACTAGATGCGCCAATCCTGGCGCTTCACCCCAGCTCATCCCGTGCCCTGGTGCAGTGGCAAACGGGGTAATAAATCGGGTTGATACTAGCTGTAAAGTAACCTGAGATCAAGCCCAGCAGTTTGTGTTGTCATGGCGTCTATTAGATACTCAACATCATAAACTGTCAGTACTAACAAAAAAAAAAAAAAAATCGACAAAAGAAATTTATTTGAAAAAACAGTCCCCAAAACATTTCCTCTTTCACCAATTTATTGTAAGAAAAAAAATAAAGGGGTCCCACGACGACTCTGGACCGTCTAGAATATGGGGGGGAGACACTCAGGGAACGTATCCCCCATTTTCTAGGAGTGCGGACCCTTCATGTGAGGAGTGTGGGTGCAATGAATCTGCACTAACTCTTCTCGGGTCCACAGCAGCAGAGTCCATGTTGTAATGGTTGCTACCAAAGCTGCAATGCCCTGCTCATGAGGTAAGGGCATGCCTAATCAGGAGAACTACTGTAGAGGAAGCTCTGCTCACTGGTATATAGGTGCTCAGAGGTAATAATAGATAAAATTAGTGAGTAACCTCGGCACTCTAAATCTCCCAGACTAAGTCAGTAAGTCACAACGGATAGTAATGCAAAATCACTCTTTATTGGTCCGTATTAAGAAAAAAAAAATTTTCATAAGCATATATGTTTTTGTCCAAAACAAGTTACAAATGACGTTTCGGCCTGAGCCTTCGTCAGATTGGACTTATCTGCATGTAATCATGAAAAATGACAATAATCAGTATCACATAAGAGTGAGAGAACAATAACAAACTCGAACAATGTAGAGGTACAATTGGGATGCAGCAAAAAAATTGCAACACAGCAAGAAATGAAACACATGATACAAATGTCATAATACAGTACAAGGACAATATAGTAATGACAAATATGAGGTCAAAGTAGACTTAGACAGCTCTGGTACAAAAGAGATGTCAATCATAAAGTAACATGTGCAGTAGGTGTAGAGCTACAGTATGCATGGCAGAGCTAATGGGTAGACCGACCATAGAAAAAGAACGGAGAAAAAGTGGAGAAAAAGTGGAGAAAAAGTGGAGAAAAAGTGGAGAAAAAATGGAGAAAAAGTGGAGAAAAAATGGAGAAAAAGTGGAGAAAAAGTGGAGAAAAAGTGGAGAAAAAAATGTAGAAAAAGTGGAGAAAAAGTGGAGAAAAAAAGTGGAGAAAAAGTGGAGAAAAAATGGAGAAAAAAATGTAGAAAAAGTGGAGGAAAAATGTAGAAAAAGTGGAGAAAAATTGGAGAAAAAGTGGAGCACCCTTTGGTGCCTTTCATGTGGCACTAAGGGGTGCTTAGCTTTGTATTTAGCCAAAAAAATGAAAAAAAAAATGACGTAGGGTTCCCCATAGTTTTGTAGCCAGCTAGGGTAAAGCAGACGGCTGCAGCCTGCAGACCACAGCTGGCAGCCTCACCTTGGCTGGTAATCCAAAACTGAGGGCACCCCACGCTGTTATTTTAAATTAAATAAATAATTAAAAAAAAAACACGTAGGGGTCCCCCAAAATTGGATCACCAGCCAAGGTAAAGCAGACAGCTGGGGCCTGATATTCTCAGACTAGGGAGGTCCATGGTTATTGGACTCTCCCCAGCCTAAAAATAGCAGGCCGCAGCCGCCCCAGAAGTGGCGCATCCATTAGATGTGCCAATCCTGGTGCTTCGCCCCAGCTCATCCCGCACCCTGGTGCGGTGGCAAACGGGGTAATATATGGGGTTAATACCAGATGTGTAATGTCACCTGGCATCAAGCCCTGGGGTTGGTGAGTTCAGGCGTCTATCAGATACCCGACATCACCAACCCAGTCAGTAATAAAAAAAAATAGACGACAAACACATTTTTATTTGAAAAAACACTCCCCAAAACATTCCCTCTTTAACCAATTTATTAGAAAGAAAAACAAATCCAGGTCTGGTGTAATCCAAGGGGTTGCCATGACGATCCACACTGTCCCAGTCAATGAAGAGCAGGATGTTCCCCATTGGCTGGGAGAGCAGTGCAGTGACCTGAGCTAACATCAATGGGTCAGCCCAGGTCACTGCAGGGCATGACAAGTGCTGCTGTCAGCGAGGTACATTACCTGCGCTGATCTCCAGCACTGCCGACAGCCCCTGTCACTGAGTTCAATGACCGGCGCCTTCACACCAAGTATCGCGAGAGGCCCGTGACGTCACCGCTAGTCAGTCTCGGGTCGGAAGCGAGAGGTGATGTGACAAGCGGCGGCCATGGAGGACAGTGACAGCGCTGAGGTCGGGATGGCGGGTCTTCATCACCGCAGGTAAGCCGAGCGGGACCATGTGTGTGTGTGTGTGTGTGTGTGTGTACAATACATGCCGCGGGCAGGAGGGGGCGGAGCGAGCTGAGCGGGGAAGTGTGGGCTTCCTGCACGTAACTAGGATAAACATCGGGTTACTAACCAAAGCGCTTTGGTTGGATACCCGATGTTTATCTTGGTTACCAGCTTCTGGCAGGCTGCCAGCGATGGCTCCTGCACACTGCAGCTGTAAAAAGCCCTGCTTTTTGCTGCTAGAACCGTTCTCGAACGTATCTAGAACTATCGAGCTTTTGCAAAAAGCTCGAGTTCTAGTTCGATCTCGAACAGCCCCCAAAATCACTCGAGCTTAGAACTGGAGAACCTCGAACCGCGAACCGCGCTCAACTCTAATCATGAGGAAAGAAGATTATGTGTCAATACTGAAGCAACATTTCAAGTCATCAGCCAGGAACTTACAACTTGGGTGGAAATGGGTCTTCCAAATGGCCAATGACCTGAAGCATACTGCCAAACTGGTTACAAAGTGGCTTAAGGATAACAAAGGCCGGTGAGAGCAAGGCAACCTACAAACATGGCTCAGTTACACCAGTTCTGTCAGGATTAATGGGCTCAAATTCCTACCAACTATTGTGGGAAGCTTGTAAAAGGAAATCCAAAACATTTGACCCAAGTCATACAGTTTAAGAGCAATGGTAGCAAATACTAATGAAATGTATGTAAATGTTTGACTTTGCAGAAAGTAATAAAAATACCTTAAAACATTCTCTCTCTCTCTCTCTCTCTCTCTCTCTCTCTCTCATTATTATGGCTTTTAGCAAATAAAAATAATTTTGCTCCTAATTGACCTAAAACGGGAAAAGTTTATTCTGATTTCATGTCAGATACTGAGAAAAACCTGCATAAGTGTAATTTTAGATAGTGTATGTAAACGTTTTTCAACTGTATATATATATGTATAACACACTATAAAGAAAAATACATGGATCGCACATCCCAAAAAATACAATGATCTAAAGCCGTTAGGCAAAAAATAAATAATAGAACATGAGGTTCTTTGTTACCATTCTGATCAGATTGTATTAAGCCCACTGCCACGTCACCGCGAACCTTTTGAGTGGGTCCCTATTCTAAACCTTATAGTGCGGCACTGTGCACTAACCACTGCTGCAGCGACAAAGCACCTGCAGGACAGGTGACCTGGTGCCTTACAGTGCCCATGCTGCAAGGTGAAGCCCCCATGGCTCCAGGTCCCACCGCCCCACTGACACGAAACCACCACAACAGTACCAGCACCCTGTGAGAGGAGCTGCGCACTCACCTCCCACTGCCTCCCATATGTGAACTGGGAGCAAAAAAAGGCTGACCCCTCCTGCAGTCTCCTGCTGATTAAAATCACCTGTGCCAAATGGGGGGAGTGCAGATCCAAGCAAAAAGAAGACGGGGATAGAAAGTTGTATAACACACTATAGAGAAAAAGACATGGATCGCACATCTCCAATATACAATGATCTAAAGCCGTTAGACAAAAAATTAAATAGAACATGAGTTTCTTTGTTACCATTCTCATCAGATTGTGTAAAGCGGGCTTTACACGCTGCGACATCGCTAATGCGGAGTCGTTGGGGTCACGGAATTCGTGACGCACATCCGGCCGCATTAGCGATGCCGTTGCGTGTGACACCGATAAGCGATTTTGCATCCTTGCAAAAACGTGCAAAATCGCTAATCGGCGACATGGGGGTCCATTCTCAAATCTCGTTACTGCAGCAGTAACGAGGTTGTTCCTCGTTCCTGCGGCAGCACACATCGCTCCGTGTGACGCTGCAGGAACGAGGAAGGTCCCCTTACCTGCCTCCCGGCCGCTATGCGGAAGGAAGGAGGTGGGCGGGATGTTACGTCCCGCTCATATCCGCCCCTCCGCTGCTATTGGGCAGCGGTTCAGTGACGTTTCAGTGACGTCGCTGTGACGCCGCACGGACCGCCCCCTTAGAAAGGAGGCGGTTCGCCGGTCACAGCGACGTCGCCGGACAGGTAAGTATGTGTGACGGCTCTGGGCGATGTTGTGCGGCACGGGCAGCGATATGCCCGTGTCGCGCAACAGATGGGGGCGGGTACCCACACTAGCGATATCGGGACCGATATCGCAGTGTGTAAAGTAGCCTTTAGGCTGTGTGCGCACGTCTGCATGTTGTATGCTTTTATGCTGGGTTTAGAACTGCAGCGTAACTGCATGCATCCCCAGCACAAATGATGAAGATTGTGCATAATGCAACCGAACGTTGCATTTGAGAGCGCAGCGATTCGGATGCTGAAATTTTGATACAAAACGCTGCATTCTAAAAAGCAACATGTCACTTCTTTTGTGCGTTTTGGATGCTTTTCCCACTCTGTCATAGGGCAGAGCAAGCATCCAGAACGCATGAATTCTGCATGAATTCTGCGTTCAACAATGCATCCAGAACGCAGCTTTTTGGCTGTGTTCTGAAACGCATGAACGCTGCGGAAGATTTGGCACGGCAGAACGCAGACGTGCGCACATACCCTTAGGCTGGTTTCACATTTGCGTAGTTTTGATGGAAACGTAATCCAGCATGCATGCAGTACAGTTCATTTTTTTACAGTGGAAGCGCGACACCATGTGGGCACATGCGGTTTTGTATGTAGCACACAACCGCATGGTGTTACGCTTCCACTGTAAATGAATGTAACTGTACTGCATCTGTGCTAGATTTTGTTTCCGTCAAAACGACGCAAATGTGAAACTGGCCTTAAGCCCACTGCCACGTCCCAGGGAACCTCTTGAGTGGGTCCCTATTCTAAACCTTATAGTGCGGCAATGTTCACTAACAGCTGCTGCAGCGACAAAGCACAAGCAGGGCAGGTGACCTGGTTCCTCACAGCGCCCATGCTGCAAGGCGAAGGCCCCATGGCCCCAGGCCCCACTGTCCCACTGACATGAAACCACCACAACAGCGGCCACCACACAGCACCAGCACACAGTGCTTTTGCCTTTTTCTCCATATAGTGTGTTATACAGCATTCTATCCCCTTCTGCTTTTTGCTTGGTTATGCACTCCCCCCATTTGGCACAGGTGATTTTAATCAGCAGGAGACTGCAGGAGGGGTCAGCCTTTTTTGCTCCCAGTTCACATATGGGAGCCAGTGGGAGATGAGTGTGCAGCTCCTCTCACTGTGTGCTGGTGCTTTGTGGTGGCTGCTGTTGTGGTGGTTTCATGTCAGTGGGGCGGTGGCGTCTGGAGCCATGGGGGCTTCGCCTTCCAGCATGGGTGCTGTGAGGCACCAGGTCACCTGCCCTGCTGGTGCTTTGTCGCTGCAGCAGCGGTTAGTGCACAATGCCACACTATAAGGCTTAGAGGTTCTCCATGACGTGGCAGTGGGCTTAATACAATCTGATCAGAATGGTAACAAAGAACCTCCTGTTCTATTATTTATTTTTTTGCCTAGCGGCTTTAGATCATTGTATTTTTGGGATGTGCGATCCATATCTGAATACATCTTTCAGCCTTGCTTTTATTCTGTGCAGTTAAATAGACGCTCCTGTATTGCTTACATTTATTATTTGTTTTTCTATTTAGACTTGTAATGTATATTGTCAACTGATCAGGGTTGTCAACTTGACATTTTTTATTTTTTTCTGTACAGGTTATCAAAAATTCATGGACAGACAGTATTTTTTATAGACACATTTGAAAATAATAAATCATTATGATTATAAGTGATACATGTAAATATCAAATATAAAGAAGACTTACAGTCAAAATAATCAGTATAAGTTTTTCTAGCTTAAAAAAAAAAAATCACTATTTTTTTTTTTACAGACAGGACAAAAAAGTGTCCTTTTTTTAAAGACTGGCCTGGAATTTCTGGATGGTTGGCAACCTAGCTACTGACAACCACAAATGACCCAAAATATCTAAAATGTGTCTTTTAAAGTAATTAAATACTGCAGATGGTTTAAAAAACCTTTCATTTAAAGGGGTTGTTCCCTTTCAAAATGCTTTCAAAACTAAGCTGTGACAGTTATTAATAACAATAAAAAAGCTGATTATTACTTACCTTCCAAAGGGAGCAGGCATGAACTTAGCAATTATATCAATGCTCTGATGTATAAGCAGTCAATAATATATAAAATTGACAAAAATACATCTGAATTTAAATGAACATTAACCCAAGAGCAAATATATGGTTACACTCATATTTATCACACAAATATCCAGATTTGTCAGTAAGTCATTGACAGGTTTCTCAGAGTACACAACATAGATTAAAAGTGTTTATATAGGACTTTTACATTTTTAACTTTGATCAAAAATAAGCATTGGAGTAGCCCCAAAACTACCATCTAAATGTACAAACATTGTTTCCTAACAGAAAACAGGTAACAGCAAGCAGTTTATTTAGCCTCCTAGGTTTATTTGTGTCCAAGCGAAAAATTCATTTGATCTCTGTTTGCAAATTTTTTTATCCCAATCTCCACCCCCCCACAGGTGACATAACTACGTCTGTAACAGAGTAGCTAAACGTATTTGTTCTGTATTCATGCACCGCCCCCATGAGTGATGTCTCCTATATGGTTGCCTACTCTTCTACTAAGTTGTCCCTTAGTTTTGCCTACATCATTAAGTGGGCATGTACATCTGGAAAGGTAAATTTCCCCCGTCATCATGAAATTTTCAAAATGATAGCAGATACAAGTTTTTCTGTTCTTAGAAGGTGTTTGTTACTTTGATATACTTACCAAATTGACATTTCCCACATTTTAAGCCCGCTTTACACGCTTCAATATATCTCACAATCCGTTGTTGGGGTCAAGTTGTAAGTGACGCACATCCGGCATCGTTTGTGAGGTATCTGCGTGTGACAGCTACGTGCGATCAGGATTGAACGCAAAACCGTTGATCGCAAACACATCGTATCTTTGTCTAGAATTGAGCGTTTTGTTGCACGAACCTGGTCAATTGTAACGTGTGACATCCCTCATACGATTTTGGTGTCTGATGCTATGTGCGCAGGTGTGCGCTCTGCAGCGCAGCTTAAAAAAGGTCCGCTTCAGAGCGCAGCTGAAAAGCTGCGTTCTGAAGCGCCTCAAAATGTCTGTCATTCCCTAATCTCTGTCAGTAGGTCACTATCTCTGTCCCTCACTCTCTGTCCATGTCAGTCTATCCCCCTTTCTCATATACTCACCGATCCCCGATCCCCGGCGCTGCACTGCATTCACACTGCTCCGGCGGCCTTTACTGTTTTGAAAAAGCCGGCCGCCCATTAAACAATCTCGTATTCCCTGCTATCCCCGCCCACCGGCGCCTATGATTGGTTACAGTGAGATACGCTCCCACGCTGAGTGACAGGTGTCTCACTGCACCCAATCACAGAAGCCGGTGGGCGTGTCTATACTGTGCAGTGAAATAAATAATTAAATAATTTAAAAAAACGGCGTGCGGTCCCCCCCAATTTTAATACCAGCCAGATAAAGCCATACGGCTGAAGGCTGGTATTCTCAGGATGGGGAGCTCCACGTTATGGGGAGCCCCCCAGCCTAACAATATCAGCCAACAGCCGCCCAGAATTGCCGCATACATTAGATGCGACAGTTCTGGGACTGTACCCGGCTCTTCCCGATTTGCCCTGGTGCGTTGGCAAATCGGGGTAATAAGGAGTTATTGGCAGCCCATAGCTGCCTATAAGTCCAAGATTAATCATGTCAGGCGTCTATGAGACACCTTCCATGATTAATCTGTAAATTACAGTAAATAAACACACACAGCTGAAAAAATCATTTATTAGAAATAAAAAACACAAACATATACACTGGTTAACCACTTTAATCAGCCCCAAAAAGCCCTCCATGTCCGGCGGAATCCAGGATGGTCCAGCGTCACTTCCAGCGCTGCTGCATGGAGGTGACAGGAGCTGCAGAATACACAGCCGCTCCGGTCAGCTTCACACAGCAACTGAAGACAGCCGCGAGATCAGCTGAGCTGTCACTGAGGTTACCCGCTGTCACTGGATCCAGCGGTGGCCGCGGGTAACCTCAGTGACTGCTCAGCTGATCGCGCTACTCACCTCAGTTGCTGCGTGGAGGTGAGAGGAGCGGCAGTGAGTAGCGCGATCAGCTGAGCTGTCACTGAGGTTACCCGCGGCCACCGCTGGATCCAGTGACAGCGGGTAACCTCAGTGACAGCTCAGCTGATCTCGCGGCTGTCTTCAGTTGCTGTGTGAAGCTGACCGGAGCGGCGGTGTATTCTGCAGCTCCTGTCACCTCCATGCAGCAGCGCTGGAAGCAACGCTGGACCATCCTGGATTCCGCCGGACATGGAGGACTTTTTGGGGCTGATTAAAGTGGTGAACCAGGGTATATGTTTGTGTTTTTTATTTCTAATAAAGGATTTTTTCGGGTGTGTGTGTTTATTTACTGTAATTTACAGATTAATCATGGAAGGTGTCTCATAGACGCCTGACATGATTAATCTAGGATTTATTGGCAGCTATGGGCTGCCAATAACTCCTTATTACCCCGATTTGCCAACGCACCAGGGCAAATCGGGAAGAGCCGGGTACAGTCCCAGAACTGTCGCATCTAATGTATGCGGCAATTCTGGGCGGCTGTTGGCTGATATTGTTAGGCTGGGGGGCTCCCCATAACGTGGAGCTCCCCATCCTGAGAATACCAGCCTTCAGCCGTATGGCTTTATCTGGCTGGTTTTAAAATTGGGGGGGACCGCACGCCGTTTTTTTAAATTATATAATTATTTATTTCACTACACAGTATAGACCCGCCCACCGGCTGCTGTGATTGGGTGCAGTGTGACACCTGTCACTCAGCGTGGGGGCGTGTCTCACTGTAACCAATCATAGGCGCCGGTGGGTGGGGAAAGCAGGGAATACGAGATTGTTTAATGGGCGGCCGGCTTTTTCAAAATAGTAAAAGCCATCGGAGAAGTGTGAATGCAGTGCAGCACCAGGGATCGGTGAGTATATGAGAGAGGGCTGCTCAATTCAGTTACTTAGGAGTTTAGTGGTCACCGGTGAATCCTTCACAGGTGACCGCTAATCAGGGCGTGACACAGACAGAGCCGCAGCATGACCATGAAGTCGGGTGAGGTTCACCCGAGTTCATTCTGACAGTGCAGCTCTGTCTGTGTCTGCTGTCGTCTGCCATTCAGCTCTGCTACATGGCTGTCTGTGTCTGCTGTCAGCGGCCATGTAGCAGAGCTGAATGGCAGATGACATAGTAAAAACGCATCTCTACACATTACACACGCTTGGCAAGTCAATAAATAAATAAAAAAAAAGGTGCCCAATGCATACGTCACAGAACACATGATGTAAAGGATCGCACACAAAATTGATCAATTTAACATAGACTACTAACGCTCGTGTGACAGCAAATGAACGACCTATGTGCAATCTCATAAGATCCCGTATGCAACCTGGGCGTGTCACATCGCAAATGCGATTGTACAACTAATTGCAACGTGTAAAGCAGGCTTTAGGTATCTGCAGCTCTATAATCAAGCCAATTACTATGGTGGATGGCGCTGACTTGAGATTGAGTAAAACTCAGATTTTTTGTTCTTATAACCACAGCCAATTATAGCCCAAAGTTTTCTGAAAGGGGACAACTGATTTAAGAAAACCCTTTAAGACCTTAATAATACCATATGTGTTTGTTCTTTCTATTTTGCTTTCTTTTGAGATTTAAATATTGGTGGCATATATTTGGCACACCATTCCATTGTTTGATAAGTAGGGTTCTGTTAGTTCCCAGAAACAAGGAGGTCATGGTACTCATGGAGATGGCCCGCACATGTGTGGACACTTTGCATTGGTTTAAATTATATATGCTCATTCAATACATCATTGTTATGCATTTATATAGACCTCATTTATCAAAACTGTTTGAAATATTTTGGGTTCTTACCAACATCAACCAATTAGAGATTAGCTTTCATTTCTTGAACATATCTGAAAAAATTTGGTTGCTGTCAAAAATTGAGATACATAACTGCTAATTATCTCCTAATTTGTCAGCATGCTACTCTCAGTCAATCCACAACAAAGGCCCCAGACCATAGCTACTGGTTCAGCCCAGCTTTTTTAGTATTAATTTATCCAGATCAAAATACTGATTTGTTCTGTGGAGTATTCTTGTGAGCTTAAGTTCACTCACTCATGAGCACACTCTTACCTAGCTATTATTGATCTCAGTGAGAGCTATATTTTAAGTTTTACCCCATACTGAATCTATAAGCCTTTACGTTTTCACAGTTACAAGGTTCCATTCAACAGAAGCTCTCCTAGGGAGGTAACAATATTAGGAAACTTTATAAATAATTTATTTCGCATAATCATTACAGTAAGGGAATTTCCTGGGAAAAAAACATTAATGGTCTATGCATAGGATAAGCCATTAATGTTTTATCTATGTGAGGCCCCTGAGACCCCCAGCAGAAATAAGAGCATGAAGCAATCTCTGAAGTGTAATGGACTATTTGTTGATTATACTGCCACATCCATATGCTCAACTGTGCCATGTTCTACAGCTCAGCCCAAAGATATAAACAATGTCCTAAGGATAAAGTAAGCCATCAAAGGTTTTTTTTAGGTAAAACCATGGTAAATAGTGATCACATACAGTTGAAACCAGAAGTTTACATGCACTAAAGAGACATTAAAAAGACACATATTCATGGTTTTTCTCACTATCTGACATGAAATCAGAATAAACCTTTCCTTTTATAGGTCAATTAGGAACTAAAATGAATTATATTTGCGGAATGCCAGAATAATGAGAGAGCATGTTTTAAGTCATCTTTATTACTTTCCATGAAGTCGAAAGATTACATATACTAAAGGCTGCTTTACAAGCTGCGATATCGGTATCGATATCGCTAGCATGGGTACCCGCCCCCATCTGTTGTGCGACACGGACAAATCGCTGCCCGTGCCGCACAACATCGCCCAGATCACACATACTTACCTGCCCGGCGACGTCGCTGTGACCGGCGAACCGCCTCCTTTCTAAGAGGGCAGTTCGTTCAGCGTCACAGCGACATCACAGCAGCATCACTGAACCGCCACCCAATAGAAGCGGAGGGGCGGAGATGAGCGGGACGAATATCCCGCCCACCTCCTTCCTTCCTCATTGCGGCCGGGAGGCAGGTAAGGAGAGCTTCCTCTTCCTGCGGCGTCACACGGAGTGATGTGTGCTGCCGCAGGAACGAGGAACAACTTCGTTACTGCTGCAGTAACGATAATTGAGAATGGACCCCCATGTCACCAATGAGTGATTTTGCACATTTTTGCGACGATGCAAAATTGCTCATAGGTGTCACATGCAACGGCATCGCTAATGCGGCCGGCTGTGCGTCACAAATTCCGTGACCCCAACAACTTCGCATTAGCGATATCGTAGCGTGTAAAGCCTCCTTTAGAGTACTATGTCTTTAAACAATATGTGACAGCCCATATGATGAGGTCATTTTTATGGAAGCCTCTGATTTATTGTCAACATATAAGTTCATTAGAGACACACCTCTATGGATGGGTTTTAATGTACACCTGAGACACACTGCTCCTTTGTGTAACATCAAGGAAAAGTCAAAAGAAAGCAGCCAAGATCTCAGGAAGAGAATAGTGGACTTGCACAAGTCTGGTTTATCCTTGGGTGCAATTTCCATATACCTGAAGGTGCCTCGTTCATCTGTACAAACAATAATATGCAAGCATAAACAAGATGGAATGTCCAGCCATCATTATTGTCACGGATGTGTCTGGACCTTCAGGTTCTGCTGCTCGAACCATGTGCAGAAGGGCCCGACAATCATCCAGACGTTAATGATCTTTTAAGGGCTTGATTTAGTTTTTTTTTCTGTTTCATTGCCAGGTTGAGGAGCCTTTCCTCCAGCTGGTAATTAAGGGCCTTTATAACGTGGGGCCTCTCACTCCTCCAGTGGGGGTTATACTCTTCACTTGGAGAAGTTGCTGCTCAGAAGTACATGTGGCATCAGACTACTGTTGCTGTATATTCTGAAGATTCCCTTTCAAGATTAGTTGTTGTTTTTCCTTTTTCCCCTTTTGCTGTTTATTTTTTTGTGTGTATGTTTTTCCCTCCGTGGATTGGTGGGTCCTAGGGTCTGGCTAGGAGGCAAGGGCATGTTGGCAGGCCACACCTCCTAACCCTTATAAGTACCTGTGGTTTGAGAGCTAGCGCAGGGTCCCCCAGTGTCAGGGTCAGCGCAGGAGCCCCCTGATTACCCACCTCTTTGTGTTTCAGCCTCCTTTATTCCGAGGAGTCCACAAGCTGGGTGTCTCTCCCCACACCCAGCATGACATTTCCGCTCAGAAAGGAGACGAGTTCTGTGTACCAGAGATGATCATGCTTTGGTCAGACATGTGCATATAAACCCAAAGACAAAAGCATAAAACCTTGTGAATATGCTGGTGAAAATGGTAAGATTGTGTCATTACCCATGGTGAATTGAGTACTGTATCAAAATGAGCTGAAAGGCCACTCTGCCAGGAAGAAGCGATTACTCCAAAAGAAACATAAAAAAACCCCAGATTAATGTTTGCAAATGCACACAGGAACAAAGACCTTAATTTTTGGATATATGTCCTGTGGTCTGACAAAACTAAAATTGAACTGCTTTGCCATAATGACCATTGTTACGTTTGGCGGAAAAAGGGAGAAGCTTTGAAGCCTAAGGGGTACTTTGCACGTTGTGACATCGCTACTGCGATATTGTCGGGGTCAAATCAAAAGTGACGCACATCCGGTGCTGGTAACGACGTCGCAACGTGTAAAGTCTAGAAGCACTGATAAACGATCGCAAAAGCGTCGAAAATCGGTGATCTGTGTAGTGTCGGTCATTTCCATAATTTAGCTGCAGCGACAGTTACGATGCTGTTGCTCGATCCTGCGGCAGCACACATCGCTGTGTATGAAGCCGCAGGAGCGAGGAACATCTCCTTACCTGCGTCCCGCCTGCAATGAGGAAGAAAGGAGGTGGGCGGTATGTTTACGTCCCGCTCATCTCCGCCCCTCCGCTTCTATTGGCCGCCTGCTGTGTGACGTCGCTGTGATGCCGCACGACCCGCCCCCTTAGGAAGGAGGCGGGTCACCGGCCAGAGCGACGTCGCAGGGCAGGTAAGTGCGTGTGAAGCTGCCATAGCGATAATGTTCGCTACGGCAGCTATCACAAGATATCGCATCGGCGACGGGGCGGGGAGTATCGCGCTTGGCATCGCTACCATCGGCTAGCGATGTCGCAGCGTGCAAAGTACCCCTAAGAGTACCATCTCAACTGTGAAACACGGGGGGTGGCACTATCATGTTGTGGGGTTATTTTGCTGCAGGAGGGACAGGTGAAAGTCACAAAAGTAGATGGCATAATGAGGAAAGAAGATTATGTGGCAATACTGAAGCAATATCGGAAGACATCAGCCAAGAACTTAAAACTTGGGCAGAAATGGATCTTCCAAATGGACAATGACCCGAAGAATACTGCCAAACTAGCTTCAAAGTGGATTAAGAATAAGAAAGTCCTTGTTTTGGAGTAGCCATCATAAAGCCCTGATCTCAATCCTATTGAAAATATATGGGCAAAACTGAAAATGCATGTGCAAGTATGATGCACCAGGGGTGCTGATCTTATTCGGGGACGCCACAGGGCTTGTTCGATTTGGCAACAGGTAATGTCAGTATTTTTATATATATATCGTGATGCCACTCACGGCTTGTGGTCAGTGATGTGAATGACCGCCACAGCAGGTTTTAAGAGCGTCTGGGGCTGATGGGGTCTGCAGCCAGATGGTGTAGCCTCCCGTGAGTGAACCAACCTGTCCGCATGAATGTCAGAAGCCACAACCCAAGAGTTGTCATCCTGCCCATAATCCTTCCATTTCACAAGGTACTGAAGCTGTCGCCTACTGCGACGGGAATCCAGAATTTTTTCAACCTCATACTCCAGATCCCCTTGTACCAAAACATGGTCAGGAGGCGCTGCTGCAAGAACTGTTGGCTCCACATTTCTCTTCAACAAGGACTTACGGAAGACATTGTGAATCTTAAATGACAAAGGCAGAGTCAAACGGAAAGATACAGGGTTGATAATCTCCGAAATCTTATAAGGTCCAATAAATCTGGGCTTAAATTTAGGAGATGGAACTCTCATAGGAATATTTTTAGAGGACAACCACACCATGTCCACCACTTTAAACCGACCAACAGTCCGACGCCGGTTGGCAAATTTCTGGGCACATTCTTGGGATTGAAACAATTTATCCACTACCTGCCCCCAAATCTGCTGCATTCTGTTTACCATCGAATCAACCCCTGGACAGCCAGACGCCTCAAGCTGCCCCGAGCGGAACCTGGGATGATACCCAAAATTGCAGAAAAATGGGGACACAAATGTGGTAGAGCTAGCTCTATTGTTAAGGGCAAATTCAGCCAAATGCAAAAACAAAACTCAGTCATCCTGATCTGCAGAAACAAAACACCGTAAATAGGTCTCCAGGGTCTGGTTAGCCCTTTCAGTCTGACTGTTGGTCTGAGGATGAAACACCGAGGAGAAAGACAGCTGAACACCCAATTTGGAACAAAAAATCCTCCAAAATCTGGATACAAACTGCACCCCTCTGTCAGAAACAATGTTTTCGGGAATACCATGCAAACAAACAACATGTTGGAAAAACAAAGGCACCAACTCTGATGAAGAAGACGGCAACTTAGATAGGGGAACCAAGTAGACCATCTTGGAGAATCTATCACAGATCACCCAAATCACAGTCATTTTCTGAGAAACAGGAAGCTCTGAAATAAAATCCATAGAGATGTGCGTCCAGGGTCTCTTAGGTTCCGGCAAAGGCAATAATAGCCCACTAGAACATGAACAACAGGTCTTGGACCTAGAACAAACTCCACACGACTGCACAAAACTACGGACATCCCGGGACAGGGAAGGCCACCAAAAAGAGCTGCTCACAAGATCCCGAGTACCAAAAATGCTAGGATGACCCACCAAAACAGAGCAATAAACCTCAGAGACAACTCGGTCTCTCCATTGGTCCGGGACAAACAGTTTCCCCATAGGACATCTCTCAGGTTTATCCCCCTGAAATTCCGCCAGTGCCAACCGCAGATCAGACGAAATGGCCGAGAGAACTACACCATCATTCAGGATAGTAGACAGCTCGACAACCTCCAAAGAGTCAGCACAGAAACTCCTGGAAAGGGCATCGGCCTTAACATTCTTGGTGCCTGGCAAAAAAGAGACCACAAAATTAAGCCAGGTAAAAAACAAAGCCCACATGGCCTGCCGAGGATTCAACCTCTTAGCAGATTCCAGATAGGTAAGATTCTTGTGGTCCGTAAGCACCACAACTTGATGTATAGCCCCCTCCAAACAATGTCTCCACTCTTCAAATGCTCACTTCATAGCCAATAATTCCTGGTTCCCCACATCATAATTCCGTTCAGAAGGAGCAAACTTCCAAGAGAAAAAGGCACAGGGCTTAAGTTTACCCAAAGTAGCGTCTCGTTGAGACAGAACAGCTCCTGTTCCGATCTCTGAGGCATCGATCTCAACCTGAAATGGGCGGGACACATCAGGTTGCTGCAGGACTGGGGCAGAAGTGAATCGCCTTTTAAGCTCCTGGAAGGCCACAATCACCTCTGGGGTCCAATGCTCAGCATCAGCTCCCTTCTTGGTCAAATCTGTCAGAGGTTTGACAATCGCAGAAAAACTGGCTATAAATTTACGGTAAAAATTAGCAAACCCCAATAACTGCCGCAGGGATTTTAGAGAAGTCGGTTGCACCCAGTCGTAAATAGCCTGAACCTTAACTGGGTCCATTTCAATAGCGGAGGGAGACAGGATGAAGCCCAAAAACGAAATCCTTTGCACCCCAAAGAGGCTCTTTCACCCCTTAACGTACAGAGCATTATCCTTAAGTATCTGAAAAACAGCCCATACTTGCCCAACATGAGAGTCCCAATCATCAGAAAAAATCAAGATGTCATCCAAATAGACAATCAAAAATGTACCAATAAGGTCCCGAAAAATATCATTCATGAAGGCTTGGAAGAGGGAGGGGGCATTAGTGAGCCCAAAAGGCATCACTAGGTACTCAAAATGCCCCTCAGGAATATTAAAAGCTGTCTTCAATTCATCACCCTCCTTAATACGGATGAGATTATATGCACCCTTAAGATCCAGTTTCGTAAACCATTTGGCACTCTTCACTCTAGAGAAAAGATCAGACATCAGAGGCAAAGGGTACTGATATTTGATCGTAATTTTATTAAGAAGACGGTAATCAATACAAGGTCTCAACGACCCATCTTTATTAGCAACAAAGAAAAAGCCAGCACACAAAGGAGAAGAAGAGGGCCGAATGTGCCCCTTCTCCAATGATTCCCTGATGTATGACCGCATGGCATCATGTTCGGGCACAGACAAATTGAAAATCCGCCCCTTGGGAATTTACAACCAGGCACCAGCTCAATGGCACAGTCATAGTCCCGGTGTGGGGGTAGAGAATCAGATTCCTGGTCATTAAATACATCACGGAAATCAGACAAGAAGGCCGGAACATCAACTACCTGAGCAGACGTGGACGACACGGAAAGGTCCTGATGCACAGCTTGACAACCCCAACTAGCTACCGACAAGGATCTCCAGTCAAGAACTGGATTATGGGTCTGCAACCACGGAAATCCTAGTACCAAGGTATCCTGTAGATTATGCAATACTAAAAATCTACAAGTTTCCTGATGCGCTGGTACAACTCTCATAGGCACCTGGGTCCAAAATTGGGGTTTATTTTCTGCCAAAGGGGAAGCATCAATGCCCCTTAAAGGACTAGGAGTTTGCAAAGGAAACATGGGGAAACCCCAATCCCTAGCAAACCCAAAATCCATCAAATTGAGAGCTGCCCCTGAGTCCACAAAGGCCAATGCAGAAAATGAAGACAATGAGCAAATCAATGTGACAGACAAAAAAAACTTTGGTTGCAAAGAACCCACAGTAACAGAACCAGCCAATCTCCTTTCACGTTTAGGGCAGACAGAGATATTATGAGAAGCATCTCCACAATAGAAACACAGTCTATTCTTCCATCTGAACCCCTGCTGACCCCTGCTGACTAGCATTAGAAAGGACCCTATCACACTCCATAGGCTCCAAAGACTGTTCCACGGGCCCAAAACCAGCAGGTATCTTCCTGCACTCACGTAACCGCCTATCAATCTGAATGGCTAAGGTCATAGAGGCATCAAGACCAGAAGGGACGGGGAATCCCACCATTACATCCTTCACAGTATCAGCAATACCCTTCCGAAAAAGAGCCGCAAGCGCGTCATCATTCCATTTGGTAAGGACCGCCCACTTTCGAAATTTCTGACAAAAAGTTTCTGCAGAATCCAGACCCTGAGTTAAGGACACCAAGGCCTTTTCTGCTTGGTCTACAATATTGGGTTCGTCATATAATAATCCCAAGGCCTGAAAAAAGGAATCAACATCACCGAGAATCGGATCACCTGACGCCAAAGAGAAGGCCCAGTCCTGGGGGTAGGAAGATGACAATCTTGACCCGCTGTACGGGATTCCCTGAGGACTTAGGGTGCAGGTCAAATAATAATTTAGAATTATTTTTGAAGTTCAAAAATCCTGACCTATCTCCCAAAACAAATTCAGGAACGGGAATCTTAGGCTCTGCAAGGGGAGTCTGTACAAGATAAGACTCAATATGACAAACCTTAGCATCAAGATGAGCAACACACTCACCCAATTAATTCATGCTAGGAAAAAGAAATCTTCCACGGAACCCAAAAAAAAGAGGAAAAACACCAAAACAAAATCTTTCAGCATACTTTTTTTTTTCTTTTTCCTTCTTAAGAGTACCCTTTAAATTTGTTGGCCGGATGTACTGTTATGATCCGGAACCATGGAAGACCACCATAAATTATTGGTAAAAGGTGACAAGAGCATTGGCAACTAATCTGGCCGCCATCCCCTTACTAACCATCAACAATAGAAGTAGCTGAGGGGTGAATCAACATCCTGTGCACCGCGAACCCAGCCGGAGAACTAGCTATCCTAAAAGAAGGAAAGATGAATAACTCTCTCCCTCAGAAAATAGATTGCCAAAGAGTAGTAAGCCCCCCACATTCAAAGACTGCGGTGATATAGGAAAACACAATACACAGATAGATGATAGGATTAGCAAAAGGTGAGGCCCTACTGACTAAATAGGACAGGATAGGAAAGGGACTGATGGTGGCCAGAGAAAAACCCTACAAAAATCCAAAAACCTGATAGTACAAAAAGCCCTCAGATCACTAGATCTGAACTCCGTCCTATACCAGGTGCTCTTGTCATACCAATGAACAGAAAGCAGGAACCATACAAATTCAAGAAGCAACAAACACATGGACTTATAGGAGCAATACTCCAAACAAAGCTGCAGGGAGCTTCCCAGCTAAGCAGCTGAGAGGGAAGATCCCTGCAGGCAAATAAACTGACAATAACCACAGCAAATGACAAACTCAGATAAGAGCAAAAAGAACCAAACAACAAATAAAGAGCCAAGCACTTATCTGGGGTAAATGTGGTCTGGAGCAGGATGAAGCAGGCTGGTGAACAAAGAACAACTGAAATCCGGCATAGCCTGCCAGCAGACCAGGGTTTAAATAGGCAAAGTGTTAGCAATGGAAACGCCCATTGCTCAATACACCTGGTCTCTGTCCAAACCATTACTGGCCACAGGAGGGAGCCTCAAAGCAGCAAAAGTATAACTGATATTCACAACGACCAGGGCTCCTTCGGGCCAGTCTGAGGGTAACCTGTTAGCTCGCCTTCCTAGCACTTCTTTATTCGGATAACCCCTGACTTGAATTACTGTAGGGTCTATCCATTGGAGTCCCAACAGCCTTTTCTCCCCTGTGTTTGGCCCGTATTCCGGCAGTGTAGACCAAGAGAGATGGTTTCAGGCTCTGTCTCCTTATGGGTCCCTGCGTTGCTGCTGAGGCTCGGACTCTGAGAAGTTGGTGAGGTACTTGTAGTTCCCCTCACCGACAGGTTTAGCAGATAGTTAAACTGGAGTCTGCTCTAGGGGCCTGTTCCCCCGTACGTGCCTAGTCACCAGGAGCTCCGTACTCTAACTACCAAGTGACCATTCTCCCCCGCCAACGGTTAGTACCCCGTGCAGGGTCTGACTAGTGGCCACGCGCGTATGCGCCTCGCGACCACCACTTACCACTACCAGACTGGCTCTCCTCTATCCTATCCTGACAACCTCTGCACTTTCTATCTCCCAGCCCCTCTGCTACACCCCTTGACAAGATTTGGAGGCCAGCCACCACCGGAGACTGCCCAAGGGTCCCATCTACTGGTGTGGGAGAACTGGTTGCTATGTGTCTGTGCGTACATACCTCGACCTGGACCTTAGGATTACCTGGAAGTACTGTCCCAGCATGGATGCAGTACTCAGTGGTACCTGACTGGGTCAAGGGCGCCACACAAGCAAGGCAACCTACAAACATGGCTCAGTTACACCAGTTCTGTCAAGAGGAATGGGCTCAAATACTTACCAACTACCGTGTTTTTCCAAAAGTAAGACTTCTCACAAAAATAGGCCCCAGCAGAGATTTTCAACATTTTCAGAGCAAGGCTTAAATATAAGCCCTCCCCTGAAATTAAGCTCTAGTTGTAGTTAAAAAAAAAGTGTCCATGCAGCTAAAAAAGTTAAAGAATACTGCAGGACACGTCATTATAGGCAGCGGACACCCTACAACCACACTCACTAGACGCCAAGCGGGAGGACCTGCGGTGGATCGCACCCCCGCACACGTCAGATCACACACACAATCAACCATCAGATTACAAATACACACTCACCACATCCAGCGATACCGTTCCTGAGATGCAGTGCAGTGGAGCGCAAGGACCTGTGGATGGAATGCTTGCTTACAGGACCTGCAACACATGACTTTCTCCCATCTTTCCCTGCGGCTAGATGCATTCTGTATCGCTGTGGTGAGTGAGTTCACGTGCGTGATATCTGGTGTGTGTGATATCTGATGTGTGTGTATGAGTGTGTCTATTTGTATGAGTGTCTGAGTTTATGAGTGTGTGCACATGATCTGATGTGTGTGAGTGTGTCGGCCAGAAGCAGGGGAGGCAGTATGCAGCATACCTGCTGCGAGGACCTGCTTGAGATCACATGGAGGACCTGACAGGCACGCAGCGATCAGGGGTCTGGTAAATATGAGTTTCCTGGGAAGGGGCGATCTGCTTTTTTGGGGGGGTAAACTTACCCCCAACCATGTTTCTCCAAGAATAAGACCTACTCCAAAAATAAGCCCTAGTGGTTTTGGGGGGCAAAAAAAAAGTATAAGATAGTGTCTTAGCTTTGGAAAAACACGGTATCGTCAGAACCTTGTGGAAGGATATCCAAAAGGGCAATGCTACCATATACTAATGAAATATATGTAAACCGTTGAGTTTGCAGTATGTAACAAAAATGCCTTCAAATATTCTCTCTCTCATCATTCCAACATTTGGCAAATATACATAATTTTGGTTCCTTATGACCTAAAACTGGAAAGGTTTATTTGATTTCATATCAGATAGTGAGAAAAACATGAATATGTGTCTTTTTAGATAGTGTATATAAATTTCTGGTATATATATCAATAGACCTATTGGTAATAAGAATGATATAAATGCTTGTATAAATGCACAATTATTAACAATGAGAGAATTTGCAAAAAATTGTATTGTATTTTTCAAAGCCAGATCGAATATGCGGCTGCCTTATTAGCTTTGGGTTCTAAGAGTATATTAAATGTAAGTTGCAAACGTTTGTATAGGGTTAGGAAGGTGGTTAAAAATGAAACAAAAAAAAACACCTTCCTGCTCCCCTGTCCTGCTGACTTGCCCAGCCCCAGGGCCTTAGGCGATACTGGGAACTGGGCCAGACTAGTCCGGGGATGTCAGCGGTGGTGGGGCCCAGCTCCGTGACCCTGGTGGTGTCTTTCTTCAATTAACAGGATGATGATGGGAGTTGTATTTACAATGATATAAAGTTTGTGACGCCACCTGTGGTTTTGCGGCTATGTTGGCCGCCGCTGTGCTGCGTGTTCCCCAGGGCAGGTGGTGATGGTGCAGCTGAGGTGTTCTTGCTCCCCACAGGTGGCAACTATTGGAAATATGAAAAGTCTATGATGGTAGCTTGTGATGCAGGAGGAATGGAGATGACACCAAGGCTTTGCAACAACAGCCTTTTACTCACTGTACCAGTTCCAGATTAACAGCCAGCTTAGTCCACCCACCATATGCTGGGATCCCCGATGATGGGCCTCTGCTGATTCCGAGTAAGTCCGACGCCAGTACCGATACACCATTTGTTTGCCTTTCTTGGTCGTCTCGATGGCGCTGACTCTCACACGCCTGTTCTGCGCCTCCACACACAGTGCCCTGAGCCAGGGGCTGCTGACCTTCAAAGGGTTTTCTGCCTGTTTGGCTCCTTGATCATCTGTGACCTTCTTCCAGAGGATTTGTGTGCTGTTTGTGGCCCAAGGTGCATACAACCACCCTGGCCTCTGGTTGTACTAGAAAGTCCTGAAGTCTCGTCCTAGTCTAGGGAACGGGACCCCGTTTGCTACCAAATCCCTCCACCGTCAGATATTGCTTTTGGATAAGACTATAGGGGAGTCTGGAACACTTCCCCTAAGTCTCTGGGATTCTCCCTTCAACATCACCAGGGTCTAGGAAGACCCCCAGGGTCTTCACCCCTAGTCGGTCTCCTCTCAGCTCTCAACTGACTGACCCTGTCAACGGTCAACTGTCAACTTCTAAACTTAGCTCCGCCTATTTTACCTCAGACATCTCACCCACCAAGCTCCACTTTCTGGATAGTTCTAGAGACAGTGCATGGTGCTTAAGTGCCATAACCAGTCTACTGGTCACTAAGCATTAATGGGACCTGCCCCAGCCCTGATCTCACGGATGAGCTAATAATTGGGTGTCTGCAGGTTTTTTCTACGTGAACCAGTAGATGGTCTCTTTCTTACCCAGGATGGGGCACAACAGCTCTGGCTGAAGTGCAGTACCTCTGTGGCGATGGCAGCCTCAGGGGCGCCACACTTCCACTGCAGCTACCCATCAGGTCTACCATTTATTTTTCTATGACATCTTTTTTCCCTCTTTCCGACATGTGAAAACCTCTTTCTTTATCTTCACTTTACATCTAAGCTTCCTAGTTAGGCCTTGAGCAATGCACAACAATAGTAGCCTTCTCGGTTTTGGGAGTCCTGGCACAGAGTAAAAATGGAGGTAAAAAACATAATGTACTGTAGAAAAGTAAAGTGATCGCTGGTGGAAGATGCTCGCCAGAGAGCATAAAACCATGGTGAATGTAAATTAACTCCCTCTCTGTCTTTTATACATACAAAAATGGCGTCTGGCTGGCTATTTTATTGCAGGACTTGGACGAAACAATTCCCAAAATTTGTATTTCAAGAAAATCCAAATTTCTTGTATAGTTCAAGGCAAATTGATTTGTTTATCTGTAATAATAACACATATAAAGTAATTAGAGATGATCAAATGTATTTCAGTTAAATTGAATTCTACTCATTTTTTAGCAAAATCTTCTTTCTTGAAAATAAGGATTTTTGGTCATTTGGACTGTGCAAATTAATCAAAATGGCAGTTGGCTGTGGCCATCATTTTACGGAGCAATAGAGGGCCACCAAATAGTGGACAAGAAAAACAAAACATATTCTTATTAATGGTCATCTTTCTGCCATCTCCCACTGATCCCCACCAGCTTTTCGGTGCTCTGTACCTTATCACTTGTCTGGTACTATGGGGTCAATGTACCCCATGCAGATTGCATATGTAATGTAGTTCCCAACAGATGTAGTTCCACATGATTATGGTATCTTATGTATTTTCTTATGAATATTCAACGACATATTGCACATGCTATTTTCAGTTTTACTCTTTTAAGTTTCTAGCTATATAACCATAAAGGAGGGTAAGGTCACTATGACCCCATGATACTGTTTGTGTAATAAGGCAATCATGTTTATTTTTATTTTAGGTGACATATACGGTCTATTGTTGTACCTTTTGGGCCTCCAAAAGAGATCCTAAGAATCTACTTCCAATAATTAAGCAGGCAAGCAGTGCATGATCAGATTGACTAATTAATTAATACAAATAACAATATTACAGCAGACAATTACAGTACTGCCAGAAAAACTAACCACTGCATATGCATATTTTATGGCATGTTGGACCCTTCAGCTCTCAATGCTTTTAATATATTCATGGAGAAAATTCCACAACTTGCACAGCATTGGAAGGGCGTGAGGTATTGTTTCGTCAAACAACCAGCTTTGCAGCAACTTTATTTTCATAACCTAAACCAAATTTGGGAGGGTTTCAGCTTTTAAAAGAGTAATTGATGAAACTAATGGATGAATTTAAAGTCAGGTTATAAGCTTTTATTTACATAACATGGATAAGTGACAGAACTTTTTTCAGGGACTGTATGTGGGATACACAAAAATACTGCAACAACTTCAGAATGTAATCCAGTTGCAGGGACAACAGACAGGTCCGTGTTTCTTGTGCCCAAGAGTAAAGGACCGTAAAGTTTCAACATACCACAAAGAATGTAAGAACTTTATCTGTGAGGACCACAGCAACTTGATGTGTAATAAGTGTAAATCATGAGTTAAGAACAAAAGTTGATAATAAAACATTAGTTCACTTCAGATAATTCCAAATAGGAAAATTGTACATTTCTATCACTCCGCACCATGTTTGATGCAAATGTCATATTTTCATGTTTATTAGAACATCCTTACAAAGGATGACTGAAGGGTGTATTTTATTCTTAATATAAATCCGGCCCAAAATACATGCATATAAAAATACAAAAAATGGTGGCATGGTATTGAACCCATGATACCACTAGTGATTTTTTTTTTCATGGTACCTGACAAAGGTTAATTGTGCTGCATTTTTGGTCATGTTTTCATTCTGTGCTGGGGTATCTGATCATGAGCAGTCAAGGAGTTCACTTAAGCATTATCCGAGTCTTAATAGTGGCCAAAATGTCCAGCTAGAGTGAATAGAGGGCCGATACTTCAAGCTTCAGAGGTCCCTGAACATGTGCAGTAATCTTCAAGGTCTTCTCACAGCTGTAAGCCCTGGTCCAGAGTGCACACTGGGCAGGAGATGTAACGTGACATTGACACAAAGTTCAGGACAGTAGGCTGTGAGCAGCCAGGGTGGCGGGAAAGGAGAGCAGTGATATGTTTTTTCTTTTTATCGTTTTGCTGGCCATTCACTTTTTCGATCACCCCCACTCAGCGTCGGACTGGCTACTAGAGGAATCTCCAGTAATGCCAGGCCTGGACTCAGGTACTTGCATTGCACTCCGGAGCTCTCCACGCTCATATGCGGTCCTGTGATGCACATCTCCCGCCCGGTGTTCTCTGTAGCCTGGAACTTCCGGCCATGACTAGAACCTATAACATGCACAGTGAACTCCGAGGTCAGCTGGAAGCCCTAGCAAACAGTTAATGTAGGGCCAGGAGATGTGACATGATGAAAGTGCAGTGGACTAGACCTTCAGCAGGGAGCAACAGGGGCAGCAGGAAAGGTGAGAAGTGATGGGAGTATGAGGTTTTTTCTTTTTACATCATACATTTAATATGCTTTTGTGGGGAAACCCCAGAGCCTTAAAGGGACCATTCAATGTACAGAAAATAATTTCACTTTAAATCAAATTTCTTTTTAATGTCTTTGTAAAATCAGTGCTATTTGGTGAATTTGAATTCCTTCAGATATGCTCATTTCTAAAAGTAATGGTCCTACGGGTGAACATACCTCCATAAAATCACATGTGAAGAACCATGGTACTCTTTACAGATTCTTAGCACCACTGCAGTGTTTTTTTATTTTACTGTTTGAGTGGTGCTTCTAAGTGGTGCATCTAAGGTCTCTGCACTTAGTCTTTATCTTCTATTGCTGCCGCTCCCATTGGTCTCCAGCAGTTGTGTCCTGCCATATCTCTCTAGTGTTTGCTGAAGCAATCCGCAGATCACTTTTCAATGCAAATCTATGAGAGCCCTTTCTGTCCTCGTTCTTGCTCTCATAGACTTGCATTGAGAGCTTGTGATGTCATTTCTAGCTTCGGCAAGTCAGCAGTTGCAATCACAATGTGGCACTGCAGGACCAGGGCAAAGCCCAAAATAGATGACGATGCCGTAGGGTGAGTATAAGACAAGGGGCAGAAGATGTAGATTAGTGGAGTGGTGCTTCAAGGAATTCTTGAAAGTAAAACCTGGATGTGTAATATGGTTGTATTTGTGAGGAATTATACAGAAAGAATAGTTTAGAGGGTCACATACTGAACTGAATTGCTGACTTGTTAGAATAGCGATTATTGATCATAAAAGCCAAATAATGTAATGTTGTTCATGTTCCATAACCACTAGAATAATACACATGTATTATGATTTTTCTACACATAAAAACCACAATCAATATGGAGCATAAGCATGTATAAATATTCTGTTATACAATGCATTGGGAAAATCTCAAGACATTGAACCAGAAATTGCTTCTTCTGCAAAATGTAGATGTACGCCTGCTGGTCAGATGCATTTACTTTCAATCACCTAAATCAGCAGACCCTTGGAAAAATGAATGAGGTCAAAGTTTTAAAAATGACATGAAAATTACCTTATAAAATGTTATTTAGTTTGTGAGCAATTCCTATATGTCACATTTAGATGGTATTTCGACTAAGGCAAACGAAAATTTGGTACGGTTTACTGATTTGACCCTTTTGACTCTATATGCCACCTATTTTTACTTTTTTTCTCTATTGTAACAAGTATAATGCAATCTATCATGCTGCAACAATATTTTGAGCTAAACATTGTGGAATGCAAAATAGGGATTTCATTGTTACTATCTTTTTATATGCTCACTTTAGCTGCTGTTTTTGGCCTGTAGGCAATTTTTCTTTAATACATTATTTTTTAAGGGGGTGGAGGGTATATTTTGGCTCCTCTATTACTCCTAGCTTCCATGCTAGAACCAGTGCAACCAGGCTCAATGCAACTCTAGTACATAGTCCACGTCAATCTCTTAGCACACATTATCAGAACCTGGCAACTATTCTCAGTCCTGTTTAGTAATCTGATAAGTCTTTTTGATCTTCTGTATATTCCATATAATGACAAGTATTAAATCTCTTTCAGTAAGGATGTTCAATACTTTTTCATGCGCCAATTCTTGTTACTATGCATCACTAAATTTATAGACATCTATGGTATAATTTTGTTTGCCTATATGGATTAAAGGGGTTAAACCAACATCTGGTGAGAAATTAATGTCAATAGAACCTTTAGAAATATCTACTTCAAAAAAAATGTATTGCTTTAATATTTATTTATTCCTTTGCATATGTGTATATATGGCAATAAAACATGGCAGCAGGATAATATTCTAAATAATAAAGTTACTGATAGAGAAGTAGAGATCAGCGAACTTGTTCGAAAATGGTTCTCAAATCTTAAATTCGGCACGAGCCTTTCCTATTTGGATTCGGATTAAGGTTCAGATTTCCAACACTTTTCTAAAAAGTGGTACAATTCGGCCTTTGTTAGTTAACTATATGTGTTTGCACTAATGCTTTTACCTTATTAGGACTTTGCCTAGGATTGTAGTGCTGTATGATGAGCAGGGGGAAGGTGATTGATGAGGTGAGGAGGTGGAGAGTGGACACAGGAGCGGTAGACTGTTTTTTTTCTTGACCTAATGTGTGCATGTTCCGGCAGCCATTAAGGGCACAGAAACCTTTCACAACATTCATGCACAAGGGCTTATGACATTGGCTGCTTAACCCCATCAGGACCTTGGACTTATATATATCCTAGGTCCTGTCTGCCCAATAACTGCGGGCTTGAACGGTGAGCCTGCGGTAATCCCTGCACATGTCTGCTGATCCAATCAGCAGACATGTGTGGCTTACAGATGCATGTGGATTAGAGATCCACCCGCTCCTGCTTACCACTTAGATCATGCTGTCAAAATCTGACAGCACAATTTAAATGGCCTTGGCAATGATTGTGCCATTTTTCCGCCATCATCGGCAGCCCCATGACATGCTCACGGGTTACCATAAGTTGCCATGGTAGCGCTGGGTCAGCTGATGACCCCTGATGCTAGCATGACTTATTTTCGATGAGTATACAAAAAGACTGACCCACACATCCAACAGGTGTGAACAGGTGCTAGCTGAAAACACATTATAACTACAAAACATATACAGCTGCACACTGAAATGCTAACAATGAATAAGGGAACTCTGGCATTTCATTACTGATATAGAAATATTTGAAAAAAAAGAGATATTTAGCATATGTATTGGCCAATTCATGTGAGCCCGGTATGCAACTGCAAGGTAATCTCTGTATACCAGGAATCTAACCTATAATGCTACTATTTGGGTTAAAAACCTCCATGTCTGGGCAGCTAGCCTAAAACTAACTTGAAATGCAAAACAGATCCTTAGGGTGGCCAAGCTTGGTGTCATATGTCTCCTGTGACTGATGATGGTGAGAGGAAGGAGGAACAGGTTGAGGATTGGATGGGCTAGCTTTCTGTGTATTCACTGTACACTTTGTGGTCGTGGAAGATTTGTTGCTGCTTAAGAAATGTGAAGAGACCTTGTTGTCTGCCATCCAAGACAGAATCTGCTATCGCTCTTCTAGCTTCCACACACGTTTATGTTCTAGACCGGGAACTTTGAGGAGGAGGAGGGTAAAGCCCAATGCCACAATGGGTGAATTTTAAACTGCTGTGGAATATGTATTCCACTATCTGAGTTTAAAGGAGAGTTAGTACCTCATGGCTCTCAACAAAGTCAGGTTTCCTGACACCTGCAGACCCTCTGAAAACTTGAATTGAGGGCCACAGAATGGCATAGTGGAGTAGGAGGGTAAAGCCCACCACAACAATGGGCACATTGTAAATTGCTATGGAATATGTATTTCACTACCTGAGTCTCAATGAGGGAGGGACCACCCAAACATTTAAGTAACAGCAGTCCCTCTGAACTGTATGTTACAGGACCACTTGAGGCCCCTCAGGTCAAAGATCAACATACCAATGGACACGTTTTAGCTGACCTTGTAAAGTGCTGGAGAATAGCTAACTAGAAATTATGTATGACAGAGGGACCTACAAAATGTAGGTCAGGACCCTCCCAATTGTAAAAGTAAAAAAAGCCAAAATACTACGTGTGAACAAACGCTAAAAGGGTTATTTTTTCTCTGGTTTGTTGAGCCTTATATACTAGGGATTATGCAGGAAAAACTGTTTCTTAACCTTTTTGGCCTGTAAATGCAATTTAGGTTAGGTTTGGTAGGTGTTCTTGTTCATCTATAAAAGTAGCATATTTCTAAGAAACCATATGTGAGTCAGAAATGCATGTAGGCATATTCTCCAGGCTCTCCCCTTTCAGTTTCATCACTTTCCCATCCATTTCAGCCTTTTCTTCAGGCTCCCAGTTCTCTTTGTTGGGTCCAGCAGACAATTACTCGCATTTCCCATTGCCTTGCATTGTACTTGCTATTCGTAACGAATTCATGAGTATTACAAAGTACTCATTACTAGTATAGCATTTAGGAATATTTCGGTACTCACTCATCTCTAGGGGAAACTCCAAGCTGGGTCTCCATGTTTTGTGTTGCCTGTAGTGGCAGGGGTCTTGGAGCACCAGGTTTACAGCTGTCACTCATCCACCTCTTACTAATTAATGTGTAAGCTAGAAATGCTTGATCAAGCCCTGTCTCAGGCCGTGTTCCATGCATATATGCTGCACCATATTACTACTCTTACTCTGGAGCAATTGATGCCAATTTAGTGGTGTCTGTCCCTATTTTTTTTTAAATATAAAGACTCCAAGTTGGGTCTCTATTTTGTTTGTTGCCTCTAGTGGCAAAGTTCTCACAGCATAGGAGGCCTAAACCCGTTACTCATCCACCTCTTACTGAATAATGTTTAAGCTAGAAATGCTTGGCCATGACTTGTACTAGGCCTTATCCCATGCATTCATGCTGCACCATTATACTATTTCTACTCTGCACTTTATTTCTGTCTGCCCCTAATTTTTTTGAAATTTAGGGACTCCAAGTTGGGTCTCCATGTTTTGTGTGTTGCCTGTAGTAGCAGGGGTAACAGAGCACTAAATTTATACCTGTCACTCATCCACCTCTTATTAATCAATGTGTAAGCTAGAAATGCTTGGTCAAGCCCTTTCCTAGGCCTTATCCCATGCATCCACGCTGCAGCATTATACTACTTTTACTCTGGGGCAATTGATGCCCCTTTAGTGGTGTTTGCCCCTAATTTTTTGAAATGTAGATACTTAAAATTGGGTCTCCAGTAGACATAATCACTCAGTTCACCAATTTCAAACTTGGTACGAGCCTCAGCCTGTTCGGCTTGGGCTCAAAAAATCAAACACTTTTCAAAAAGTCAGCAATGTTTGGTTTTGTTCAATCACTGATCATGTTTTAAAAAAATTATTTTCAAATAACATGTTATGCTTTTGGATAGGATTGTGGTGCTGTATGATGAATAGCAGGATGTGTTTAAAGATTAGAGGGGGTGGGGGTTAAGGAGAATTTAGAGGCTCCATTTGTTTTACTAAAAAGTACCAATAATTAAAAATGTGGTACACTTTGTAATTTGGAGCAGACACTGAAAAGTGCCAAGACATTTTTAGCTAGTTCACCAGCAAATTTACAGCAGACCGTACTAACTAACAAGTCCTAGTAATGTGGTTGACTACATAATTTTGAGCAGAAAATAAAAAGTGCCAAGACGTATTTAGCTAGTTTCCTAGCAAATTTACAGCAGGCAGTACTAACTAACAATACCTAGAAATGTAGTTGACTGTGTAATTTGAGCAGACAATGAAAAGTGCCAAGACGTATTTAGCTAGTTCACTAGCAAATTTACAGCAGGCAGCACTAACTAACAAAAACTATAAGGCTATGTTCACACACTGCGTTTTTTACCTGCGTTTTTTACCTGCGTTTTTTGTCCATTTTTGCTGCAGAAATTTCTTGAGAAATTCTTGTAACCTTTCTGCAGACATTCCCCAGCAAAACCTATGGCAAAAAAAATTAGCTGTGCACACACTGCGTTTTTTTCTTAAGAAAATTCTTTCAGTAGATTTTCTTAAGAAAAAGAATGAGCATGTGTCACGCTCTCCGGGTCCCCTGCCCTGCTTCCCGGCTTCCCTGCCTCGCTCCCTGGCTCACCTGCCACGCTCCCCGGCTCCTCTGTTAGGCGTCCCCCGCTCCACAGCCTCCAGTCCCCATCACCTGCGGTCCCCAGGCGGCCCGGTCCCAGCTCCCGGCGCCTGTCGGCAGCTCTGCTCCAGGCCGGCTCCCCTGCTTCCTATTCACCGCTCCCTGCCCTGGCTTCTGGCACCCGGGCCTCGCGCATGCGCATTAGGGCGCGCGCGGTCATTGACCCTCTCTTAAAGGGCCAGCGTCCACTGACAGGATATTGAACACACAGGTACAGGGTATAAAGGGGTTTAGTGTCCAAGTGGGCGGGGCCTGTTCTTCGTGTTTTCCTAAGCTAGGAGTCAGGTCTCCTTGCGTCTGCTGGTATACTTACCTATCTCTCTTCTAGAGCCGCTCCTGCCTCGCCATCCGGTCCTGACGATTCTCGAACCCCGAACGCTGACTGTCTGCTATCCCGTCAGTCCGTACCATCTCTGATCCCTCTTGCTCCATCGGTTCCGGACTCTGCCTGACAACATCTTGGCCTCCGAACTTGAGCTCCGTCACCCGGACTACCATCAGTGACTCCGTGGTCCCAGGGACTTCTCCACTCCACTCTTTTGAACGGACTGTCCTGCTACCTGTAGTGCTCCGGCTACCGGACCCCTTGCCTTCAGTAAGGTGTTCGGCCCAGTGGATCCACCTCCTGGGTCTGCCCGTCCACCTGGCCCTAACAGTAAGAACAGGCCATGGATCCCGCCGAAGCACTAGCGGCCTTGCAGCAGGAACTCACACACCAGCGTGAGACCCAGACCCGCATGCTGAACTTCATGACTTCTGTGGATACCCGCCTGAACGCGCTACAAGCAGCGGCCACATCCTCGGCATCTCGGGTTTCCACTGTACAATCCATGGCCACTGCTCCCGTGGCAGCCTCCTCGGATGCCTCCAGTCTTCGTTTGGCCTCACCACCCCGGTACGCCGGAGATCCCAAGACCTGCAGGGGATTCATCAATCAATGCTCTCTCCATTTCAAGCTACTGCCGCACTTGTTTGCCTCCGACCAAGCCAAGGTCGCGTTCATGATGTCCCATCTGGAGGGAGAGGCACTGGCCTGGATGAACCCCTTGTGGGAGAAGGAGGATCCGGTGACCACCAACATCCAGGAATTCCTGCAGGCATTCCGTGGCACCTTTGACGAGCCCGGACGCGCCTCCGCGTCTGCCTCATCTCTCCTCCGGCTACGTCAGGGGACTCTGACGGTGGGCCAATATGCCATCCGTTTTCGCACCTTGGCTTCGGAACTCGGGTGGAACAATGAGGCTCTAACCGCCGCCTTCTGGGAAGGACTCTCGGGTCGAATTAAAGATGAGCTGGCTGGTCGTGACGTGCCGTCCACCCTGGATGCCCTGATTGCCCTAGCGACTCGAGTGGATCTTCGCTTTCAGGAATGATCCAAAGAGGTGTCCCGTGAGAGACGTCCGATACGGCATTCCTCTCCTCCGCAGAAGCCCGCCGTACTTCAGTCAACGTCGTCTGGTGTCTCCGTCCACGAGCCCATGCAGATCGACCGTTTGCGGCAGTGCGAACAACGCCGAGCAGAACGGCTCGCCAAGGGTCTCTGCTTCTACTGCGGAGAGGGTACACACCTTCTACGCTCCTGTCCAGAGAGGCCGGGAAACTCCAAAGCCTAGGGTTGGTAGGAGAGGCCATCCTAGGTGCTGGGACTCTCTCAGACCCGGTTACATGGACTGTTCAAGTGACAACGGGAGAGACGCGGTTCACGGCCGAGGCGTACGTCGATTCTGGGGCAGAAGGCAATTTCATCCAGCAGGCCACGGTGGACAAGTACCAGGTGCCTGTTACTTCACTCGACAAACCCCTCGTGATTGCCTCAGTAGATGGGAGACCCCTCTCTGACACCATCTCGAGGATCACTAAGCCGATGGAACTACGTATCGGTGCCCTGCACACCGAGACCATCGCTCTCTACGTCCTCCCACACATGTCTCATCAAATCCTGCTGGGACTCCCCTGGTTACGGACACACGAACCGTCAGTCAGCTGGGGTACTGGTGAAATCACCCGATGGGGATCCTCTTGCCACGAGAACTGCCTGAAGACCATACAACCCATCCGACGACCTCCGGTTCCAGAGTCCCTACCGGGACTGCCTTCGGCCTATTGGTCCTTCGCGGACGTCTTTGATAAAAAGGAGTCAGAGGTACTGCCGCCACATCGTCCTTACGATTGTGACATCGACCTGCTCCCGGGAACTACACCACCTCGAGGACGGATATATCCGCTGTCTCCTGCCGAAACAAGGGCCATGTCTACCTACATCACAGAGAACCTGGCAAGGGGATTTATTCGGAGATCCTCCTCTCCTGCTGGAGCAGGCTTCTTCTTTGTTAAGAAGAAAGAGGGTGACCTACGCCCATGCATTGACTACCGGGGATTGAACCTAATCACCGTGAAAAATAAATACCCTCTGCCGCTCATCCCCGAATTGTTTGATCGGCTTAGAGGAGCTCGTGTGTTCACCAAGTTGGATCTTCGGGGTGCCTACAACCTGGTCCGCATCCGCTCTGGGGACGAATGGAAGACCGCGTTCAATACTCGCGATGGGCACTATGAATACTGTGTGATGCCCTTCGGCCTGTGTAACGCACCAGCAGTCTTTCAGGAATTGGTGAACGACGTGTTCCGGGACCTTCTCTACGTCTGTGTGGTGGTGTATCTTGATGATATCCTGGTCTTTTCTCCGGACCTCCAGACCCACAGAGAGAACGTGCAGCTGGTACTACAAAGACTGAGGGAGAATCGTCTGTACGCCAAGTACGAGAAGTGTGTCTTTGAGCAGTCTTCTCTTCCCTTCCTGGGTTATGTAATCTCCGATACCGGCCTGCAGATGGACCTGGAGAAGGTCACTTCCATTCTCAACTGGCCCCCTCCTTCTGGACTGAAGGCAATCCAACGCTTTCTGGGATTTGCAAACTATTACCGTCAGTTCATCCCTCACTTCTCTGCTCTGACTGCACTTCTCTCCGCCTTGACCAAGAAGGGGGCTAATCCAAAGGACTGGTCACCTGCGGCCGACGCCGCGTTTGGCTCCCTGAAGCGGGCATTTGCTTCCTCCCCTGTGCTCCACCGTCCGGAGTTAAACCGACAGTTCACCTTGGAGGTGGATGCCTCCTCCTCGGGAGCCGGAGCAGTGCTCATGCAGAAGTCCTCCTCTGGGAAGATGGTTACTTGCGGTTTCTTCTCCAAGAGCTTCTCAGCGCCTGAACGCAACTACACCATCGGTGACCGAGAGCTATTGGCAGTCAAACTGGCTCTGGAGGAATGGCGCTACCTTCTGGAGGGAGCAGTGTACCCCGTGATCATTTACACGGACCACAAGAACCTGGAATACCTGCGGTCCGCTCAGCGACTGAACCCACGGCAAGCCAGGTGGTCCTTGTTCTTTGCCAGGTTCGATTTCCAGCTCCATTTCCGACCCGCGGACAAGAATGTACGCGCAGATGCCTTGTCCAGGTCATTCATGCCCATGGAGCAGGAGGAGGAGACATCCCAGCCCATCATCTGCCCTAGTAAAATCATTCCGGTGGCCCCTGTTACCCTGGCCCAGATACCGCCTGGGAAGATCTATGTCTCTGAGACTGACAGGCAAAAAGTGTTGCACTGGGGCCATGCCTCGAAAACAGCCGGCCATGCTGGTCAGAAGAGAACATGGAGTACAATTGTACGTCACTACTGGTGGCCATCCCTTCGCACGGACGTCGCTTCTTTTGTCTCAGCCTGCTCCTCTTGTGCTAGGAACAAGACGCCCAAACATCTGCCATATGGCCGTCTTCTGCCTCTGCCTATACCCTCCGTTCCGTGGCAACACATTGCAATGGACTTTATTACGGACTTGCCCCTGTCCTCCGGACACACAGTCATATGGGTCGTGGTGGATCGGTTCTCCAAAATGGCTCATTTCGTCCCTATGGCTGGACTGCCCTCAGCCCAGGAACTCGCTGACGCTTACATACAGCACATCTTCCGGTTGCATGGCTTTCCATCACACATTGTGTCCGACAGAGGAACTCAGTTTACCTCCCGCTTCTGGAGGGCTCTCTGCAAACATCTGGGAGTGACTCTGGACTTTTCTTCAGCCTACCATCCTCAGTCGAATGGCCAAGTGGAACGAGTCAATCAGATTTTGACCTCCTTCTTACGTCACTACGTCAATGCCCATCACGACGACTGGTCCACGCTTCTTCCTTGGGCTGAATTCTCCCATAACCACCACGTCAGTGAGTCCTCCTCCAGCTCTCCCTTCCATGTCGTTTACGGACTTCAGCCTTCCGTCCCGTTACCTGTATCCTTTTCCTCGGATGTCCCTGCTGCTGATGCTGTAGCCCGTGACTTTGCAACAATTTGGGACTCTGTCAAGGCGTCCCTTGGACGTGCTTCCCTGCGGATGAAGAGACACACAGACAAGAGGCGTCTGGATCCTCCGCGTTTCTCTCCAGGAGATCTGGTCTGGCTTGCTTCCAAGTACGTCCGATTGAAGCTACCATCATACAAGCTGGGTCCTCGCTACATCGGGCCGTTTAAAGTCCTCAGCAAAATAAATGAGGTCTCCTACAAGCTGCAGCTCCCGGCCACGATGAGGATACCCAACTCCTTCCACGTCTCCCTGCTCAAGCCGGTTGTCCTTGGTCCCTTCTCCGCTGCTGCCAGTTCGGCTCCTCCTCCTATTGCTGATGATGACATCTATGCGGTAAGGGATATCGTGGCCATGAAAACCGTACGGGGCCGACAGTTCTTCTTGGTGGACTGGGCAGGGTATGGTCCTGAGGATAGGTCCTGGGAGCCCCAGGAGAATGTGAGTACTCCTCTGATACGTGCCTTCCTGTCCCGGTTGCGGGGTGGGGGGCGTGGGGGGGGTACTGTGACGCTCTCCGGGTCCCCTGCCCTGCTTCCCGGCTCCCCTTCCTCGCTCCCCGGCTCACCTGCCACGCTCCCCGGCTCCTCTGTTAGGCGTCCCCCGCTCCACAGCCTCCAGCCCCCATCACCTGCGGTCCCCAGGCGGCCCGGTCCCCGCTCCCGGCGCCCGTCGGCAGCTCTGCTCCAGGCTGGCTCCCCTGCTTCCTATTCACCGCTCCCTGCCCTGGCTTCTGGCACCCGGGCCTCGCGCATGCGCATTAGGGCGCGCGCGCGGTCATTGACCCTCTCTTAAAGGGCCAGCGTCCACTGACAGGATATTGAACACACAGGTACAGGGTATAAAGGGGTTTAGTGTCCAAGTGGGTGGGGCCTGTTCTTCGTGTTTTCCTAAGCTAGGAGTCAGGTCTCCTTGCGTCTGCTGGTATACTTACCTATCTCTCTTCTAGAGCCGCTCCTGCCTCGCCATCCGGTCCTGACGATTCTCGAACCCCGAACGCTGACTGTCTGCCATCCCGTCAGTCCGTACCATCTCTGATCCCTGTGGTGACCCGTCCTCTCGCTCCATCGGTTCCGGACTCTGCCTGACAACATCTCGGCCTCCGAACCTGAGCTCCGTCACTCGGACTACCATCAGTGACTCCGTGGTCCCAGGGACTTCTCCACTCCACTCTTTTGAACGGACTGTCCTGCTACCTGTAGTGCTCCGGTTACCGGACCCCTTGCCTTCAGTAAGGTGTTCGGCCCAGTGGATCCACCTCCTGGGTCTGCCCGTCCACCTGGCCCTAACAGCATGTCACTTCTTTTCTGCAGCTAACTGCGTTGTTTCACTCCATTGACTGTAATGTAATCATGAAATAGCGCAGGTATAACGCAGGTAGCAAGTGATGTGCGCTATTCCTGCGTTATACCTGCGTTATTCCCACGTTATTTCGCGTTTTCAAGACATAGTGTACTTCCCTGCACTGCGTTTTGCAGGGAAGTGATGTCACTAGGACAAGAAGAGGATGAAGAAGAGAAAAAAAATAGCGTGGGCTCCGCTGTATTTTTACCTTGCAGCCGGGTAACCACACAGCGGCGGCCCAGTATCCTCAGGCTGGGGAGAGCGAGGGACAGGGTTAATGCCCCCTCCCCCTCCCGCAGCCGAGAATATCAGCCGCAGCTGCCCCGGGACTGTCGCATCCATTATGCGACAATCCCGGCGTGTTACCGGCTCTTCCAGATGCCGTGATGCTGGGGCAATCCAGGTAATATGGAGTTAACGGCAACTAATAGCTGCCGCTAAGTCCAAGATTAGTGATCGCAGCGTCTATGACACGCCGTCACTAATCTGAAAGTGAAAGTAAAGAAACACACCGAAAAATCCTTTATTTTGAATAAAAGACAAAAAGCCCCTCTTTCTCCAGTGTATTAACCCCTCCCAGACACAGCTCCGACGTAATCCACAGCGATGTCCCCCGGCGCTTCCAGCTCTTCTCCAGCCGCGTGTGACAGTTCTCCATGGGTCAGTGAGCGACTGCTGAATGCGGCTCCTGAGCGAGGCTGCGGGGAACTACAGGACATTTTTCACGGCCGGTGATGTGAACACACTACCGGCCATGAGAAGTGCAGTGTGTGGGGGGAAAACATGATAAATAAAGCTGGAATATCTATCCCTCTATTATCTATCTATGTATCTATCTATCCATCCCTCTATCTATCTATCTATCCCTCTATCTATCTATCTATCCCTCTATCTATCTATCTATCTATCTATCTATCCCTCTATCTATCCCTCTATTTATCTATCTATCTATCCCTCTATTATCTATCTATCCATCTATCTATCCATCTATCTATCCCTCTATTTATCTATCTATCCCTCTATTATCTATCTATCCCTCTATCTATCTATCTATCTATTATCTATCCCTCTATCTATCCCTCTATCTATCCATCTATCCCATCTATCTATCCCTCTATCTATCCCTCTATTTATCTATCTATCTCTCTATTATCTATCTCTCCCTCTATCTATCTATCCCTCTATCTATCTATCTATCCCTCTATCTATCCCTCTATTTATCTATCTATCTATCTATCCCTCTATTATCTATCTATCCATCTATCTATCCATCTATCTATCCCTCTATTTATCTATCTATCCCTCTATTATCTATCTATCCATCTATCTATCTATCCCTCTATCTATCCATCTATTATTTATCTATCTATACCCTAAATATCTATTATCTATCTATCTATCTATCCCTCTATATAGCTATCCCTCTATTATCTATCCATCTATCACTTTATTTATCTATCTATCTATCCCTCTATTATCTATCTATCTATCTATCTATCTATCTATCCCTCTATCTATCTATCTATCTATCTATCCCTCTATTATCTATCTATCCCTCTATCTATCTATCTATCTATCTATCTATCTATTATCTATCCATCTATCTATCCCTCTATCTATCCCTCTATCTATCCATCTATCCCATCTATCTATCCCTCTATCTATCCCTCTATTTATCTATCTATCTCTCTATTATCTATCTCTCCCTCTATCTATCTATCCCTCTATCTATCTATCTATCTATCCCTCTATCTATCCCTCTATTTATCTATCTATCTATCTATCCCTCTATTATCTATCTATCCATCTATCTATCCATCTATCTATCCCTCTATTTATCTATCTATCCCTCTATTATCTATCTATCCATCTATCTATCTATCTATCTATCCCTCTATCTATCCATCTATTATTTATCTATCTATACCCTAAATATCTATTATCTATCTATCCCTCTATATAGCTATCCCTCTATTATCTATCCATCTATCTATCACTTTATTTATCTATCTATCTATCTATCCCTCTATTATCTATCTATCTATCCCTCTATCTATCCCTCTATCTATCCCTCTATCTATCCCTCTATTTATCTATCTATCTATCTATCCCTCTATTATCTATCTATCTATCCCTCTATTATCTATCTATCTATCCATCTATCTATCTATCCACCCCTCTATCTATCCCTCTATTTATCTATCTATCTATCCCTCTATTATCTATCTATCCCTCTATCTATCCCGCTATCTATCTATCTATCTATCCCTCTATCTATCCCTCTATTTATCTATCTATCTATCTATCCCTCTATTATCTATCTATCCCTCTATCTATCCATCTATCCCATCTATCCATCTATCTATCCCTCTATCTATCCCTCTATTTATCTATCTATCTCTCTATTATCTATCTCTCCCTCTATCTATCTATCCCTCTATCTATCTATCTATCTATCCCTCTATCTATCCCTCTATTTATCTATCTATCTATCCCTCTATTATCTATCTATCCATCTATCTATCCATCTATCTATCCCTCTATTTATCTATCTATCCCTCTATTATCTATCTATCCATCTATCTATCTATCCCTCTATCTATCCATCTATTATTTATCTATCTATACCCTAAATATCTATTATCTATCTATCTATCTATCTATCCCTCTATATAGCTATCCCTCTATTATCTATCCATCTATCTATCACTTTATTTATCTATCTATCTATCCCTCTATTATCTATCTATCTATCTATCCCTCTATCTATCTATCTATCTATCCCTCTATTATCTATCTATCTATCCCTCTATCTATCCCTCTATCTATCTCTCTATCTATCCCTCTATTTATCTATCTATCGATCCCTCTATTATCTATCTATCTATCCATCTATCCATCTATCTATCTATCCATCCCTCTATCTATCCCTCTATTTATCTATCTATCTATCCCTCTATTATCTATCTATCCCTCTATCTATCCCGCAATCTATCTATCTATCCCTCTATCTATCCCTCTATTTATCTATCTATCTATCCCTCTATTATCTATCTATCCATCTATCTATCCATCTATCCCTCTATCTATCCATCTATTATTTATCTATCTATACCCTAAATATCTATTATCTATGTATCTATCCCTCTATATAGCTATCCCTCTATTATCTATCCATCTATCACTTTATTTATCTATCTATCTATCCCTCTATTATCTATCTATCCCTCTATCTATCCCTCTATTTATCTATCTATCTATCCCTCTATTATCTATCTATCTATCCCTCTATTTATCTATCTATCTATCCCTCTATTATCTACCTATCTATCCATCTATCTATCCATCTATCCATCTATCCATCTATCCATCTATCTATCTATCATGGCTATGCAAAGTGCCATGACGTATTTAGCTAGTTCACTAGCAAATTTACAGCAGGCCATACTAACAATTCCTAGTAATGTGGTTGACTGCGTAATTTTGAGCGGAATAATATAAAGTGCCAAGACGTATTTAGCAAGTTTCCTAGCAAATTGCCAGCAGGCAGTACTAACTAACAATATAGTTGACTGCGTACCAATAACTAAAAATGTGGTTCACTTTGTAATTTGAGCAGACAATGAAAAGTGCCAAGACGTATTTAGCTAGTTCACTAGGAAATTTACAGCAGGCAGTACTAACTAACAATACCTAGAAATGTGGTTGACTGCGTAATTTTGAGTACACAATGAAAAAATGCCAAGTTGTGTTTAGCTAGTGTACTAGAACATTTACAGCAAGCAGTACTAACTAACAATACCTAGAAATGTGGTTGACTGTGTAATTATGAGCAGACAATGAAAAGTGCCAAAATGTTTTTAGCTATTTCAGTAGCAAATTAACAGCATGCAGTGATAACTAACAATATCTAAAAATGTGTCTCACTGGCTAATTTGTAGCAGGCAGTAATAAGTAAAAATACCTATTTAGATCCTTCCCTGGCAGCTCTTTAGCAGGCAATCATAAATAACAATCCCTATTTCTATCATTAAATGCCGATATGTGGCACTCATCTTTCCTTACACTGCATGTCCCTATTCTATATTATTGCTCCCCTATCTATTTCAACTACCTATCATTAAACCCCCAGCTAAGCTAACTGTCTAGCAGCACCAGTGGTAGCATCTTCCCATTCACAAAATGGGAAAAAAAATGTAAGCGTTGACTGGGTCACCTCTCGAACACAGCGGATTGACCCAAGCAAGAGCATCTAAACCGAGGTGTGATGTCAGGAAAGCCACTTTGGCCTGGTCAGAAGAAAACTAGTGGGCCAGAAGTTCAAAGATCAGTGTCTGGTTAATGAAACCTGAACATTGTTTTGGTTTACTGTTGAAACATGGTGGAGCAGAGAGACGAGATCTGGAGAAAGATAGAGCTGGTGCATTCAGGTGGACATTCACAGACCGTAGGTGGACCAGGATTTGACCTTGCTGTTCAAGCATCTGCAACAACTCATGGTATAGTTTTGACAGAGCTGGATTCCAGGAGTAAGTGAAATCCATGGCATGAGTAAACTGTAATGCAACCCAGTGATGAGGCAAAGAGTGGGAATGGACCAAATGGACCACAGCAGGACCTGGGCTTACCCTGACATAAGATGGGCTTGACTAAGAGACTCTTGAGCATAGACCAGGTGACACTCCCAGTTTAGTGTCCGGGACTGTGGGAGCTGACCCCTAGGGCAGGAATGAGCTTAGGTATGAATGGACTCAGTTTATAGGCCTGACAGGTGCAGGCGGGACAGCTGGTAATGTCAGGATAGCAGATTAGGACAGGTAAAGATGGCACGTCACATACTGACAGGTATGAATGGCATGCAAGTACTGACAGGTACAGATGGCAAGGTAAATCTTGACATGTATGGGACACAGGTACCGAAATCAAGCAGTGGACAACCGGACCCTTACAACTAGCTGGCTAGATTAATATTAGCTTACTAATCGACCATGTTGCTCAGGCACATTCCCTAGTGAAAGAATGCCTTAAGTACCAAGTCAATGCTGGAAGGGAAAGGTTTAAAAACTGTGATGTTGTGAAGAAGAAACTGAAGTATCTGCAGCATGGGATCTTTATTTCTACACATTGCTGGGGCAAAGCTCCTTCATCAGGAAAAATAAAATCACAAATGTACATCTGTGATTTTTTTCCTGTTGAAGGAGTTTTGCCTCTGAAACACAAAGAAATAAAGAGCACATCCTGCAGATGCTTCAGTTTCTTCCACACAGCAGCTTGATTTTAACCCTTTCCCTTCCAGCATCCCTACAGTGCTCATCGGTAGAGATGAGCGAACCGGTCGCGGTTCGGCTCGAGGTTGGTTCGCCGAACGGACCTCCCGTTCGAGTTCGGTTCGTCGAACGTTCGACGAACCGAACTCGAACTGCATAGGAAACAATGGCAGGCAATCACAAACACAGAAAAACACCTAGAAAACACCCTCAAAGGTGTCCAAAAGGTCACAAACAACTCACAACACATGGGAAAGTGACAAGGACATATACTCATGCGAAAACAAAAGAGCTGGACAAGGAAAAAGAGTAGGACACACAGATATTTGAGTATATGCAAGGAAACATCGATTCCATTATTGTGCAACTTGAGCCCTGCTCATTTTAGGCTTCCAATGTTGATAAATTGCCTGAGCTCGCCACGTACGTCTTGGGGATCTTGTCGTGTCCTGCAGCCAGCGTTCTCTCGGAACCTGTCTTCAGTGCTGCTGTGGGTCTGCTGGCAGATAAGCACACGTGTCTGTCCACTGACAATGTGGACATGGCTCTCAGAGGACTTTTCTTCCCCTGGGTCAGCCAGGGGACGGGAAAGGCAGGCGTATTTTTGAGAGTGCTTCATGCAAAGCATCTTTTTCTTTTTCAAAAGGGGGCTCAACCGATGCATGTCAAGTGGGGTGTGTGTGGCCCAGTTAGTGGCAACGAGGGAGACTGTGGTTGGAGTCCCCTCGCTGTGTTTCTAAAAGAACCAAGATGAACAAGTCATGGCTCTCAGAGGACTTTTCTTCCCCTGGGTCAGCCAGGGGACGGGAAAGGCACGCGTATTTTTGAGAGTGCTTCATGCAAAGCATCTTTTTCTTTTTCAAAAGGGGGCTCAACCGATGCCAGTCAAGTGGGGTGTGTGTGGCCCAGTTAGTGGCAACGAGGGAGACTGTGGTTGGAGTCCCCTCGCTGTGTTTCTAAAAGAACCAAGATGAACAAGTCATGGCTCTCAGAGGACTTTTCTTCCCCTGGGTCAGCCAGGGGACAGGAAAGGCACGCGTATTTTTGAGAGTGCTTCATGCAAAGCATCTTTTTCTTTTTCAAAAGGGGGCTCAACCGATGCCAGTCAAGTGGGGTGTGTGTGGCCCAGTTAGTGGCAACGAGGGAGACTGTGGTTGGAGTCCCCTCGCTGTGTTTCTAAAAGAACCAAGATGAACAAGTCATGGCTCTCAGAGGACTTTTCTTCCCCTGGGTCAGCCAGGGGACGGGAAAGGCACGCGTATTTTTGAGAGTGCTTCATGCAAAGCATCTTTTTCTTTTCAAAAGGGGGCTCAACCGATGCCAGTCAAGTGGGGTGTGTGTGGCCCAGTTAGTGGCAACGAGGGAGACTGTGGTTGGAGTCCCTCGCTGTGTTTCTAAAAGAACCAAGATGAACAAGTCATGGCTCTCAGAGGACTTTTCTTCCCCTGGGTCAGCCAGGGGACGGGAAAGGCACGTGTATTTTGAGAGTGCTTCATGCAAAGCATCTTTTTCTTTTTCAAAAGGGGGCTCAACCGATGCCAGTCAAGTGGGGTGTGTGTGGCCCAGTTAGTGGCAACGAGGGAGACTGTGGTTGGAGTCCCCTCGCTGTGTTTCTAAAAGAACCAAGATGAACAAGTCATGGCTCTCAGAGGACTTTTCTTCCCCTGGGTCAGCCAGGGGACGGGAAAGGCACGCGTATTTTTGAGAGTGCTTCATGCAAAGCATCTTTTTCTTTTTCAAAAGGGGGCTCAACCGATGCCAGTCAAGTGGGGTGTGTGTGGCCCAGTTAGTGGCAACGAGGGAGACTGTGGTTGGAGTCCCCTCGCTGTGTTTCTAAAAGAACCAAGATGAACAAGTCATGGCTCTCAGAGGACTTTTCTTCCCCTGGGTCAGCCAGGGGACGGGAAAGGCACGCGTATTTTTGAGAGTGCTTCATGCAAAACATCTTTTTCTTTTTCAAAAGGGGGCTCAACCGATGCCAGTCAAGTGGGGTGTGTGTGGCCCAGTTAGTGGCAACGAGGGAGACTGTGGTTGGAGTCCCCTCGCTGTGTTTCTAAAAGAACCAAGATGAACAAGTCATGGCTCTCAGAGGACTTTTCTTCCCCTGGGTCAGCCAGGGGACGGGAAAGGCACGCGTATTTTTGAGAGTGCTTCATGCAAAGCATCTTTTTCTTTTTCAAAAGGGGGCTCAACCGATGCCAGTCAAGTGGGGTGTGTGTGGCCCAGTTAGTGGCAACGAGGGAGACTGTGGTTGGAGTCCCCTCGCTGTGTTTCTAAAAGAACCAAGATGAACAAGTCATGGCTCTCAGAGGACTTTTCTTCCCCTGGGTCAGCCAGGGGACGGGAAAGGCACGCGTATTTTTGAGAGTGCTTCATGCAAAGCATCTTTTTCTTTTTCAAAAGGGGGCTCAACCGATGCCAGTCAAGTGGGGTGTGTGTGGCCCAGTTAGTGGCAACGAGGGAGACTGTGATTGGAGTCCCCTCGCTGTGTTTCTAAAAGAACCAAGATGAACAAGTCATGGCTCTCAGAGGACTTTTCTTCCCCTGGGTCAGCCAGGGGACGGGAAAGGCACGCGTATTTTTGAGAGTGCTTCATGCAAAGCATCTTTTTCTTTTTCAAAAGGGGGCTCAACCGATGCCAGTCAAGTGGGGTGTGTGTGGCCCAGTTAGTGGCAACGAGGGAGACTGTGGTTGGAGTCCCCTCGCTGTGTTTCTAAAAGAACCAAGATGAACAAGTCATGGCTCTCAGAGGACTTTTCTTCCCCTGGGTCAGCCAGGGGACGGGAAAGGCACGCGTATTTTTGAGAGTGCTTCATGCAAAGCATCTTTTTCTTTTTCAAAAGGGGGCTCAACCGATGCCAGTCAAGTGGGGTGTGTGTGGCCCAGTTAGTGGCAACGAGGGAGACTGTGGTTGGAGTCCCCTCGCTGTGTTTCTAAAAGAACCAAGATGAACAAGTCATGGCTCTCAGAGGACTTTTCTTCCCCTGGGTCAGCCAGGGGACGGGAAAGGCAGGCGTATTTTTGAGAGTGCTTCATGCAAAGCATCTTTTTCTTTTTCAAAAGGGGGCTCAACCGATGCCAGTCAAGTGGGGTGTGTGTGGCCCAGTTAGTGGCAACGAGGGAGACTGTGGTTGGAGTCCCCTCGCTGTGTTTCTAAAAGAACCAAGATGAACAAGTCATGGCTCTCAGAGGACTTTTCTTCCCCTGGGTCAGCCAGGGGACGGGAAAGGCACGCGTATTTTTGAGAGTGCTTCATGCAAAGCATCTTTTTCTTTTTCAAAAGGGGGCTCAACCGATGCCAGTCAAGTGGGGTGTGTGTGGCCCAGTTAGTGGCAACGAGGGAGACTGTGGTTGGAGTCCCCTCGCTGTGTTTCTAAAAGAACCAAGATGAACAAGTCATGGCTCTCAGAGGACTTTTCTTCCCCTGGGTCAGCCAGGGGACGGGAAAGGCACGCGTATTTTTGAGAGTGCTTCATGCAAAGCATCTTTTTCTTTTTCAAAAGGGGGCTCAACCAATGCCAGTCAAGTGGGGTGTGTGTGGCCCAGTTAGTGGCAACGAGGGAGACTGTGGTTGGAGTCCCCTCGCTGTGTTTCTAAAAGAACCAAGATGAACAAATCATGGCTCTCAGAGGACTTTTCTTCCCCTGGGTCAGCCAGGGGACGGGAAAGGCACGCGTATTTTTGAGAGTGCTTCATGCGAAGCATCTTTTTCTTTTTCAAAAGGGGGCTCAACCGATGCCAGTCAAGTGGGGTGTGTGTGGCCCAGTTAGTGGCAACGAGGGAGACTGTGGTTGGAGTCCCCTCGCTGTGTTTCTAAAAGAACCAAGATGAACAAGTCATGGCTCTCAGAGGACTTTTCTTCCCCTGGGTCAGCCAGGGGACGGGAAAGGCACGCGTATTTTTGAGAGTGCTTCATGCAAAGCATCTTTTTCTTTTTCAAAAGGGGGCTCAACCGATGCCAGTCAAGTGGGGTGTGTGTGGCCCAGTTAGTGGCAACGAGGGAGACTGTGGTTGGAGTCCCCTCGCTGTGTTTCTAAAAGAACCAAGATGAACAAGTCATGGCTCTCAGAGGACTTTTCTTCCCCTGGGTCAGCCAGGGGACGGGAAAGGCACGCGTATTTTTGAGAGTGCTTCATGCAAAGCATCTTTTTCTTTTTCAAAAGGGGGCTCAACCGATGCCAGTCAAGTGGGGTGTGTGTGGCCCAGTTAGTGGCAACGAGGGAGACTGTGGTTGGAGTCCCCTCGCTGTGTTTCTAAAAGAACCAAGATGAACAAGTCATGGCTCTCAGAGGACTTTTCTTCCCCTGGGTCAGCCAGGGGACGGGAAAGGCACGCGTATTTTTGAGAGTGCTTCATGCAAAGCATCTTTTTCTTTTTCAAAAGGGGGCTCAACCGATGCCAGTCAAGTGGGGTGTGTGTGGCCCAGTTAGTGGCAACGAGGGAGACTGTGGTTGGAGTCCCCTCGCTGTGTTTCTAAAAGAACCAAGATGAACAAGTCATGGCTCTCAGAGGACTTTTCTTCCCCTGGGTCAGCCAGGGGACGGGAAAGGCACGCGTATTTTTGAGAGTGCTTCATGCAAAGCATCTTTTTCTTTTTCAAAAGGGGGCTCAACCGATGCCAGTCAAGTGGGGTGTGTGTGGCCCAGTTAGTGGCAACGAGGGAGACTGTGGTTGGAGTCCCCTCGCTGTGTTTCTAAAAGAACCAAGATGAACAAGTCATGGCTCTCAGAGGACTTTTCTTCCCCTGGGTCAGCCAGGGGACGGGAAAGGCACGCGTATTTTTGAGAGTGCTTCATGCAAAGCATCTTTTTCTTTTTCAAAAGGGGGCTCAACCGATGCCAGTCAAGTGGGGTGTGTGTGGCCCAGTTAGTGGCAACGAGGGAGACTGTGGTTGGAGTCCCCTCGCTGTGTTTCTAAAAGAACCAAGATGAACAAGTCATGGCTCTCAGAGGACTTTTCTTCCCCTGGGTCAGCCAGGGGACGGGAAAGGCACACGTATTTTTGAGAGTGCTTCATGCAAAGCATCTTTTTCTTTTTCAAAAGGGGGCTCAACCGATGCCAGTCAAGTGGGGTGTGTGTGGCCCAGTTAGTGGCAACGAGGGAGACTGTGGTTGGAGTCCCCTCGCTGTGTTTCTAAAAGAACCAAGATGAACAAGTCATGGCTCTCAGAGGACTTTTCTTCCCCTGGGTCAGCCAGGGGACGGGAAAGGCACGCGTATTTTTGAGAGTGCTTCATGCAAAGCATCTTTTTCTTTTTCAAAAGGGGGCTCAACCGATGCCAGTCAAGTGGGGTGTGTGTGGCCCAGTTAGTGGCAACGAGGGAGACTGTGGTTGGAGTCCCCTCGCTGTGTTTCTAAAAGAACCAAGATGAACAAGTCATGGCTCTCAGAGGACTTTTCTTCCCCTGGGTCAGCCAGGGGACGGGAAAGGCACGCGTATTTTTGAGAGTGCTTCATGCAAAGCATCTTTTTCTTTTTCAAAAGGGGGCTCAACCGATGCCAGTCAAGTGGGGTGTGTGTGGCCCAGTTAGTGGCAACGAGGGAGACTGTGGTTGGAGTCCCCTCGCTGTGTTTCTAAAAGAACCAAGATGAACAAGTCATGGCTCTCAGAGGACTTTTCTTCCCCTGGGTCAGCCAGGGGACGGGAAAGGCACGCGTATTTTTGAGAGTGCTTCATGCAAAGCATCTTTTTCTTTTTCAAAAGGGGGCTCAACCGATGCCAGTCAAGTGGGGTGTGTGTGGCCCAGTTAGTGGCAACGAGGGAGACTGTGGTTGGAGTCCCCTCGCTGTGTTTTACATGCTTTTAGAAGGGCATGACATGGCTTGGAGGTTGACTTTCATCATATGCAAACTGTTGGCTACCAAAATGCTGCCTTTCCAACAACTGTGGTTATAGGCAATGAGGAACATACTGATGAAGATGAGACGCAGATACCCGATTGGGATGACAACTTAAATATTCGGTCAGGGCAAGAAGAAACTCGGTCTGAGGGGGAGGGGAGTGCAAACACAACAATTGATGATGAAGTTCTAGATCCCACCTACTGTCAACCCACAGTCAGACACTCGAGGAGGTCAATAGAGGCGGTGGAGGAGGATGCAACCAACGTCGAAGTAACCTGGCGCCTTCCTGGACACAGTCGGAGCACTGGTAGCACGTCTACAACTGCATCCTCAGCCACCACTCTGCCTCTGAGCATTATTCGGGGTGGATCAACAGGTCGCATGGCCTCTAAGCCTTGCCTAGCCTGGTCCTTTTTTGACATAAAAAAAGATCGGCCAAATTATGTGATCTGTAACATTTGGCATGGTTATCTTAGTAGAGGTCAAAACCTCAGCAGTTTGACAACTTCTTCCATGAATCGTCACATGAATAAATATCATATGGCCTGGTGGGAAGCTCACCGTGCTGCAATGCGGCCTAGTGGAGCCAACCATCCACCGCCTGCCCCTTCCAGGGCATCCGCGCGCTCTTCATCTTCTAGGACTGTGGGGACAGCTGTCACACCTGTTTTTCCACCCACAACTTCCACCACTGTAACCGCAACAGGCAGTTTGCTTGGTAGGTCGTCAGTTGGTTTGGAAGGGGAAACAAGTGAGTGTGTACAGCTCTCTCAGACATCGATAGCACCAACTTTGGATGAAGGCAACATCATGTCTCCACCTGCACTTTCCTCACAAAGCTGCATTTTTCCAGGGACACCCTACTCAACACCGTCTACACACAGCAGCCAGATCTCTGTCCCTCAGATGTGGTCAAATAAAAGGCCACTTCCTGCGACCCATGACAAAGCGAAGAGGTTGACTCTATCCCTCTGTAAGCTGTTGGCTACAGAAATGCTGCCTTTCCGCCTAGTGGACACACAGGATTTTAGAGACCTTATATCTGTCGCTGTGCCCCAGTACCAGATGCCTAGTCGCCACTACTTCTCTAAGAAACGTGTGCCCGCGCTACACCAGCATGTCGCACACAACATCACCGCTTCCTTGAGAAACTCTGTGTGTGAACGGGTGCATTTCACCACCGATACTTGGACCAGTAAGCATGGACAGGGACGTTACATGTCGCTGACTGGGCACTGGGTAACTATGGTGATAGATGGTGAAGGGTCTGCTGCACAAGTCTTGCCGTCCCCACGACTTGTGTGTCAATTCTATGTCTGTCCAAGTTCCGCCACAGCTTCTGCATCCTCCACCTCATCTGTGTCCTCCACCTCCGCCCCAAGCCTGCCTGGTCAGGCCACCAGCGTTCTCACTGCGCAGAAGGAATCACGCACCCCTCATTACTATGCTGGCAGCAGAGCGCAACGGCATCAGGCGGTCTTTAGCTTGACATGTCTTGGGAATAAGAGTCACACAGCTGAGGAGTTGTGGTCAGCTCTGCGGTCCGAGTTTAATAAATGGTTGTCTCCACTCAACCTGCAGCCTGCTAAGGCCGTGTGCGACAATGCTGCAAACCTGGGTGCGGCCCTTCGCCTGGGCAAGGTGACACACGTACCTTGTATGGCTCACGTGTTGAACCTTGTCGTCCAGCAATTTTTAACACACTATCCCGGCCTAGATGGCCTTCTGAACAGGGCACGAAAACTGTCAGCTCACTTCCGCCGTTCAAGCGCCGCAGCAGAGCGACTTGCATCGCTCCAGAAGTCTTTCGGCCTGCCGGTTCATCGCCTGAAATGCGATGTGGCGACACGCTGGAATTCAACTCTCCACATGTTACAGCGACTGTGGCAGCACCGGCGAGTCCTGGTGCAATACGTCATGATGTATAGCCTGGGCCAACGAGATGCAGAAGTGGGGCAGATCACCCTGATGGAGTGATCTCAGATCAAGGACCTATGCACCCTTCTGCACAGTTTCGACATGGCGACGAATATGTTTAGCGCTGACAATGCCATTATCAGCATGACGATTACAGTCATTTACATGCTGGAGCACACGCTAAACACTATTCGTAGTCAGGGGGTGGGACAACAGGAAGGGGAGGAACTACAGGAGGATTCATATGCGCAAGACACAACAACATCACCAAGGTCCAGACGTTCATCATCACCAACGCGGCAGGCATGGGACCATGGGGGACAGGGATCAACAAGGGCGCATGGTAGCAGGCGACATGTTGAGGAAGGTGCAGGAGGACATGAAGATATGGAGGACGAACTGTCCATGGACATGGAAGACTCAGCAGATGAGGGGGACCTTGGTCAAATTTCAGTTGAAAGAGGTTGGGGGGAGATGACAGAGGAAGAAAGAACGGTTAGCACCTCTATGCCACAAACACAGCGTGGACTTGGTCCGCATGGCTGCGCAAGACACATGAGTGCCTTCTTGTTGCACTACCTCCAACATGACCCTCGTATTGTCAAAATTAGAAGTGATGATGACTACTGGCTTGCCACACTATTAGATCCCCGGGACAAGTCCAAATTTTGTGACATAATTCCACCCATAGAAAGGGACGCACGTATGCAGGAGTATCAGCATAAGCTGTTACTCGATCTTAGCTCGGCTTTTCCACCAAACAACCGTGCAGGTGAAGGGAGTGATTCTCCCAGTTGTAACTTGACAAACATGGGACGGCCTCGTCATCTTCAACAGTCTACCCGTACCAGTAGGACCGTATCTGGTGCTGGTAACAGCAATTTTATGGAATCTTTTCATAATTTTTTTAGACCCTCCTTTGCAAGGCCACCAGAGACAACAAGTCTGACACATAGTCAACGGATGGAGAGGATGATACAGGAGTATCTCCAAATGAACATCGATGCAATGACTTTGCAAATGGAGCCTTGCTCCTTTTGGGCTTCAAATCTAGAAAAATTGACAGAGCTCTCCAGTTACGCCTTGGAGATTTTGTCGTGTCCAGCTGCCAGCGTTGTCTCTGAACGTGTCTTCAGTGCTGCTGGGTGTGTGCTGACAGATAAGCGCACGCGTCTGTCCAGTGACAATGTGGACAGACTGACGTTCATCAAAATGAACAAGTCATGGATCCAGAAGGAATTTACTACCCCTGTGTCATCCTGGGGAGAGTAAATGCTTGTGGATTTGGAATGTGCTTGATGCAAATCAAAACATCCTGTTTGCAACTAGGGCACAAGTGCTGCCACTGATGGGGTGTCTGTGTGCCCAATTTTGGGAAAAAAGGTAGACTCCGCTTGGAGTAACCCTTGCTTGCTGTGTTTTTTAAAAATGATACAAGATGAACAGATCTGAAGGCAAGATGAAGGCAACATCATGTCTCCGCCTCCACTTTTCTCACAAACCTGCATTTTTCCAGGGACACCCTACTCAACACCGTCTACAGACAGCAGCCAGATCTCTGTCCCTCAGATGTGGTCAAATAAAAGGCCACTTACTGCGACCCATGACAAAGCTAAGTGGTTGACTCTATCCCTCTGTAAGCTGTTGGCTACCGAAATGCTGCCTTTACGCGTAGTGGACACACAGGATTTTACAGACCTTATGTCTGTCGCTGTGCCCCAGTACCAGATGCCCAATCACCACTGCTTCTCCAAGAAAAGCATGCCCGCGCTACACCAGCATGTCGCACACAACATCATCACCACTTCCTTGAGAAAATCTGTGTGCGACAGGGTGCATTTCAACACAGATACTTGGACCAGTAAGCATAGACAGGGTCATTACATGTCACTGACTGGGCACTGGCAAACTATGGTGAGAGATGGAGAAGGGTCTGCTGTACAAGTCTTGCCGTCCCCACGAGTTGTTTCAATCCTTGTTCTGTATGTAGAAGTTAATACACTGCTTCTGCCTCTTCAACCTCGTGTGGGTCCTCTACCTTGGCGCAAACCCTGTGTGGTCAGGCCACCCTTCCTTGCAACTGCGCACAAGGACTACCACACACCTCCTTACTATGCTGGCAGCAGAGCTCAATGCCATCAGGCAGTCAAAGTTTTACTTTGAAATGTATGGGAAATGTGAGTCACACCGCTATTCCAGAGAATAGTAGTCAGGCAGGGTCAAAACATTAATTGAGGAACAGGAACAGAATGGGACGGCCAGGACTTAATCAGAAAACAAGCAGAGGTGAAATGCGTATCGGCCAACAAGGTACATAAACAGCAAGCAGGAAAAGTAGTCAGGTAACAAGCACACAAAATCATAAAACTGAACTGGGGGTAAAATTAACCAGAGGTTCATAGCTATGTCTGGCAGTGGTCTGCAGACAGGATGGACATAAAAAAGGGTGTGGTGTCTTCCCATTGGTTGTAGCTGAATGATGGTATTTCATCTGTGAGATACCCACCAGCTACATTCAGCCAGAGATTCTGCATCTGTCAAGGTAATGCAGCCCAGTGGGTGAGCATAACCTGCGTCCACCTGGCATCGACTACTCTCCCATCATCAGCACTATTCATGAAAGGAACACGTTGTCACCTGGCAACCGGAGTACAAATTGACGGAGTGGAGTACGTTGGTGACTTAACAGCCGTGTGCGGCAATGATGCAAACCTGGCTGTGGGCCATCGTCAGGGCAATGTGACACACGTGCCTTGTATGGCTCACGTGTTGAACCGAATTCTCCAGCAATTTTTAAAACACCATCACGGCCTACATGGACTTGTGCAGCGGGCACGCTCACTATGTGCTCACTTCCATCGTGCGCACACAGCAGCTCAACACCTTTCATCACTCCGGAAGTCTTAGGGTCTGGCAGTTAAACGCCGGAAATGCGATGTTCCGACACGCAGGAATTGGAATCTGCACATGTTGCAGCGTGTGTGGCAGCACCGCAGAGCCCTGCTGAAATACGGTAAGACATATAGCCTGGGATAACTTGATCCAGAGGTGGTGCAGATCACGCTGCTGGAGTGGTGTCAGATCAAGGACCTATGCACCCTGCTACACAGTTTTGAAATGTCGACGAAGATGTTTAGCACTGGCAATGTCATTCTCAGGGTGACAATTCTGGTCATCTACATGATGGAGCACACTGTAATTATTATTCAGAGTCAGGTGTTGGGACAAGAGGAAGGGGAGGAAGTACAGGAGGAGTCATATGCGGAAGGGATAACAAGATCTACGAGGTCCAGATGGTCAGCGGCACCTATGCGGCAGTCATGGTGAGGGAGAGGGATTAACAAGGGCGCATAGTATCAGCAAAAAGTGTTGATGAAAGTGCAGGAGCCCATGAAGAAATGGAGGACGAACTGGCGATCGGCATGGAAGACTCAGCAGATGAGTGAGAGCTTGCTCACATTTCGGTTGTGCGAGGTTGTGGGTAGAGGACAGAGGAAGTATGCACGATTCTCACCTCTCTGCCACCAACACACCAAGGACTTGGTCCTCCTGGATGCACAAGACACATGAGCGGATTCTTGCTGCACTACCTACAACATGACCCTCGGATTGTACGAATTCAAAGTAATCCAGAATACTGGGTTGCCACACTGTTAGATCCCCGGTACAAGACAAAATTTGCCGAACTAATTCCTGCCATAGAAATAGACGCACGTATACAGGAGTATCTGCAGAATGTGGTACGCAATCTTAGATCTACTTTTCCACTAAACACCAGTGCTGCACAGAGTGAATCTCAACGCTTTGTCATGGATAGGAGGAAATGGTCTTTTACTTGTCCACATCGGAGGGACCGAGGGATGGCTGCTGTGCTGAGATGCCGTTGAGTACGGTGTCCCTGCACAGTTGCACTTTTGGTCATATCCCAAAATGAGTTGGAAAAGGACAGATGCTGTTGGAAAGGGGAACAGGTGTGTTGGAAAGGGGAAAAAAATTTTGGTCCGTGGATTTGGTGGTTAAGCAACTGTAACATTTGCTGAAGAAACAACATCTGTTACAGTGGGACTGGCAGATTTGGATAAAGTGGTATATAATCTGTGACCGCTATATAACGAAAATTAATAAGAAAAGAAAGAGAAAGGTATATATCCCCATCAGCAGTCAGTGTCCACCGTGCTCCCAGTTGGAAAAGGAGAGGTTGGCAACTGGAAGGTTTGGTGGAGGATACAGAGCTGTGTGGCTATGAAACTAATAGTAGCCTGAACCGAGTTAGACGCCATTCGGATCTGGAGACTGTGAGCCCTGTTAGCGTCACAGGGTCCACATGCCCACCCAGCCCAGGAACTCCCTGTTAACAACACAGGGGCCATTGAGTACGCTGACCGTGTGCGTAGGGGCCACATCTGTGGACAGCAGGCGCATCAGCAGCAGCAGGCCTGTTAATGCCACTGGGCTGCACAAGCAGGACTGTTAGGACAGGAGCTGGTCTTAACCGTTCTGCGTTACCAACTGTGGTGGTGGCCTGCATCCACCACCCTATCCCTGCCTACCTCTGGCCTAAAGCTGCAATGGGTTCAACACATGGAGGTGTGCTCTTTCGGAGCATAATAGAAGACTGTGCACCTCCTTGTTGGCTCCAGCCCCTTTGATAACCTGGGTCCGCCCCAAACCATGCTGAACCACAATGCACCTCCTATAGACAAAAGTAGAGTGACACGTCATGAGTGGCATAACTAGCGTCCTATTTGGAAACGCAACTTCAATGATGACCTCATGGCTGCCATGACCCAAACACCTCACCAGTCATCGTCTGACCATCAATAATGCGATGACAAGTCATAGGTGTGGGCCTCTGCAAGCCATTTGGGAGGACACCTGATGCCCTGTGGTCTATATGGGACCCCCACATCAGGGCCAGGGCCAAAGAGTTCATTACCGGACCTAGTCTCTGATGCAGGAAGTGCCTGAGCATGCTCAGTAGCATGAAATACAGTCTCTGAAAAAAGACTATCAGCTTTAGCATGGTGTCTAGGCACAAAACAGGACTTAGACCCGGCACGGAATGCAAGCACCTGTGCAAAGAGGCTTTTCACACTTAGTGTGGGAGCATGCGCTGGATCCCGAAATGAAGACTTAGCGTCAGGAATGGCACAGTCAGGCTGAGCATACTCACTAGGCGAAACACTGTAATTATGCTGCAGCTGGGGTACATCGGCACACGCATGCGCACTTGCTGCCTCTCCACACTTAGACGTGGAGGGGAAATTTGTCTTGGAGATGCTGTCTATGAACAGAAGGAAAAGCTAAAGGAAGCCTGACTTTCTATCCCTCCGAATTATGAAATGCAGCAATGAATTCCATGAGTTTGCTATAACATTAGCGTAGCAAAATGTGCATGAGGGTGTGATGTAGAGGTGCTAGAAATAGCTTGTCACCAGTGGGGCACTAATGGAATACAACAGCCAGTTCTATGATGCCACAAAATGGCAGTATTTTGTGCTATCATTATAGCTTATTAAAAACAGAGCACGAGGTTGTCATGCAGAGGTGCTGCACATAGATTTGCAGTTGTGTGAATAGACAAAAGTACAATAGCCACGTTTAGGATACAACTAGGTACAGTGAGTGTTTGCTAGTATAATGGCTGAGTTTAAAAAAGTTTGAGTGTGCAATGCAGGCAGACGTGCTGCAAATAACGTTCCAATACTGTGAATTGACAAAAGTACAATAGCCACGTTTAGGATACAACTAGGTACACTGAGTGTTTGCTAGTATAATGGCTGAGTTTAAAAAAGTTAGAGTGTGCAATGCAGGCAGACGTGCTGCAAATAACGTTCCAATACTGTGAATTGACAAAAGTACAATAGCCACGTTTAGGATACAACTAGGTACAGTGAGTGTTTGCTAGTATAATGGCTGAGTTTAAAAAAGTTAGAGTGTGCAATGCAGGCAGACGTGCTGCAAATAACGTTCCAATACTGTGAATTGACAAAAGTACAATAGCCACGTTTAGGATACAACTTGGTACAGTGAGTGTTTGCTAGTATAATGGCTGAGTTTAAAAAAGTTAGAGTGTGCAATGCCGGCAGACGTGCTGCAAATAACGTTCCAATACTGTGAATAGACAAAAGTACAAAAGCCACGTTTACGATACAACTAGGTACACTGTGTGTTTGCTAGTATAATGGCTGAGTTTAAAAAAGTTAGAGTGTGCAATGCCGGCAGACGTGCTGCAAATAACGTTCCAATACTGTGAATTGACAAAAGTACAATAGCCACGTATAGGATGCCACTAGGTACACTGAGTGTTTGCTAGTATAATGGCTTAGTAACAATGAGTTGTAGTGTGCAATGCAGGCAGACGTGCTCTGCAAATGTCTTTGCACTAGTGGGACTATAGCAAAGTCCAATAGCCACGTATAGGATGCCACTAGGTACACTGAGTGTTTGCTAGTAAAATTGCTTAGTTTAAAAAAGTTGTAGTGTGCAATGCAGGCAGACGTGCTCTGCAAATGTCTTTGCACTAGTGGGACTATAGCAAAGTCCAATAGCCACGTATAGGATGCCACTAGGTACACTGAGTGTTTGCTAGTAAAATTGCTTAGTTTAAAAAAGTTAGAGTGTGCAATGCAGGCAGATGTGCTCTGCAAATGTCTTTGCACTAGTGGGACTATAGCAAAGTCCAATAGCCACATATAGGATGCCACTAGGTACACTGAGTGTTTGCTAGTATAATGGCTTAGTAACAATGAGTTGTAGTGTGCAATGCAGGCAGACGTGCTCTGCAAATGTCTTTGCACTAGTGGGACTATAGCAAAGTCCAATAGCCACCTTTAGGATGCCACTAGGTACACTGAGTGTTTGCTAGTAAAATTGCTTAGTTTAAAAAAGTTGTAGTGTGCAATGCAGGCAGACGTGCTCTGCAAATGTCTTTGCACTAGTGGGACTATAGCAAAGTCCAATAGCCACAGATAGGATGCCACTAGGTACACTGAGTGTTTGCTAGTATAATGGCTTAGTTATGAGTTGGAGTGTGCAGAGGACAAGAGGGTACAGTGGCAGGATTGTGGTGCTCTGGGTAGAGGAATGGAAGCCTGCCTTTCTATTCCCTCCTAATGGTGAAATGCAGGGAGGAAATCCCTGACCTGGGCTACACAGACGCTGTTGCTGTTTGCAGGACCTGTCACCTATGGCTCTCTGACCCTGCCGCTTTGAGCCCTTAAAAGGACTGCTAGAAAGTGCTCTCCCTAAGCTGTCTAACGCTGTGTATGCAGCGCATACAGCTGTATCGGCTATAGGACTCAGGAGGACGGAGCTGCGACACTGATGTCTGACACCAAAGACGCAGAAGGCAGATAATGGCGTTCGTGAAGAAAATGTCCGGTTTTATAATGCAGGGACATGTGACATGCAGATCCTATCACACATGCCGTTGCTTCTCTGGCTCAAAGTCCACTTAGCTGTGTGTGTGTCTGTGATTGGCTGACATGCTGGCCCGCCCCACAAGACGCGCGCGCTTAGGGAAGGAAGACAAGAAAAAAAAAAAAAAAATGGCGATCGCCATTATAGAAACAGCAGTGATCTGAAGGCGCTGTTCACGCACACTATACACTGAAATGTGATAATAGTTTGATTCACAGAGTGACTTACACTATTACAGCAGAAACCAAGCTATGATTTAGCTGTTTTTTGGCTGCTAGAACCGTTCTCGAACGTTTCTAGAACTATCGAGCTTTTGCAAAAAGCTCGAGTTCTAGTTCGATCTAGAACATGCCCCAAAATCACTCGAGCCTAGAACTGGAGAACCACGAACCACGAACCGCGCTCAACTCTACTCATCGGTTACGCTTCTACAGTGGTTGTGACTTTTCAGAACCGCTCCAGGTGAGCAAACTTCTTGCAATCTTACTCGGATAAAACACTATTTGCGCCTGTTTTCCTTTCCAGTTTCTTCAATACATTAAGTACCGAGTCGGCATCCCTGCTGGGGAGATGCAGAGCAGTGCAGGAATGCCGTCATTGCAGCAATCAAATATTAAGTTGAGGTTGCTAACAATTTTGTCAAGTCAGTTTTTGAAGCTTTGTGTGAAATTACATCCAATTTTCCTTTTTTTCTTTGTTTTTTTTTGTTTTGTTCCAATAAACACAAAGGAAATAAATATGTGTAAAATAAAATGTGTAATTGCAAAAATTGTCTCGGAAAAATATTTCATTTTCTGGAACAAGTTCAAGGCTGCCAACAATTTTGAGCATCACTGTATATGAACTCACCAATATAAAAATGAATATAAAGTTTCATAGTAAATGGGAGTCCCAATTCATCTACTGCCAGGCAGTATAAACAGGTTAAACTTGAAGAAAAGCGGTTACATCCACTGATAAAGAGTTTCATCTTTTATTGTACTGTAGGTCCATTAAAATCCCTTTCGCTGGTACATAAAAGTATTCTCTCACGCATTTCCTGTGTTAAACACCGCCCTTAGTCATAAGAATATTAGCATAGACATGTCAGAATCTATATAAAACCACAATCTACCAATGGCAGATATAGATACATTATACACTACTCACAAAATGTTAGGGATATTTGTCTTTCGGGTGAAACCTATGTAAAACGTAAAAGGTTAAGTCAACAATGATATTTTATCATGAAAGTAGGGCATTTAAGCAGAAGCTTCTAATGGTGATTTCCTCATCTCAAACAATTTATTGAAACAATAGCCAACAACAGTGGTGAGTATACCAACCAAATGTTAATGTCTCAATAACTTGTCATGTGGCCTTCAACATAAATTACAGCTTGATAAGAATGTATCATGGTTTTCACAAGTGGAGTTATTGTGTGCTCTTCATGAAGAGCGGTTCTCAGGTCATTGAGGTTCTGGGGTACAGAGTTATGAACCTCTACACAGTGACTTAGATTATCCCATAGGTTTTCTATGGGATTCAAATCTGGAGAAAATGCAGGCCACTCGATTTGAGGTACCCTAGTCTCCATAAGCAGTTTCCTAATGTTGCAACCTCGATGAGGTGGAGAATAGTCATCTATGATGATAAAAATAGACATTTGTTGTTAATGCAGAAGCACAATGACTGGATTATGTTACTCAAGTAGTAGGGGCTTGAGACTGTACCACTGACAAAGTGTTGGGTGGTTCTTTTTTGACTAGACACATCTGTGTTCACTGTAACACCACAACCAAAGGCTTGTCTGGTGACAACAGTGGCTTATGCATAACACCCTCCTTTACATATCTAACATCATTGGCAGCCATCATTTCTTCTAAGGGGGAATTAACTTTCATTAGTGAACAGCACTGAGGTCTACAACACAATGACGCCTCTGCCTGGTGCTGTAGTAAGGTACCCTTGCAGGTTGTCTAGCATGCAGTCCACACAAATGTAAATAATTTTGAATGGTTTGACTTGACAATTGGATGTCTCTCACCTCTCTTAAGTGTGCCTGGAGTTATGTAGCATTCATCATCTGGTAATAAAGGGCATTGTTCACAATGACGCGACCATCAGTGTGTGATGTGGCTAAATAATGTCCACTTCTGTCTTTCTGTGACTCTTCCATGCTCTGTGTAGCTCTGTTCCATCCAGATGATGACACTCTAAGCTCAGTGACCACTTCCATCTGAGAACATTGTTCATGGAAGGGAACCTGTTCCCAGATTTGTCTCCTATCATCTGCGGCTGCCACCAGTAATGTCTTTTATACAACATTCTAGAATGCTGTATACAAGTGCCCAAGCCAATCTGTATGACATAAAAACAGCTTTTATTATACACAACTGGAAGGCTGACCAGTCTGATAGGTGTCGCTGATCACAGTCTGGCGCCTCTTATCTTCTTGTGATCGCCATTCTTCTTCTTGCCTCATGTGAATGATGCATCCTATATCATTCACACAGTGTCCCCCATTGCACTCCTGCTTTGAGGCTTCTCTAAAGAGAATCTGTCACCAGGATTTTGCCACCTAATTTGAAAGCGGCACAACATAGGGGTAGAGATCCTGATTCCAGCAGTATTTAACTTACTGGGCTGTGTAGTTTAGTTTTGATAAAATCACTGTTTAATTAGCACTAGATTATCATTAGCGGACTACTTGGCATACTGTCATTAGTCCAGCATATTCATAAGCTCTGTAGCAGAGAAAACATTGATTTTTTTCAAAATGACAGCAAACAGCACAGTAAGTGACATCACTGAAATCAGGATCTCTGTGTCTTCATTATGCTGCTCTCAGATAAGGTAGCAAAAACCTGGGGACAGATTACCTTTAAAGTTACCGGTTTGACAGATGTCGTGAGATCCGGTGGCTGTGAGCTCCAATAACCTAAAGTCTAAAGGTTACCGGATCTCACAGCCACCAGATCTTCCAGCAGCTGGGAGGCCTGTAAGGCTTAAAGGAGCCTTTAGGGGATCCTTTATGTTTCCTGGTGTTACCTAGTTATTGGGACACCTGGAAGCTGTAAACTGCTTTGCCACCACGTCCAACATTCTGACAGTTCGGTAATCCGCCAGTCAGATAAACAGAGTTCACACTCCCCTGCTCCCCATAGTGAACTTAATTGAACCCACAGCCGGACTGCCGTACTGTCGGATTGAAAGACACGGTCACACACAGTACGACATTCCGTCACAGGGATCAACTAAAATTATTGAGGGCAGAGAAGGTGCTCCCAAGTGTGAACTCTGGTGACCTGAAAGCCGATTGCCTAACTGCTCTATTTCACTGTGACCTGCAATCCAGAATTCTGTCAGCAGGTTCACCAGTGGTCACACTTCGTACCGTTGGAACTCAGCTGTGAACTATGGTGACCTGAATGATGTCACCGCTTCTCACAGCTGAGTCCCCCACTGCACTTTGTGTGTCCTAAGAGCTGCAATGAATGGTTGTAAATCATTGCAGTTTCTGTATGATGCAGAGCCAGGATCATTGTGAGACTTTGTGTGGATTACCTGTAGACTGTGAGCTTTCACGGGCAGTGCCCTTTCTCCTTCTGTATCAGTCTGTGCCTTGAAATGTTCACAATTATTGTATTTGCCTATGTGGGTCCCTTTTTCCCATGTAGAGCACCAAGGAGTAAATGGCGCTATAATAATAAATAATTTTAATAAAATAATAATAATAATTACGTCGGACTTGAGGACATGTTTTGGGTGTTAATATATTGGTGAAAGAGCGCATGCTTTTTATTATTTAAAATAAAGGATTTTTATGTGTTTGTGCTTTTTTCTTTTTGCTTACAGGGTTGTTAATGAAGGGGGAGAAGGGGGGAGAAGTCTCATAGACATCTCCCTAATACCAAGCCAAGGCTTGATGGCAGCTGTGAGTTTTGATAAATCACAGCTTATATCAACCCCACATATAAAGCCAATTGCCACCACATCTGGGCAGCTGTGAGCTGCTATTTTTCGGCTTGGAAGGCCCAATAACCATCGTACTTCCCAGCCTTAGAATACCAGTCCCCAGCTGTCTGCTTTTTCTGCACTAGTTATCAAAAATGTGAGGAGCCCACATCATTTTTTTTTTATTATTTGGATATTATTATTAATATTGCGCACATTGTGTAGTGTCCATGCGTATAATTCTGCAGCGATTTGGCAGCACATGTGAATGCATTGTGAGTGCAGAGTTTATGCAGAATGTATTCGCGCTGGATGCTTACTCTGCCATTCAGCTCGGCTACATGCCCACTGACAGCAGACACAGACAGTCGCGCGATGAGAATGAACTCAGATGAACTTCATCCTACTTCATTGTCATCCTGCAGCTCTGTCTGTGTTGCAGCCTGATTTGCGGTCACCGGTGAAGGATTCACCGGTGACCGCAAATCCCCTGAGTGACTGAAGTGAGCCGCGATTAGCGTTGCCGTCACTGCAGTTACCGGCCTCCATTATCCCCGCACACACCGGCTCCATCATATTCGCAAACACCGGCCACCATCATCCCCGCACACACTGGCCCCCGTCATCCCCGCACACACCGGCCTCTATCATCCCTGCACACACCGACCTCCAACATCCCCGCACATACTGGACCCCATCATCCCCACACACAATGCCCCTGTCGTCCCCGCACACACCCACCCCCATCATCCCTGCACACACTGGCCCCCATCATCCCCACACACAATGCCCACGTCATCCCCAAACACACCGGCCTCTATCATCCTCGCACACAACGCCCCCGTCATACCCGTACAAACCGGCCCCTATAATCCCTGGACACACAGGCCCCCGTTATCCCTGCACACACCGGCCCCCATCATCCCCGAACACACCAAACCCCATCATCCCCGCACACACCGTCCCCCATCATCCCAGAACACACCGGCCCCCATGATCCCCGCACACAACATCCCTGTCATCCCCGCACAATCTGGCCCCCATCGTCCCCGAACACACCGGCCCTCGTCATTCCCATACACACCGCCCTCCGTCATCCCCGCACACACTGACTCCCATCATCCCCGCACACAACGCCCCCATCATCCCCGCACACACTGGTCCCCGTCATTCCCACACACACCGGCCTCCATCATTCCCACACACAATGCCCCCATTACCCTGCACACACCGGCCCCAATCATCCCTTGCACACACTGGCCTCCATCATCCCCGCACACACCGGCCCCCATCATCCCTGCACACAATGCCTCTGTCATGCCCGCATATAGCGGACCCCATCATCCCCGCACACACCGGCCCCGTCATCCTTGCACACACCTGCTCCATCATCCCTGCAAACAACGCCCCAGTCATACCCGCACACACCAGCCTCCATCATCCCCGCACACATCGGCCCCCATCATCCCCACACACATCGGCCTCTATTAACTGCACACACCGACTCCCATCATCTCCGCACATAATGGCCCCTGTCATCCCCGCACACACTGGCCCCCATCATCCCCACACACAATGCCCCCGTCATCCCCACACACACCGACCTCCATCATCCCCGCACACACCGGCCTCCATCATCCCAGCACACACCGGACCCTGTCATCCCCGCACACACCGGCCTTCATCATTCCTGCACACAATGCCCCCATCATCCCCACAGACAGTTGCCCCCATCATCCCCACACACACCGGCCCCCATCATCCTCGCACACACCGGCCTCCATCATCCCCGCACACACCGACCCCCATCATCCCCGCACCCACCGGCCCCAATCATCCCAGAACACACCGGCTCCCATCATCCTCGTACACAACGCCCCTGTCATCTCCGCACACACAGGCCCCTATCATCCCCGCACACACTGGCCCTCGTCATCCCCACACTCACCGCTCACCGTCATTCCCGCACACACCGGCCCGCATCATCCCCGCACACAACTCCCCCATCATCCCTGCACACATTGGCCCCGGTCATCCCAGCACACACCGGCCCCCATCATCCCCGCACACAATGCCCCATCACCCCGTACACACTGGCCTTCATCATCCCCGCACACACCGGCCCCCATCATCCCCGCACACAATGCCCCATCACCCTGCACACACTGGCCTTCATCATCCCCGCACACACTGGCCTCCATCATCCCCACACTCACCGGCCCCCGTCGTCCCCACACACACCGGCCCCCATAATCCCTGCATACAATGTCCCCATCATCCCCGCACACACCCGCATCCATCATCCCCGCAAACAATGCCCCCATCATCCCCGCACACACCAGCCTCCATCATCCCCGCACACATCGGCCCCCATTATCCCCGCACACACCGGCCTTCATCATTCCTGCACACAATGCCCCCATCATCCCCACAGACAGTGGCCCCCATCATCCCCACACACACCGGCCCCCATCATCCTCGCACACACCGGCCTCCATCATCCCCGCACACACCGACCCCCATCATCCCCGCACACACTGGCCCCTGTCATCCCGCACACACCGGCCCCCATCATCCCCACACACAACGCTCCCGTCATCCCCACACACACCAGCTCCCATCATTCCCGCACACAATGCCCCCGTCATCCCCACACACACCAGCCCCCATCATCCCAGCACACAACGCCCCCGTCATCCCCGCACACACTGGCCTCCATCATCCCCGCACACACCGGCCTCCATCATCCCTGCACATACCACCCTCCATCATCCCCTCACACAATGCCCCCATCACCCCGCACACACCGGCCTCCATTATCCCCGCACACACCGGCCCCCATCATCCCTGCACACAATGCCCCCATCATCCCCACACACACCATCTCTCATCATCCCCGCACACACCGGCCTCCATCATCCCTGCACACAATGCCCCGTCATCCCCGCATACACCAGCCTCCATCATCCCCGCACACACCAGCCCGCATCATCACCGCACACACCGGCCTCTATCATCCCCACACACACCGACCCCCATCATCCCCGCACACACCGGCCCCCGTCATCCCCACACACAATGCCCCCATCACCCCGCACACACCGGCCTCCATTATCCCCGCACACACCGGCCCCCATCATCCCTGCACACAATGCCCCCATCATCCCCGCACACACCGGCCTCCATCATCCCTGCACACAATGCCCCGTCATCCCCGCATACACCAGCCTCCATCATCCCCGCACACACCAGCCCGCATCATCACCGCACACACCGGCCTCTATCATCCCCGCACACACCGACCCCCATCATCCCCGCACACACCGGCCCCCCGTCATCCCCACACACACCGGCCCCCATCATCCCCGCACACAGCGCCCCCTCATCCCCACACACACCGGCCCCCATCATCCCGGCACACAACGCCCTCGTCATCTACACACACACAAGCCCCCATCATCCCAGCACACAATGCTCCTGTCATCCCCGCACACACCGGCCCCCATCATCCCAGCACACAACGCCCTCCATCATCCCCACACACACCGGCCTCCATCATCCCCACACACACCGACACTACCCGAGTGAAGTCTCCGGTGACAGCGCGGCTCACTTCAGTTGATGTGTGGAGCTGACACAGAGCGGTCATGTTCTATGGCGCTCCCTGTCTGCTTCATGAAGCAGAGCTGAAAGCGTCGTGTGGATTACTTCGGACCTGGATGGGTGTTTGGGGATTAATAAAGTGGTAAATGAGGGGGGGGTTTGTCTTTATTCCCAATAAAAGATTTTTCATTGTGTGTGTTTATTTACTTTCAGTACAGATTAATCATGGAAATTATCATGGGGAGACACCTGCCATGATTAACCTAGAACTTAGTGTCAGCTATAAGCTGCCATTTAACTCCTTATTACCCCGATTGCCACTGCACCAGGGCAATTCGGGATGAGCCAGATAGAGTCCCGGGACTGTCGCATCTTATGGATGCGGCAATTGCAGGCAGCTACTGGCTGATATTGTTAGGGTGGTGGGCTCCCCATAACGTGGCGATCCCCATCCTGACAATACCAGCCTCCAGCCATGTGGCTTTATCTTGGCTGGTATCAAAATTGTGGGGGACCGCAGGTTTTTTTTTTTAAACATTTATTTATTTATTTTACTGCACGATATAGACCCGCTGTGTTTTGTTGCAGTGAGACAGCTTTCACTCGGCGTGGGGGCGTGTCTGACTGAAACCAATCATGGGCGCCGGTGGGCGGGGAAAGCAGGGAATACGAGATTGAATAATGAGCGGCAGCCATTTTCAAAAGAGGAAAAGCCGCCGTAGCTTTGTTACAGCTGTGCAGCTGATCAGTGAGTAGGAAAGAGAGAGGGATTGTGCTGGGGACGCAGGACGCATGCAAATACGCATCGTGCGCACATAGCCTTACTGTGAATAGCCACGCTTTTGCTGATCGAACCGTTATCGAACGTTAACTAGAACTGTCGAACATGAAACAAATTGTTCGAGTTCGTCGAACGACTCGAAAATCGCCCAAAACAACGTTATTCGATTCGAACACCGCTCATCTCTAATTATTATTATGTGGGGGCAAAGAGGTAGCAGTGAAACTATATTTTATAAAATGGGTGGAATTGCGGTTTTCTAATAAAAAGTGAAATGTCTAAACCCTTATAAGTTGCTATAGACAAGAAATCTTAGTATTTCTAAAATATATGATATTTTGCCTGTAAAAGACTCTTTATATTGTGGTGTTGATTTTTGTTAATGTGTCTATGTGAAACTTTTTTATACCAAAATCCAAAACTTCAAAATGTATGAACTAGGAATGGTTACTCTATTTCCAGTATATTATCCTGTTATATTTTTCGATTATTTTACTGGCACACAGTAGATTGCATTTTCATATTTATACTACTTATGTCGAGCTGAACGATATTCAATTAAAAACAACGTAGCACATTGTCCAGAATTAAATTAAGGCAAATTGAATTTAACTATGCAGAGATATTTTCCATAAGAATTGATAAGCTATTCATGCATGGGTTCTATATCATTCTATGATCTCACTTTATAGCTTGTGCATTGGTCCATGAATACTGAGTTTTTATTACCTTTACAGTTTAAATTACCCTTCATAAAACAGAGACCAAAATGCATTATATTTTAACGGATTCCACAATTCATGGACATTCACAAATCTAAGATCATATAGTATACATTTTATATACTCTTTAGGGATAAAGAGGCAAAGCTATTTAGTTTACTACCGGAGCTAAAAGAAGGGCCAAATAGTATGAAAAGGTCTACAACTTACATAAAAAATATAATCTTAGTATACTGTGAATTTATGGTTACATTAATGTGTAAAGAATATACCTATACATTTGTATATGGAAATAAAAAATTAAATTTCTAAATAGAAAACTCCAAATTTAATGCCAATCTGAAAAAAGAAGATCTCGAAATGCGGTAAACATGAGTCCACTAGAAGTTATTCCGAGGGTCTAGTAGATTTGGACATAAACTTTTTAAGAATATACTAGTATTGTTACATGGAAAAACAATATTCTTATTTATTGTGTATACACTTCGGTATAATTAAAATTGACTAAGTATGAGCAGATATTATTATTTAACTCATACATACTGTTAAGCTGTTTTCACATTTACGCTACATTTTTTTTTTTAAATCATATTCTAATGTTAAATTAAAAAGACTAAATCACAAATGTATCTGGATGATGTCAGAGAAAGTCATCTACTTAGCAGAATAAAAGTTGCAAATGTGCATAAAAAAAGACTAGAATGACATTGTTAAGAATTCCCCAGTTCAAGATGATGTATTTTGAGAACATGCATATGACAACTTTTATCAACATGGTCAGCAATTGTGAAAAATATTGCATTCTGAATTTCATTTTATCATATAGTATTCATGGATATCTTATTAGTAAAGAGTATGGTGGGATGTATCATTTGTACAATTTTTCTACATTCAAAATCAGTCTGAATCAAGTTCTCTGAGAACATCCATTGTAGCACTCTGCAAGCGCTGATAAATACTCGCAGGAAGCAGTAAATGACATATAGAGAAATAAATAATCCATCGGGTTTATAATAAGCAGCTTCTAGGTTCAATTCCAATGGGAAATCATTAACTAAATACATTGTGGCTGTCTTTTTCCTTAGTAGAAAAGATGAATATTTCAGATTCTGGCAAGGGAATTGATCTTAGAAAGAATACCACTGGAACTCAGGAAACTATTACACAAAGCATATAATACAAGCAATTTCAAGGCTAACGCATTGGCATCTTGACAAGCTTTAGATTTTAATGATAAAGATGATAAAACATAACAGCCTTCATTTATTGGACATTTAACAAACAGGACACTTTTTTCGATCAGGGTAACAAATTAAGGTAAGTGGAATACTTCTAAAAATCACAAAGTTGTGGCGAAAGAAAACTCTATATAATAAAGAATTAATTATGAATGCACGAATGGCTGAAGTATATTACCTGGATCAATGATATCAAGTATTTACTCATGTTTACTTGAGATTCCATATCCTTTCATTATTCTTCAGTTCACTGGTTCAAAGACAGAACAAAATTCTTTACACAAAATACCAGAACAATTCAACAGATTTTAGACTCAATCAAACAACAGCATTGAAGCATTGAATTGAGTGGATTTTTTGGGGATTTACAAAACAACTATAATCCATTTAACCCCTTAAGGACAAAGCCAATTTTGTACTTAATGTCCAGGCCATTTTTTGCAATTCTGACCAGTGTCCCTTTCAGAGGTTATAACTCTGGAACACTTCAGTGGATCCCAGTGATTCTTAGATTGTTTTCTCGTGACATATTGTAGTTCAGGATAGTTATACATTTAGGAAGATATACTTTGCGTTTATTTGTTAAAAAAATCGGAAATTTGATGAAAAGTTTGCAATTTTCAAACTTTTAATTTTTGTGCCTTTAAACAAGAGAGTTATTTATGTCAAACAAAATAGTTAATAAATAACATTTCCCACATGTCTACTTTACATCATCACAATTTTTGAAACAATATTTTTGGGGTTAGGAAGTTAGAAGGGTTCAAAATTCATCAGCAATTTCCCATTTTTTCAACAAAATTTACAAAACCTTTTTTTTAGGGACCACATCACAATTGAAGTGTCTTTGAGAGGCCTAGGTGACAGAAAATACCCGAAAGTGACAACATTCTAAAAACTGCACCCCTCAAAGTACTCCAAACCACATCCAAGAAACTTATTAACCCTTCAAGTGCCTCACAGAAACTAAAGCAATGTGGAATAAACAAAAATATTTTACCTAAAAATGTTGCTTTAGCGTCAATTTATTCACTTTTAGAAGTAACACAACAAAATGGAACCCAAAATTTGTTCCCCAGTTTCTTCTGAGCGCTCTGATACTACACATGTGGTCAGAAACCTCTGTTTGGACAAATGAGAGGGCTTGAAACAGAAGGATCAATATTTGAATTTTGGAAAGCAAATTTGGCGGAAAAAGATTTTTGGTACCATGTTGAATTTGTAGGGCCCCTAATGTACCTAGACAGCAGAAACCCCCCACAAGTGACTTCATTTTGGAAACTAGACCCCTCAAGGACTTTATTTAGATGTTTGGTGAGAACTTTGAACTCCCAGGGGCTTCACAGAAATTTATAACATTGAGCCGTGAAAATAAATTAAAAAAAATTACCACAAAATTTTTTCTACAACCAAGTAGTTTTTTTTCACGTATCAGGAAAAATGCACCATAAAATGTATTGTGCAATTTCTCCTGAGTTTGCCGGTACCTCATATGTGCGCTAGAAATCAACTGTTTGGGTGCACGGCAGGGTTCGGAAGGGAAGGATCGCCATTTGACTGCAAAATTGACTGAAATCAATAGCAAACGCCATGTTGCGTTTGCAGAGCTCCTGAAGAGCCTAAAAAGTAGAGCTCCCCCACAAGTGACTCCATTCAGGAAACTAGACCTATCAAGGATTTTATCCAGTGGTATAGTGAGCATTTTGAACCCACAGGTACTTCACAGAATTTGATAACCTTAGGTCGTCATATTGAAAATTTTCATTTTGTTCTCAAAAATGTTGCTATAGCACCAAATTTCTCACTTTTTTAGGAGGAAACACCAAAAAGTTGACCCCAGAGTTTATCTAATTTCTTATGAGATACGCCACATGTGGCCAAAAACCTCGTGAACCCACTCTCCCTGGGTCCACAGCAGTACTGTGAGTGCTGCAAGCTCAGCGTCTCTGAAGGTTGGAAGCTGAACTGACATCTGCTGTCTGCAAATGTGGCCAACATCTATTGAGAAGGAGGAGGAATCACGGGGGATCAATGTTGCGTAAGGTACCGGGGACACCGGTGAACACCGAAGTGTCATAGGGGGTGAGCTAGCTGGACCTGGGGAGGAATTTTCTGTTGCATCTGTCATAGCACATGTAACAGAAATCAGAGGAAGAGGGTGAATTCAGCCAGCGTGCTGGTGTGTGCGCCACAATCTTGGATTATCGGGTGGGGTTTGGGGTTTGGGGGGGCACTTTAGCAACAGCGGGGGACCAGAGGAGGCGATTCAGCTCACATCTGACATGTTTGACCATGCCAGGTGGAAAATAAATCATTTTTTACCAGCGCCGCCATTTACTGTCATGTCATCACGATTACACGGTGTGTACCGGTGATCATGTGACCAGGGACTGGAAAAACCAGCCGGAATAATGATCTACAGGGTCTCAGCTACCCCCGGTAGCTAAAATCTCGGAGATTTTCCGACGATGGGGGGCACTATTTACTTTTTTCTGACCACCATTTTAAGACAGCCAAATGGCATAAGTACCTTTTTCTACTGCCGTTTTAATCTGTACGGCAGTCATAAAGGGGTTAAATAAAAAAGGGGCACAAAAAGTAATTTTTACTCCCAAATCTCATGAAGCCCACCTATTATGTTTCATTTGGTCAAACAGGTGTTAGAAATCTCAAGAGCTGCAGCCAATATTTTTGCAAATATGAAGTGTACTTTGTTTTATGTTCGCTCACTTGCATTGAATCTTTATGTAGGAGGGCAGTGGTATAGTAGGTGAGTTCAAGCAATTATTTGCTGCAGAGTTATAAAAATTCCACTATATGTGTATCCTAGCACTGTGCACAGCATGCAGAATTATGTATCTATAGAGATTCATTGCAATGTAATGAGTGCACTTTCCTTGTCAGCAGACCAATTGCTCTCCTCCAGCCCACTAGATTGAATATGCTTATATATTGAATAATATTTTTACAGGTACAATGTATATTCACTTAAATGGGTGGTTCACGACTCAACATAGTGGACACACAAGGTTGTAAACCTCATAAAGAAGGCTTTTTTCAAATACTTTGTGTAGGAAATTCTGCCTCTGAGCGAAGCTATTAGATCCTTTCATCCCCATCAAGTTACCCCCGGGCTCCATGACCTCTGAGATCCGGTGCTGTCATTTCAAATTCCAATTGACCCAAGGTCACTGAGGTGGCCACAGTGTCCCCGAGTGACTGGGCTGTGGGCGAAGTTTCACAATTGACTAAACAAGGTATTTAAAAAAACCTTCCTTATGAGGTTTACATTGATGTGTGGCCACTATGCTGAGCAGTGAATCACCTCTTTAAATAGCGCAATTAATTCCACAGGGCTTTACAGACATGATCATCACTGTCTCCTTTGGGGATCACAATCTATATTCGCTATCAGTACTAGAGATGAGCGAACCGGTCCCGGTTCGGCTCGAGGTTGGTTCGCCGAACGGAGGTCCCGTTCGAGTTCAGTTCGTCGAACGTTCGACGAACCGAACTCGAACCGCATAGGAAACAATGGTAGGCATTCACAAACACATAAAAACACCTAGAAAACACCCTCAAAGGTGTCCAAAAGGTGACAAACAACTCACAACACAACACAAACACATGGGAAAGTGACAAGGACATATACTCATGCGAAAACAAAAGAGCTGGACAAGGAAAAAGAGGAGGACACACAGATATATGAGTATATGCAAGGAAACATCGATGCCATTATTGTGCAACTTGAGCCCTGCTCATTTTAGGCTTCCAATCTGGATAAATTGCCTGAGCTCGCCACGTACGCCTTGGGGATCTTGTCGTGTCCTGCAGCCAGCGTTCTCTCGGAACCTGTCTTCAGTGCTGCTGGGGGTCTGCTGGCAGATAAGCACACGTGTCTGTCCACTGACAATGTGGACATGGCTCTCAGAGGACTTTTCTTCCCCTGGGTCAGCCAGGGGAGGCGAAAGGCACGCGTATTTTTGAGAGTGCTTCATGCAAAGCATCTTTTTCTTTTTCAAAAGGGGGGTCAACTGATGCCAGTCAAGTGGGGTGTGTGTGGCCCAATTAGTGGCAACGAGGGAGACTGTGGTTGGAGTCCCCTCGCTGTGTTTCCGAAAAGAACCAAGATGAACAAGTCATGGCTCTCAGAGGACTTTTCTTCCCCTAGGTCATCCAGGGGACGGGAAAGGCACGCGTATTTTTGAGAGTGCTTCATGCCAAGCATCTTTTTCTTTTTCAAAAGGGGGGGTCAACTGATGCCAGTCAAGTGGGGTGTGTGTGGCCCAATTAGTGGCAACGAGGGAGACTGTGGTTGGAGTCCCCTCGCTGTGTTTCTAAAAGAACCAAGATGAACAAGTCATGGCTCTCAGAGGACTTTTCTTCCCCTGGGTCAGCCAGGGGACGGGAAAGGCACGCGTATTTTTGAGAGTGCTTCATGCAAAGCATCTTTTTCTTTTTCAAAAGGGGGGGTCAACTGATGCCAGTCAAGTGGGGTGTGTGTGGCCCAATTAGTGGCAACGAGGGAGACTGTGGTTGGAGTCCCCTCGCTATGTTTTACATGATTTTCGAAGGGCATGACATGCCTAAGAGGTTGAGCTTCATCATCTGCAACTTGTTGGCAACAGAAAGGCTGCCTTTACACCCTTTTGAGACCGAGGATTTTCGAGACCTTATGCCCATTGCAGTGCCCCAAGAGCCGATGGCCAGTCGTCACTCCTTCTCCAAGAAAGGCGTGCCCGCGCTACCACAGTAGGTCGCACACAACCTCACCAATTCCTTGAGAAACTCTGTGTGTGACAGGGTGCATTTCAACACAGATACTTGGACCAGTAAGCATGGACAGGGGAGTTACATGTTGCTGACTGGGCACTGGGTAACTATGGTGAGAGATGGAGAAGGGTTTGCTGTACAAGTCTTGCCGTCCCCACGACTTGTGTGTCAATCCTTCCTCTGTATGTACAAGTTTCTCCACTGCTTCTGCCTCCTCAACCTCGTGTGGGTCCTCCACCTCGGCCCAAACCCTGTGTGGTCAGGCCACCCTTCCTTGTAACTGCGCCCAAGGAATCCCACACACCTCCTTACTATGCTGGCAGCAGAGCTCAAGGCCATCAGGCGGTCAAATGTTTACTTTGAAATGTAGGGGAAATGTGAGATACCGCTGAGGAATTGTGGACAGTTAGCTCTGGAGAGTGAGACCGAGTTTCATCAATGGTTGTCTACAGTCAACCAGCAGTCAGGGAAGTTCGGGTGCGGCAATGATGCAAACCAGTCTGCGACCCTTCTTCAGGGCAATGTGACACACGGGCCTTGTATGGCTCACGTGTTGAACCTGGTTGTCCAGCAATTTTTAAAATGCCATCCCGGCCTACATGGCCTTGTGCAGCGGGCACGCTGCTGTGTGCTCACTTTCATCCTTCGCACCCAGCAGCTCAACAACTGTCATCGCTCCGGAAGTCTTAGGGTCTGGCGGTTAAACGCCGGAAATGCGATGTTCCGACACGCAGGAATTGGAATCTGCACATGTTGCAGCGTGTGTGGCAGCACCGCAGAGCCCTGCTGAAATACGGTATGACGTATACCCTGGGATAACTTGATCCAGAGGTGGTGCAGATCACGCTGCTGGAGTGGTTTTAGATCAAGGACCTATACACCCTTCTACACAGTTTCCAAATGTCGACGAAGATGTTTAGCACTGGCAATGCCATTCTCAGCGTGACAATTCTGGTCATCTACACGATGGAGCACACTGTAAGCATTATTCGGAGTCAGGTATTGGTCCAAGAGGAAGGTGAGGAAGTACAGGAGGAGTCATATGCAGAAGGGATAATAAGATCTACAAGGTCCATACGGTAAGCGGCACCTAGGCAGCAGTTATGGTGGGGGATAGGGATTAACAAGGGCGCATAGTATAAGCAAAAATTGTTGAGGAAGGTGCATGAGCCATGAAGAAATGGAAGACGAACTTGCGATGGGCATGGAAGACTCAGCAGATGAGTGAGAGCTTGCTCACATTTCGGTTGTGCGAGGTTGGGGGGAGAGGGCAGAGGAAGGAGGCACACTTCTCACCTCTCTGCCACCATCACACCAAGGACTTGGTCCTCCTGGATGCACAAGACACATGAGCGTCTTCTTGCTGCACTACCTACAACATGACCCTTGGATTGTAGGAATTCGAAGTAATGCTAACTACTGGGTTGCCACACTGTTAGATCCCCGGTACAAGACAAAATTTGGCGAAATAATTCCTGCCATATAAAGGGACGCACGTGTACAGGAGTATCTTCAGAAGGTGTTACGCAATCTTCGATCTGCTTTTCCACTAAACACCAGTGCTGCACAGAGTGAATCTCAACGGTTTGTCATGGATAGGAGGAAATGGTCTTTTACTTGTCCACATCTGAGGGACCGAGGGCTGGCTGTTGTGCTGAGATGCCATTGAGTACGGTGTCCCTGCAGAGTTGCACTTTTGGTCATATACAAAATGAGTTGAAAAAGGACAGATGCGGGTGAAAAGGGGAACAGGTGTGTTGGAAAGGGGAAAAAAGTTTTGGTCCGTGGGTTTGGTGGTTAAGCAAAAGTAACATTTGATGAAGAAACACCATCTGTTACGGTGGGACTGGCAGATTTGGATAAGGTGGTATATACTATGTTACCGCTATATAACGAAAATTAATAAGAAAAGAAAGAGAAAGGTATATATCCCCATCAGCAGTCAGTGTCCACCGTGCTCCCAGATGGAAAAGGAGAGGTTGGCAACTGGAAGGTTCGGTGGAGGATACAGAGCTGTGGGGCTATGAAACTAATAGTAGCCTGAACCAAGTTAGACGCCACTCGGATCTTTAGACTGGGAGCCCTGTTAGCGTAACAGGGTCCACATGCCCACCCAGTCCAGGAACTCCCTGTTAACATCACAGGGGCCATTCAGGACGCTGACCGTGTGCATTGGGGCCACACCTGTGAAAAGCAGGCGCATCAGCAGCAGCAGGCCTGTTAATGCCACTGGGCTGCACAAGCAGGACTTGTAGGACAGGAGCTGGTCTTAACCGTTCTGCGCTACCAACTGTGGTGGCGGCCTGCATCGACGCCCTATCCCTGCCTACCTCTGGCCTAAAGCCGCAATGGGTTCAACACATGGAGGTGTGCTCTTTCGGAGCATAATAGAAGACTGCACACCTCCTTGTTGTCTCCAGCCTCTTTTATAACCTGGGTCCGCCACAAACCAGGGTGGACCACAATGCACCTCCTGGAGACAAAAGCAGAGTGATACGTCATGAGTGGCATAACTAGCGTCCTATTTGGAACCGCAACTTCAATGATGACCTCATGGCTGTCATGACCCAAACACCTCACCAGTCATCGTCTGACCATCAATAATGAGGTGACAAGTCATAGGGGTGGGCCTCTGCAAGCCATTTGGGAGTGGCCTGGCCACATCGTCAGGACACCTGATGCCCTGTGGTCTAAATGGGCCCCCCACATCAGGGGCAGGGTCAAAGAGTTCATTACCGGACCTAGTTTCTGATGCAGTAAGTGCCTGACCATGGTCAGTTGCATGAAATACAGTCTCTGAAAAAAGACTATCAGCTTTAGCATGGTGTCTATGCACAACACAGGACTTAGACCCGGCACGGAGTGCAAGTACCTGTGCAAAGAGGCTTTTCGCACTAAGTGTGGGAGCATGCGCTGTAGCCCGAAATGAAGACTTAGCCTCAGGAATGGCACAGTCAGGCTGAGCATACTCACTAGGCGAAACACTGGAGTTAGGCTGCGGCTGGGGTAAATCGGCACACGCATGCGCACTAGCTGCCTCTTCACACTTAGACGTGGAGGAGAAAGCAGCCAGCTGGACAACCCGATGCACAGGCCTAAATGGCAGCTGATGCCTGGGCGCAACTGAAACCGCAGCAGGCTGCTTGCGTTTAAGGCGTCACCGTTTTGTAACAACAAATAACATCAAAAAGAACAGGTGTACTTCTTCCCATGGATAATCTGATATGATCCCTTTTTTCATGGACACGACCATCGCTAACAAAAGTAGATGAGGCCAAATCAGCAGCTGCTTCAATGGATCTGAATTTCTCCATAAAGTGGCCTCTCCTCCACCCCAATTTCAAGATCCCAAATACTCCATTCCTCTGTGGTGTCAATCCAATCGCACTTGCTTCCTAACAGCTCTCAAGTTTCCACCAGCCCTGCTGAGTATGGGGTGACAGAGATGGTTGAGTTTGCATAGCTGTTCAGTCGCACTATAGCCTGGGAATCAGAGGTCTGCTCCAAAGCTGCAATGAGTACAGACAAGGAAGTTATTATTATTTTTATTATTATTGATTTATAGAGCACCATTGATTCCATGGTGCTGTACATGAGAAGGGGGTTACATACAGAATACATATACAAGTAACTATAGACAGACTGGTACAGAGGGAAGAGGGCTCTGCCCTTGCGGGATTACATTCTAAAGGATTTTTGGGAGGAGACAGTAGGAGTTGTTTAGGTTGAGCGTCAAGTACGTATGGTGGTGGTGTCATTGAAGGTTATAGTCATTTCTGAACAGATGAGTTTTCAGATTCAGTTTGAAGCTTGCGTGTGTAGCATATAATCTAACCTGTTGAGGTAGCGAGTTCCATGAGACAGGGGAAATGATCTGCGCAGATAGCCTGAAGCTTTGTGACTGGGATCCAGGCCCCGATGAAGAAGGTGCTGTGCCTAATTTACACCCTCATTTCCAAAAATTAAATCCTCCTGGTGGAGACAATGGGGAACATGATGAGGAGCACAGATACCTGATTGGAAGGACAACTTTACTATTCGGTCAGGGCAGGAAGAGGTTGTCTCGGAGGACTCAGGACGAGGGGAATGAAAACACACAGGGTTATTGATGAGGTTGGAGACAACACTTACTGTCAAACCAAAGTCAGCCAGTCGATGAGGTCACCAGAGGAGGTGGAGGAGGATGCTACTGACGACGAGGTTACGTTGCGTCTTCCTGGCCAGAGACAAAGTACTGGAAGCACGTCAACAACTGAATCCTGGACCACAACTTTGACTCTGAGCAGATGTCGTGTTGGCTATGCAGGTCGCATGGGCTGTAAGCCTTTCCTAGCCTGTGAATTTTTGGACATCGCAAAGGATCACCAAAGTCATGTAATCTGTAACATTTGTCAACAATCTGTAAGTAGAAGGCAAAAACTCCCACTTTTGAGTACTTCCTCCATGAAGTATCACATGGATATGAATTGACAGTGTGAAGGTGTATTGCTCAGCTTTAGCAACTGTCAACGCAATATGCTTATTTGCCGTTCATTGCATGCATTGTTGCAGACTACACACAAGGGGCTGCTGTTTTTTTGGATCTGCCTTTGGTCACTATAGCAATATAAAATTGCTCTTCGGGTGTGGACTTGGAGATGCTGTCTATGAACAGAAGGAAAAGCTGAAGGTGTGTGTTACAGCAAGGAGCCACCGCGGAAACACTTCGTTCAATTGTGAGGGGAGTTGTGTTGTACTTTGATGATGAGCACTGTAACGTCAGTGAGCAGCATCCTGTGCCACAGACCAACATTCTTACGGTGCTGTCTATACTGTTTACCGTGAGAGGAGCGTAAAGTCTGTATTTCTGGCAACTGGACATCACAGTACCCGGGTACGGTAGGCTGTGCCCAGACAATAATGCGGGCACGCAACACTTTGTTTTATTAGCAAAACACATATCTGTTCTGGGTAGGCCGACTATATAGACAATAAGACTTGCTGCCTCTGCACTGTCAAATTGTCACGTACAGTTTAAATCATAGAGGGACAGCAACACATGTTTGCATTGACTGTTGCTTTTCAAGATTTCCATGACTGTGTTGCAGAGCTGTGTGGTTTGCATTCACACTGTTATCATCTGCATTATCTGTGAGGCTTCAGCTAACAAGGGTATTCAGGGGGGGTCATGTGTTTTGTCTATGTTTAGGTAGGTAACTTGGAAGCTCTTGTGATGCGCCACTGGTAAGTCGTGTTCGCACACACACACACACACTCACACACACACGCACAAACACACAATTACTGCTACACAGAAGGATTAGCAGGTAGTAGGCAACAGAATAGATTGTTCAATTATTTTAATTGTATGCATGGTTCTTATTGTTTGTTTTGGTAAAGTTAAACAATCATTTATCAACCCAACTGCCAAGAGTCCTTTTCCTTTTGCCTGGTTTTGCTGCATACTGGGGAGCCCACCCTGTACACGACTTAAAATGAAGCATAAGTCGCAATGTGAATTTCACTGTGCTACAATGCGGCCTAGCGTGCCTGTGCAACCACCGCCTGCCCCATCAAGTGCGTCTGTGTGCTCTTCATCCTCTGTGACTGTGGGGACAGCAGTCACACATGGTTTTTCACACTGAACTTCCACTCCTTAACCCGCAACAGGGAGTGTGATTGGCAGGTCATCACTTGTGTTGGAAGTGGAAACAGAACGTATTGTTGAGCTGTCAGACATCGAGAGAACCATCATTGGATGCAGGCTACATTATATCCACGCCTGCACCTTCGTCACAGATTGCCTGGACTACCTGCAGTTAATAATTGCATTCCAGAAATGGAAAGGAGTGTAGAATGCACATGTGTTGTACCTTGCTTGGCAGCAAAGGAACACTAACTTAGCTTCCAGACAATTTTAGGAAGGCAGAAAAAGAGTCAGCTCTTTGTGCAAATTAAATAGCGTGGCAAAAGTGGACAGATGGGTACAGTGGCCGTGTTCTGTGGGTACCAGGACAGTAAAAGAAGCCTCACTTTCTATCCCTCCTAATGATCAAATGCAGCAAGGAATTCCCTGAGTTTGCTATAAATTTAGCATAGCTAAATGTGCAGGAGGGTGTCATGCAGAGGTGCTAGAAATAGCTTGGCACCAGTGGGGCACTAATGGAATACAACAGCCAGTTCTATGATGCCAGTAAATGGCAGTATTTTTTGCTATCATTATAGCTTATTAAAAACAGAGCAGGAGGGTGTCATGCAGAGGTGCAAGAAATAGCTTGGCACCAGTGGGGCACTAATGGAATACAACAGCCAGTTCTATGATGCCACTAAATGGCAGTATTTTTTGCTATCATTATAGCTTATTAAAAACAGAGCAGGAGGGTGTCATGCAGAGGTGCTAGAAATAGCTTGGCACCAGTGGGGCACTAATGGAATACAACAGCCAGTTCTATGATGCGACTAAATGGCAGTATTTTTTTGCTATCATTATAGCTTATTAAAAACAGAGCAGGAGGGTGTCATGCAGAGGTGCTAGAAATAGCTTGGCACCAGTGGGGCACTAATGGAATACAACAGCCAGTTCTATGATGCCACTAAATGGCAGTATTTTTTGCTATCATTATAGCTTATTAAAAACAGAGCAGGAGGGTGTCATGCAGAGGTGCTAGAAATAGCTTGGCACCAGTGGGGCACTAATGGAATACAACAGCCAGTTCTATGATGCCACTAAAGGCAGTATTTTTTGCTATCATTATAGCTTATTAAAAACAGAGCAAGAGGGTGTCATGCAGAGGTGCTAGAAATAGCTTGGCACCAGTGGGGCACTAATGGAATACAACAGCCAGTTCTATGATGCCACTAAATGGCAGTATTTTTTGCTATCATTATAGCTTATTAAAAACAGAGCAGGAGGGTGTCTTGCAGAGGTGCTAGAAATAGCTTGGCACCAGTGGGGCACTAATGGAATACAACAGCCAGTTCTATGATGCCACTAAATGGCAGTATTTTTTGCTATCATTATAGCTTATTAAAAACAGAGCAGGAGGGTGTCATGCAGAGGTGCTAGAAATAGCTTGGCACCAGTGGGGCACTAATGGAATACAACAGCCAGTTCTATGATGCCACTAAATGGCAGTATTTTTTGCTATCATTATAGCTTATTAAAAACAGAGCAGGAGGGTGTCATGCAGAGGTGCTAGAAATAGCTTGGCACCAGTGGGGCACTAATGGAATACAACAGCCAGTTCTATGATGCCACTAAATGGCAGTATTTTTTGCTATCATTATAGCTTATTAAAAACAGAGCAGGAGGGTGTCATGCAGAGGTGCTAGAAATAGCTTGGCACCAGTGGGGCACTAATGGAATACAACAGCCAGTTCTATGATGCCACTAAATGGCAGTATTTTTTGCTATCATTATAGCTTATTAAAAACAGAGCAGGAGGGTGTCATGCAGAGGTGCTAGAAATAGCTTGGCACCAGTGGGGCACTAATGGAATACAACAGCCAGTTCTATGATGCCACTAAATGGCAGTATTTTTTGCTATCATTATAGCTTATTAAAAACAGAGCAGGAGGGTGTCATGCAGAGGTGCTAGAAATAGCTTGGCACCAGTGGGGCACTAATGGAATACAACAGCCAGTTCTATGATGCCACTAAATGGCAGTATTTTTTGCTATCATTATAGCTTATTAAAAACAGAGCAGGAGGGTGTCATGCAGAGGTGTTAGAAATAGCTTGGCACCAGTGGGCCACCAATGGAATACAACAGCCAGTTCTATGATGCCACTAAATGGCAGTATTTTTTGCTATCAATATAGCTTATTAAAAACAGAGCAGGAGGGTGTCATGCAGAGGTGCTAGAAATAGCTTGGCACCAGTGGGCCACTAATGGAATACAACAGCCAGTTCTATGATGCCACTAAATGGCAGTATTTTTTGCTATCATTATAGCTTATTAAAAACAGAGCAGGAGGGTGTCATGCAGAGGTGCTAGAAATAGCTTGGCACTAGTGGGCCACTAATGGAATACAACAGCCAGTTCTATGATGCCACTAAATGGCAGTATTTTTTGCTATCATTATAGCTTATTAAAAACAGAGCAGGAGGGTGTCATGCAGAGGTGCTGCACATAGATTTGCACCAGTGGGACACTAATGGAGTACAACAGCCACTTCTTGTATGCCACTAGGTACACTGAGTATTTGCTAGTATAATGGCTTAGTTATAATGAGTTGGAGTGTGCAATGCAGGCAGAGGTGCTGCAAATATCTTTGCACTAGAGGGACTAGACAAAAGTCCAATAGCCACGTTTAGGGTGCCACTAGGTTCCCTGAGTGTTTGCTAGTATAATGGCTTAGTAACAATGAGTTTGAGTGTGCAATGCAGGCAGACGTGCTGCAAATATCTTTGCACTAGTGGGACTAGACAAAAGTCCAATAGCCACGTTTAGGATGCCACTAGGTACACTGAGTGTTTGCTAGTATAATGGCTTAGTTATAATGAGTTGGAGTGTGCAATGCAGGCAGAGGTGCTGCAAATATCTTTGCACTAGTGGGACTATAGCAAAGTCCAATAGCCACGTTTAGGATGCCACTAGGATCACTGAGTGTTTGCTAGTATAATGGCTTAGTAACAATGAGTTTGAGTGTGCAATGCAGGCAGACGTGCTGCAAATATTTTTGCACTAGTGGGACTAGACAAAAGTCCAATAGCCACGTTTAGGATGCCACTAGGTACACTGAGTGTTTGCTAGTATAATGGTTTAGTAACAATGAGTTGGAGTGTGCAGTGCAGGCAGACGTGCTGCAAATATCTTTGCACTAGTGGGACTAGACAAAAGTCCAATAGCCACGTTTAGGATGCCACTAGGTTCACTGAGTGTTTGCTAGTATAATGTCTTAGTAACAATGAGTTTGAGTGTGCAATGCAGGCAGACGTGCTGCAAATATCTTTGCACTAGTGGGACTATAGCAAAGTCCAATAGCCACGTTTAGGATGCCACTAAGTACACTCAGTGTTTGCTAGTATAATGGCTTAGTTATAATGAGTTGCAGTGTGCAATGCAGGCAGAGGTGCTGCAAATATCTTTGCACTAGTGGGACTATAGCAAAGTCCAATAGCCACGTTTAGGATGCCACTAGGTACACTGAGTGTTTGCTAGTATAATGGCTTAGTTTTAATGATTTGGAGTGTGCAATGCAGGCAGAGGTGCTGCAAATATCTTTGCACTAGTGGGACTATAGCAAAGTCCAATAGCCACGTTTAGGATGCCACTAGGTACACTAAAGCCCGCTACACACGCTTCAATATATCTCACAATCCGTCGTTGGGGTCAAGTTGTAAGTGACGCACATCCGGCATCGTTTGTGAGGTATCTGCGTGTGACATCTACTTGCGATCAGGATTGAACGCAAAACCGTTGATCGCAAACACATCGTATCATTCTCTAGAATTGAGCGTTTTGTTGCACGAACCTAGTGAATTGTAACGTGTGACATCCCTCATACGATTTCGGTGTCTGATGCTATGTGCGCAGGTGTGCGCTCTGCACCGCAGCTTAAAAAAGGTCCGCTTCAGAGCGCAGCTGAAAAGCTGCGTTCTGAAGCGCCTCACAATGTCTGTCATTCACTAATCTCTGTCAGTCGGTCACTATCTCTGTCCCTCACTCTCTGTCCATGTCAGTCTATCCCCCTCTCTCATATACTCACCAATGCCCGTTCCCCGGCGCTGCACGGCATTCACACTGCTCCGGCGGCTTTTACTGTTTTGAAAAAGCCGGCCGCCCATTAAACAATTTCGTATTCCCTACTTTCCCCGCCCACCGGCGCCTATGATTGGTTACAGTGAGACACGCCCCCACGCTGAGTGACAGCTGTCACACTGCACCCAATCACAGCAGCCGGTGGGCGTGTCTATACTGTGTATTGAAATAAATAATTAACTGATTAAAAAAAACGGCGTGCGGTTCCCCCCAATTTTAAAACCAGCCAGATAAAGCCATACGGCTGAAGGCTGGTATTCTCAGGATGGGGAGCTCCACGTTATGGGGAGCCCCCCAGCCTAACAATATCAGCCAACAGCCGCCCAGAATTGCCGCATACATTATATGCGACAGTTCTGGGACTGTACCCGGCTCTTCCCGATTTGCCCTGGTGCGTTGGCAAATCGGGGTAATAAGGAGTTATTGGCAGCCCATAGCTGCCAATAAGTCCTAGATTAATCATGTCAGGCGTCTATGAGACACCTTCCATGATTAATCTGTAAGTGACAGTAAAAAAACACACACACATGAAAAAATCCTTTATTAGAAATAAAAAACACAAACACATTCCCTCATTACCAATTTATTAACCCCCGACAAACCCTCCATGTCCGGCGTACTCCACAGTCCTCCAGCGTCGCGTCCAGCTCTGCTGCATGGAGGTGACAGGAGCAGCAGAAGACACCGCCGCTCCGGTCACCTCCACGCAGGTAATGAAGACAGCCGCGCGATCAGCTGATCTGTCACTGAGGTTACCCGCTGTCACTGGATCCAGCGGTGGCCGCGGGTAACCTCAGTGACAGATCAGCTGATCGCGCGGCTGTCTTCATTACCTGCGTGGAGGTGACCGGAGCGGCGGTGTCTTCTGCTGCTCCTGTCACCTCCATGCAGCAGAGCTGGACGCGACGCTGGAGGACTGTGGAGTACGCCGGACATGGAGGGTTTGTCGGGGGTTAATAAATTGGTAATGAGGGAATGTGTTTGTGTTTTTTATTTCTAATAAAGGATTTTTTCATGTGTGTGTGTTTTTTTACTGTCACTTACAGATTAATCATGGAAGGTGTCTCATAGACGCCTGACATGATTAATCTAGGACTTATTGGCAGCTATGGGCTGCCAATAACTCCTTATTACCCCGATTTGCCAACGCACCAGGGCAAATCGGGAAGAGCCGGGTACAGTCCCAGAACTGTCGCATATAATGTATGCGGCAATTCTGGGCGGCTGTTGGCTGATATTGTTAGGCTGGGGGGCTCCCCATAACGTGGAGCTCCCCATCCTGAGAATACCAGCCTTCAGCCGTATGACTTTATCTGGCTGGTTTTAAAATTGGGGGGAACCGCACGCCGTTTTTTTTAATTATTTAATTATTTATTTCAATACACAGTATAGACACGCCCACCGGCTGCTGTGATTGGGTGCAGTGTGACAGCTGTCACTCAGCGTGGGGGCGTGTCTCACTGTAACCAATCATAGGCGCCGGTGGGCGGGGAAAGCAGGGAATACGAAATTGTTTAATGGGCGGCCGGCTTTTTCAAAACAGTAAAAGCCGCCGGAGCAGTGTGAATGCCGTACAGCGCCGGAGATCGGGGATTGGTGAGTATATGAGAGAGGGCTGCTAACTTCAGTAACTTAGGAGATTATCGGTCACCGGTGAGTCCTTCACAGGTGACCGCTAATCAGGGCGCGACACAGACAGAGCCGCAGCATGACCGTGAAGTCGGGTGAAGTTCACCCGAGTTCATTCTGACAGTGCGGCTCTGTCTGTGTCTGCTGTCATCTGCCATTCAGCTCTGCTACATGGCTGTCTGTGTCTGCTGTTAGCGGCCATGTAGCAGAGCTGAATGGCAGATGACATAGTAAAAACGCATCCCTACACACTACACACGCTTGGCAAGTCAATAAAAAAAAAAAAAAAAAAAAAGGTGCCCAATGCATACGTCACGGAACACATGATCTAAAGGATCGCACACAAAATTGACCAATTTAACATAGACTACTAACGCTCGTGTGACAGCAAATGAACGACCAACGTGAAATCTCATAGATCCCATACGCAACCTGGGCGTGTCACATAGCAAATGCGATTGTACAACTAATTGCAACGTGTAAAGTGGGCTTAAGTGTTTGCTAGTATAATGGCTTAGTTATAATGAGTTGGAGTGTGCAGAGGACAGGAGGGTACAGTGCCAGGATTGTGGGGCTCTGGGTAGAGGAATGGAAGCCTGCCTTTCTATTCCCTCCTAATGGGGAAATGCAGCGAGGAAATCCCTGACCTTAGCTACACAGACGCTGTCTCTGTTTTCAGGACCTGTCACCTATGGCTCTGACCCTGCCGGTACGAGCCCTTAAAAGGACTGATAGAAAGTGCTCTCCCTAAGCTGTCCAGCGCTGTGTATGGAGCGCATACAGCTGTATCGGCGATAGGATTTAGGACGGAGCTGCGCTAGTGATGTCTGACACCAAGGACGCAGAAGAGATAATGGCGTCCGGACGGGCAGATACTCGTTTTTATAATGCAGGGACATGTGACATGGACATCCTATCACACATGCCGTTGCTTCTCTGGCTAAAAGTCCACTTAGCTGTGTGTGTGTCTGGGATTGGCTGACATAATGGCCCTCCCCACTACACGCGCGCGCTTAGGGAAGGAAGACAAGGAAAAAAAAAAAAAATGGCGATCGCCATTATACAAACAGGAGTGATCTGAAGGCGCTGTTCATGCACACTATACACTGAAATTTCATAATAGTGTGAGTCACAGAGTGACTTACACTATTACAGCGGAAAGCCAGCTAGGAATTAGCTGTTTTTTTGCTGCTAGAACCGTTCTCGAACGTTTCTAGAACTATCGAGCTTTTGCAAAAAGCTCGAGTTCTAGTTCGATCTAGAACAGGCCCCAAAATCACTCGAGCCTAGAACTGGAGAACCTCGAACCTCGAACCGCGCTCAACTCTAATCAGTACATCTTGGGAGTGTGGGAGGAGACCCAGACAAACACAGGGAGAACAGACAGGCTCCTTGCAGATGTTTTTACCTACAACCGACTCATAGTTACATATATAAAAGTGCAAAATAATCTCCAAGTGGATTCATTATATAATGAATCCACTTGGAGATTATTTAGTGCTTTTATATATGTAACTGAGTCGGTTATAGGTAAATACTAGTGTTAGTGACCATAGTAAAAAGGACACCATAATAATAATATGGAGCTGGTGGTTCTAATTTTAAGGATTTTGTCCTTGCAGATGTTGTCCTTGGTGGGATTTGAACCCAGTAGCGGAGCTAGCAGGGGGGGGGGGGGGTAGCAGGTAGAGGGGGCCCACTCAGAGCTACAATACTATTAACTGTATCAGCAACACTGCACCTTTAAAAATAGTGGCTTGGGCTTGGCCGTGTCACAAGGTTTAGGTCCAATCATACAGTGCATTGTTTGCAGAGGACTCCCTACTGTTCCTCCAGGACCTGTGCTGTACCCAGTGCCAGCTGCACCTCCTGCTGCCTGTGATTCCCTCCTGCTGCACACAGAGCGCTAGGGGATGTGTGTGGGGAGAAGGGAGCTGTATATTATAAGGGCCTGATAACATGTATGTAATGAGGGGATGTGTGTGGGGGAGAAGGGAGCTGTATATTATAAAGGTCTGATAACATGTATGTACTGAGGAAATGTGTGTGCGTGTGTGGGGGGTAGGGGTACTGTATATTATAAGGGCCTAATAACATATATGCACTGAAGGGATGTATGTGAGGGGGCTGTATATTATAAGGACCTGATAACATGTATGCAATGAGAGGATAGGTGTGTGGGGGGAGGGGAGATGTATATTATAAGTGCCTGATAAAATATATGTAATGAAGGGGATGTGTGTGGGAGGGGGGCTGTATATTATAAGGGCCTGATAACATATATGTAATGAGGGGATATGTGTGGGAGGGGAGCTGTATATTATAAGAGCCTGATAACATGTATGTATTGAGGGGATGGGTGTGTGTGTGGAGGGGAGGGGGCTATATATTATAAGGACCTGATAACATATAAATAATGAGGGGCTGCATGTGGGGAAGGGGGGCTATATATTATAAGAGCCTGATAATATTTAGTGTGCGCCCATCATACTGTGATAGGGGAAGTGTGGACCAATAATACTGTCTATAGGGGAGGTGTGGGCCAATCATACTGTGTATAGCGGAGCTGTTGGCCCATCATACTGTGTATAGGGGAGTTGTGGGCCCATCATTCTGTGTATAGGGGAGCTGTGGGCCCATCATACTGTGTATAAGTGAGGTGTGAGCCCATCATTCTGTGTATAGGGGAGCTGTGGGCCCATTATACTGTGTATAGGGGAGGTGTGGGCTCATCATACTGTGTATAGGGGAGGTGTGGGCCCATTATACTGTGTGCAGGGGATATATGGACCCATCATACTGTGTATAGGGAAGCTGTGGGTCCATCACACTATGTATAGAGGAGCTGTGGACCCATAATACTGTGTAAAGGGGAGCTGTGGGCCCATTACACTGTATAGAGAGCTGTGTGCTCATTATACTATATATAGGGAGCTGTGGGGACATCATACTCTGTAGAGAGAGCTATGGGGACCATCATATTGTGTATAGAGAACTGTACCTGGGAGACATTGTTAAATGTTAAGTGGACACTTATGAAGCATTATTGTTTTAGGAGCAGTCAGGGTATTGTGACCATCACAGGCACACTGGGGGCATTATTACATACTAGGGGGAAAATGTGGACACTTTTCCAAGGTACTTTCCAAGTGTAATAATATTTTTTGGGGGCAATTTTACCATCTAGAGGGCTCAAATGAGGCATTATTACCATGTGGGGGTACAGCGGTGGCATTAGTATGTGGGGTGGTAAGAGGAGCAATGTTATTGTACCACACAGAAGATGCAGTAATAGGGGCACATATGGCAGCAGTGGCTCAGTATTGGGGTATCAGCAGGATGAGGGGTTTGTGCAGGTCGGGAATAGATGGGGTCGGGGCTGGAAATGTGAAACGTCAGACGGGTCTTTGTTGTAATCTCTGCAGATCAGTACTGGCTTGGGAAGTCATGTCGAGCTGGGCCCGAAAGAAAAGATGAGAAAAGTGAATGACTCCATCAGAAAGAACATTAGCTGTAAGTCACCACCTATAACTGTACTATAATCTCTCACATGTACTGCAGGACTGATATCTACCACTATATAGTCACCATATGGCGGTAATATCATTGTTGGCCTTTGTGTAGATTTATTTTCAGTATCAGCACAGTCCTGTATACCCATTATTAAGGCGTGCTACAATAGTTGTTAACTGGTTACGGGCCCATTCAGATGTTTTGCCCCCACCCCCCACTGAGCTGAACCACTAACTACGCAACAGCTAGTACCCCATCACTAGAACACTGCAGTGTTAACCACTGAGCCACTGTGCTGCCCAACAGGTGACATTACTGAATGAGAGCTTGGGTAGAACAAAAAAAAAAATAGATGTTTTGTCAGACTGTGTTTGAATATATAAGAGAATATATATATATATATATATATATATATATATATATATATATATATATATATTGTGAGGTAGCACGGTCGGCTGCGCAGCAGAAGACACGGGATCCAGGCATATAGGTTCACAGCACTTGGTTTTAATCTTCAAACAAAAGTCCATAACACAATACATGTGCCTCTCCAGCAGAAAACTCAGGGAGTTCTGTTCACTCCCTCACACCCGGCACACCTGCCCTTGTTCCTGATTCTATTTAACCCTTCCTTCAGTCTGTAGGGAAACAGCATTAACCCTATAGTGGATTTACTTTCTATCATGGAGTGAGCACAACCTGGGCGAGACATACCGGCCGTCATAGATAACCCCGGTCACAGTCTCACATACCCCCCCCCTCAGTTCAAGCGTGCGGGGTTGAACTCCAGCCATCAAACACGGGCCGCGGGACAAGGCATCGGCGTTGCCCTGCAACCTACCGGCCCGGTGTTCAACCGTAAACCGGAAGTTCTGCAGAGAAAGGAACCACCGGGTAACCCGAGCATTCCGTTCCTTGGCGGACCTCATCCAGACCAGTGGAGAGTGATCCGTCACCAAGCAAAACTGCCGTCCCAGCAGGTAATAGCGTAGGGACTCCAAGGCCCACTTGATCGCCAGGCACTCCTTCTCCACTACGCTATAATTCCGCTCGGGAGGGGTGAGCTTCCTACTCAAGAAGGTGACGGGGTGTTCCTCCCCCTGAACCACCTGAGACAGTACTGCCCCCAGGCCGACCTCCGAGGCGTCAGTCTGTACAATGAACTCCTTCCGGAAATCAGGGTTGACCAGAACGGGCTGTCCGCACAGGACCTCCTTCAGGGCCCGGAAGGAGTCCTCGGCCTGCGGAGTCCAGCGCACCATGACGGACTTCTTGCCTTTGAGAAGGTCCGTCAAGGGGGCTGATAGTCCCGCAAAATCCTTTACAAACCTCCTGTAGTACCCCACGATACCCAGGAAGGCCCTAACCTGCTTCGTGGTCAGGGGTCTAGGCCACTTCTGGATCGCCTCAACCTTGTTAATTTGGGGCTTAATCACTCCTTGGCCTATCACGTAGCCCAAGTAGCGGGCTTCCGTGAGTCCCAATGCACATTTCTTGGGATTGGCTGTCAGTCCGGCTGTTCGAAGCGCGTCCACCACCGCTTGTACCTGTTCCAAGTGGGTCTGCCAATCGGAGCTGTAAATGATGATGTCATCAAGGTACGCTGATGCATACGCCTGGTGGGGTTCCAGCACTAAGTCCATCAACCTCTGGAACGTGGCTGGAGCGCCATGTAACCCAAAAGGCAAGACAACATAGTGGAAGAGACCCTCCGGCGTAACAAAAGCGGTTTTCTCCTTGGCGGACTCCGTCAGTGGCACCTGCCAGTACCCCTTGGTCAGGTCGAGCGTGGTAAAATACCGCGCCTGTCCCAGCCTATCAATCAGCTCATCCACTCTGGGCATGGGGTAGAGATCGAACTTGGATATTTCGTTCAATCTCCTAAAGTCATTGCAGAACCTTAAGGAGCCATCGGGTTTTGGTATTAGGACGATCGGACTAGCCCATTCACTCCGGGATTTTTCAATGACCCCCAGGCGTAACATTGTCTTTACTTCCTCCGATATGGCTTGTCGTCGAGCCTCCGGTACCCGGTATGACTTCAGGCGTAACTTCAGGTGGGGCTCGGTGACAATATCATGTCGTATCAGACTGGTCCTACCGGGCAGCTCGGAGAAGACATCGGGGTTCTGCTGAACCAACCGTCTGGCCTCTCGCCTCTGAGTCTTGGTGAGGGCTTCTCCAATCCTTACTTCCGGTTCGTCCTCTCCGGAGGTCGCTGGAGCCGGAGGTGAAGGACCCGAAGAGGAGGGAGATGGGGAAAAAACAGCCATCAGGCTTTCCCGTTCCTGCCAGGGTTTTAATAGGTTGACATGGTATATTTGTTCAGGTTTCCGCCTACTGGGCTGCAATACTTTATAGTTAACCACCCCGACTCTTTCCTTTATCTCGTAGGGGCCTTGCCACTGAGCCAGGAATTTACTCTCCGCCGTGGGGATTAATACCAACACCCGATCCCCGGGTTTAAAGGTCCGCACGGTGGCTTGTCTATTGTAGCGGCCGCTTTGCGCGGCCTGAGCCTCCTGTAAATGCTCCTTCACAATTGGCATGACCGCGCTTATGCGGTTCTGCATACCCAAAATGTGTTCAATCACACTTTTATGGGGGGTGGGCTCTTGCTCCCATGTTTCCTTTGCCAGGTCCAACAATCCCCGGGGATGTCGCCCGTATAACAACTCAAAAGGCGAAAACCCCGTGGATGCCTGTGGCACCTCACGGATGGCAAACATCAAATAGGGAAGCATCATATCCCAGTCTTTCCCGTCTTTTGAAATCACCCTTTTTAGCATGGTTTTCAGGGTTTTATTGAAACGCTCCACTAAACCGTCCGTTTGAGGATGGTACACAGACGTACGCAACTGCTTGATCTGGAGTAGCCGGCATAGCTCTTTGGTCACTTTAGACATGAATGGGGTCCCCTGATCCATAAGGATCTCCTTGGGCAACCCCACCCGACAGAACACAGCAAACAACTCCCGAGATATAAGCTTTGCTGCAGTATGTCTGAGAGGTATCGCCTCGGGATACCGGGTGGCATAGTCAACGATCACTAGGATGTGTTGGTGCCCTTGAGCGGACTTTACGAGGGGCCCCACCAGATCCATCCCTATCCGTTCAAAAGGGACTTCTATAATGGGTAACGGTACCAACGGACTGCGAAAATGGGTCAGGGGTGCGGTAAGCTGACACTCCGGGCAGGTTTCGCAGAACCGTTTTACCTCCCCAAAGACTCCGGGCCAATAGAACCTTTGCAATATTCGCTCCTGCGTTTTCTTGACCCCCAGGTGGCCACTCATCAGGTGTTTATGAGCCAAGTCGAGGACCCGCCGGCGATGCGGCTGGGGCACCACCAACTGCTCTACCCCCACGCCCCGTATTTCATCTACCCGGTAGAGTAAATCCTGCTTAAGAGCGAAATGGGGGTACCTTACCTGGGCACCGGGCAGCTGTGCCACCCCGTCAATTACTGTCACCCGACTCCGGGCATGTATTAATGTAGGGTCCTGGAGTTGGGCAGTCCCAAACGTATCCGGGGACGCCTCCAACTCCGGGATGGATTCGACCGTCTCAGCCTCTCCTGCCAATACCTCTAGGGGCGACCTATCGGGTTCACATTCTGTCCCTATCATGGGGACCCCTACGGCAGGTGTCCCGGATTCAGGATTGTAGGGCTCAGGTCCCGGACTGACCAATATCTGAGGAGACTTAGGGGGTCCCTTCCATAAAGTCCAAAAATAGGGCAGATCCCTTCCTAGGATCACGTCATAAGGAAGAGTGTTAAGAAGTCCCACCTCATGTTGCACCTGACCGCAAGGTGCTGTGATGGTGACAATCCCCGTGGGATAGTCTCGGCGGTCCCCATGTATGCAAACCACCCCCACGGTACGTCCTGTGGCCTTTACTTTAGCCCTCAAGGTGGATCGCACAAGGGTCACTAAGCTTCCGGAATCCAACAATCCTGTAACCGGACATCCATTCACCTGTATTTGGCACAAGTGGGGCTCCGTCTCTGGGGAGACCAGGTCAGCGGTACACACCACCTGAGCATACATTGAACCCCGCCGGGTAACCCCACAATCCATGGGCTCCGTGGTGAGTGGACACTGGGCTTCCATATGTCCCACCCGCTGGCACCGCCAACATCTAATGGGGACGGAAACACCCTTGACGGGTTGTCGTTTAGGGTACAGAACCTTCCGGACCTCAGGATTGGCGGCCGCGGCCTCAGGCGGGACGGTAGGGGACTCCTGCACCGTTGTCAGCGGTGGGTCCTTGGCCCTAGGCTTGGAGGGGCCGGACCGACGGGCAGTACGCAAAGTCTCAGTGTCCCGTATCAAGTCCTGCGTAGCCACATGCCGCTCTACCAGGGACACTAACTGGTCCAGGGTACTCGGGTCACCCTGTCCTACCCACCGTTGAACGGTGACGGGTAAAGTGCGCACAAAACGATCCACTACTACCCTTTCCACCATCTGCGCCGGGCTCAGAGTGTCAGGCTGCAACCATTTTTTTACAAGATGCAACAAGTCATAGGCCTGGGAGCGTACGGGTTTGGCTTCCTCATAGAACCACTGATTTACCCGCTGAGCCCGTACATAGGTATTCACCCCCAACCGTGCCAGTATTTCGGCTTTTAGGGTCACATAGTCAATGGCGTCCTCGGTACAGAGGTCCAGGTACGCTTTTTGGGGTTCCCCCGTCAGATAGGGCGACAATACCTCAGCCCACTGGGGGGTCGGCAGCTTTTCCCGCTCGGCCACCCGCTCAAACACCGCCAGGAACGCTTCCACATCGTCCCCCGGGGTCATCTTTTGCAACGCTTGTCTCACCGCTTTCCGGACGCTGCCGTCATCACCCGGTCCCGGGGTTGTTGCTGCCGGTCCGGCACGGATCGACTTGGCCAGGAGAACCATCTGTTCTTGGTGCTTTTTTTCCTGCAATTGCAAGGCTTGCTGCTGACGTGCATTGGCCTGATCCATCTGTTCTTGGAATTTTTTTTCCTGCACTTGCAAGGATTGGAGCAGGTGTGCATTGGTCTGTTGTTGCTGTGCATTAGCCTGTTGTTGCTGTGCATTAGCCTGTTGTTGCTGTGCATTAGCCTGAGCCAAATGCTTTAGTATGTCCTCCATGGCGTCGCCGGGTTTGGGCTGTAGTATAGCCGCTCGAATCCAGGACATGCGCAGCTGGGTCACCAGGGATGGATGCTACACCTCACCGGCTGTGATGCCCGCCGATTCTCCACCATATGTGAGGTAGCACGGTCGGCTGCGCAGCAGAAGACACGGGATCCAGGCATATAGGTTCACAGCACTTGGTTTTAATCTTCAAACAAAAGTCCATAACACAATACATGTGCCTCTCCAGCAGAAAACTCAGGGAGTTCTGTTCACTCCCTCACACCCGGCACACCTGCCCTTGTTCCTGATTCTATTTAACCCTTCCTTCAGTCTGTAGGGAAACAGCATTAACCCTATAGTGGATTTACTTTCTATCATGGAGTGAGCACAACCTGGGCGAGACATACCGGCCGTCATAGATAACCCCGGTCACAGTCTCACAATATATATATATATATATATATATATAAAAAAATAAGAATATATATATATATATATATGTATATATATATATATATATATATATATAAAAGAATATATAAGCACTTAAGTAATATCTATAGCGTAGTCATGTATGGCTCTCTGTGCGCTTAAAGTAAACTACACTTGTGCCATATAGCTAGGACTGTCTTATAGCCAGGGAAGAGGACCCATTGGTGAGCAAAAAATTGAGTTTCAATAAAACTACCGACAAAAAAGGTAATGAAAGGGATTGATATAAAAACATTGTTTTATTAATTATCATGCAAAAAGCAAGTAAAAGACAAAGTGAACCCACATAAACACAAAAAATTGGCTGATTATTAGGGATGATCGAATACCTCAAATATTCGGCTTAGCGAATATCCAACGAATAGGTCGCTGCTATGCGAATATTCGATGCGCAATGTAAGAATGGCTTTACACGCTATGATTTCGCTATAGCGATCTCGTTGGGGTCACGGAATTTGTGCTACACATCCGGCCGCTTTAGCGATCTCGTTGTGTGTGACACCTATGAGTGATTTTGAATTGTCGCAAAAACGTTCAAAATCGCTCATCGGTGACATCCCCCCTATTCCCAATTATCGTTGCTGATGCTTGGGCGATGTAGTTCGTCGCTCCTGCGGCAGCACACATCGCTACGTGTGATGCCGCAGGAATGAGGAACATCACCTTACCTGTAATGCAATGCGGAAGGAAGGAGGTGGGCGGGATGTTCGCCCCGCTCATCTCCGCCCCTTCGCTTTGATTGGGCAGCCGCTTAGTGACTTCGCTGTGATGCCGAACAAACCGCCCCCTTAGAAAAGAGGTGGTTCGCCGGTCAAAGCGACGTTGCTAGGCAGGTATGTGATTGTGTGACGCTGCCGTAGCGATAATGTTTGCTACGGCAGGGATCACCACATATCGGCCGTACGATGGGGGCGGGTGCTATCGCGCTCAACATCGCCAGCAAATGCTAGCGATGTCGCAGAGAGTAAAGCACTCGTAAGTCTATGGGAAGCCCGAATAGTTCAGAATAGTTGTTATTCGGGTTTCCCATAGACTTACATTGCGCATCGAGTATTCGCGAATAGTCGAATAGCGGCGACCTATTCGGGAAATATTCGCTAAGCCGAATATATGAAGTATTCGAACATCCCTACTGATTATCTATCCAAATTAGATATATGAGGTAGGTATATAATGCTGTATATTAATACAAAAGTGCTAAATGTTACCAAGTAAGAATAGATATATAAACAACCAAAAAACAATTGATTATGTAGTAGTTATAATGTTGTAATGAAAAGGTAAGTAATTATACCAGAATTAAAATAGAAAATCAGGTGCTGAGGTACACTGATATAAATGAACGCAAGAGTTGCCAGCAAGTGATTCTAGTTTAAGATGTTACATGAAAATGTAAAAACATAATGAAGACAGCAGCTGACAATCTGCATAAAGCCATAAAAGTTGGTGATAAGGTAGAAAAGTATTATGATGACACAAAGTTTGTGCATGAAATTAGTACAGTTGAAACCAGATGTTTACATACACTATCTTAGTATGGTAGTCAACTCTCCAGTAGAGATGAGCGAGCCTCTAGAGGCTCGAGTTCGGTTCGGTTCGTCTAACGGAGGCCGTGTCTGAGTTCGGTTCGACGAAACGTTCGACGAACCTCTCAAACCCCATTGTGGGCAGGCAAACACAAACACATAAAAACACATTATAAATGTAAACATACAGTTAATAAACATTGCCGTTACACTTACAGGTCCCTGCGATGCGTCCTGCACAGTTTCCCGCCGCTTTTCCTTCCGATAATCGCTGCATCCTCCCGGTAACCAGCACTGATGATAGGACCTTCCGTGACAACAAAACAGCATGTGACCAGTCACATGTCTATTATTTCATTGGCTACAGACTGGTCACATGGCTATACATCATTGCTAGGTCCTGACAGTGCCTCTCTCCGGTACGCGGTGCTCGTTTGTGCATCCCCGTGTATCGGCGAGACACTCTGGCATATGGTCTGCTTCCCCGCTCCATTATTCACCGGCTGCCACAGCCGTTCAATAACAGAGATCACCGTTGCTATAGCAATGCGCCTGTCAGCGGTGACGTCACCGCTTACAGCACGCAGCTGCTGCTCACTCACTGAGTGATATAGACTGCACGGGAAGCAGCAGCGTCTTCCTCCCAAACAGTGCTGTCTGATGTAGCAAAGCTGCATGGGTTGAAGGAGAAAGAAGACAGAAGACCATGGATCGTGGAGGGATGTGAGGGAGTAATGAACATGGAGTCTCTAAGTGTGTCTGTGTATTTATTTCTATTAACCCCTTAACGACCGCGGGCCGTAAAATTATGTCCTAAATGACATAATCTTACTGCCCGCGGTCCTCCGGCGGCAGCATGCCGCGATCGGCACACATCTCAGCTGATTTTCACAGCTGAGATGTGTGCCTGCTAGGCACGAGCAGAATCGTTATCTGCTCGTGCCGATTAACCCCTTATATGGCGCTGTCAATACATGACAGCGCCATTATAAGCGCAATCGCGGTAAAGTTTTACTTACCGCCGAAACCGGAAGTCACGTGACGCGATCACGTGACTCCCGATAGTTGTCATGGTAGTACAGGGTCATGTGATGACTCCTGTACTACACATGAATTGGTTTCACTTTCGCTGTGCCCGGGCCACAGCAAAAGAGAAAGACAGCGTATCTGCTGTTTACAGCCTTCCAGCTGTGATCAGCAGAAACTGCAGAGCGATCGGAATGCTGATCGCAATAGCCCGCTAGGGGGACTAGTAAAATAAAAAAAAAAAGTAAAAAAATAAGTTTTAAAAAATTTAAAAAAAACAAAAAAACCTAAAAGTTCAAATCACCCCCCATTCGCCCCATTGAAAATTAAAGGGTTAAAAAAATAAAAAATATACACACATTTGGTATCGCCGCGTTCAGAAACGCCCGATCTATCAAAATATAAAATCAATTAATCTGATCAGTAAACGGCGTAGCGGCAAAAAAATTCCAAACGCCAAAACGACGTTTTTTTGTCGCCACAACTTTTGCGCAAAATGCAATAAGAGGCGATCAAAACGTAGCATCTGCGCAAAAATGGTACCGTTAAAAACGTCAGCTCGAGACGCAAAAAATAAGCCGTCATTGAGCCTAAGATCCCGAAAAATGAGAACGCTACGGGTCACGGAATATGGCGTAAAACGTGCGCCACTTTTTTCGGACAAACTTCCGATTTTTTTTTAACCCCTTATATAAAAGTAAACCTATACATGTTTGGTGTCTACAAACTCGCACTGACCTGAGGCATCACACCCACACATCAGTTTTACCATATAGTGAACACAGTGAATAAAATATCTCAAAAACCATAGTGCTATCGCACTTTTTTTGCAATTTTTCAGCATTTGGAATTTTTTTGCCATTTTCTAGTACACAATATGGTAAAACTGATGGTTTCATTTAAAAGTACAGCTCGTTCCGCAAAAAATGAGCCCTCACATGACCATATTGACTGAAAAATAAAAAAGTTACGTCTCTCAGAAAAAGAATGGCGAAAAAAAAAAACGGAAAGCGAAAAATCGGCCGGTCGTGAAAGGGTTAAAGTATTTTTTCTCTGTGTGGTGTCTTTTTTTTAACCCTTTATTGGAGATTCTTAATGGCCGGGTAAACTTGCCTGACGTTAAGAATCTCTGACTTAATACTAGGTAGTAAAACAAAGCAAGTATTAACTCATTATTACCCAGCAAGCTACCCGTCACCAGGGCAGCTGGAAGAGTTGGATACAGCGCCAGATGATGGCGCTTATATGATGAAAGCGCCATTTTCTGGGGTGGCTGCGGACTGCAATTCGCAGCAGAGGGGCCCAGAAAGCTTGGGCTAACCTGTGCTGTAAATCCCAATCCCCAGCTACCTAGTTGTACCTGGTTGGATACAAAAATGGAGCAAAGCTCATGTCGATTTTTTTTTTTTAATTATTTCATGAAATTAATGAAATAATTAAAAAAGGGCTTCCCCATTTTTTTGTTCCCAGACGGGTACAAATAGGCAGCTGGGGGTTGGGGGCAGCCGTACCTGCCTGCTGTACCTGGCTAGCATACAAAAATATGGCGAAGCCCACGTCATTTTTTGGTGGGCAAAAAACTCCTGCATACAGTCCTGGATGTAGTATGTTGAGCCTTGTAGTTCTGCAGCTGCTGTCTGCTCTCCTGCATACAGACAGACAGCAGCTGCAGAACTACAAGGCTCAGCATACTACATCCACGACTGTATGCAGGAGTTTTTTGCCCCCCCAAAAAATGATGTGGGCTTCGAAAGGTTTTTGTATGTTAGCCAGGTACAGCAGGCAGCTACGGGCTGCCCCCAACCCCCAGCTGCCTATTTGTACCCGGCTGGGAACCAAAAATATAGGGAAGCCCTTTTTTTAATTATTTCATGAATATCATGAAATAATTTAAAAAAAAATGAGGTGGGCTTCGCCCAATTTTTGTGTCCAGCCAGGTACAACTAGGCAGCTGGGGATTGGAATCCGCAGCTCAGGGTGCCAAAGCTTTCTGACATGGCCACCATAAATTTCTAGTACAGATAAAAAAAAACAACACACAGAAAAATATTTTTATTATCAATAAAACACAACAAAATTAGTGACTCTATCTTTATTGAAATAAAGAACCCCCCTCCGCAGTAATCCTGGGTCAAGGGTCCCGTGCCGTCCAATCCGGATCCAATATCATCTGATCGGTTTGCTAGAAGGCAAAGCGATCAGATGATGTGTCAGATTCAAGGGCCTGGATCACATGACACAGCAGCTAATTGTATAAACGGCTTTTATACAATCAGCTGATGCATCAGTGCAAAAAAAAAACAAAAAAACTACACACTTGAGTGCAGACTCCTGTCCGACAGCATTAGCTGATAGTTTAGCCAACCGGGCGGTAAAAAGCAGGCCACACCGCTCGACTTATAGTGTCAGCTGATCCCGTCAGGTGACTGCATCAGCTGATCATCGCCAGGTCTGAGAAAGAGAGCGAGAGAAAGAAGAGAGAGAGAAGATAGAGAAAAGAGATAGAGGAGAGAGAGAGAAGAGAGAAGAGAGAAGGAGAAAGAGTGAGAGAAGAGAGAGAAGAGAGAGGAAAGAGAAAGAAAGAGAAGAGAGAGAAAGAAGAGGTGAGAAGAGAGAGAGAAGAGAGAGAGGAGAGAGAGAAGAGAGGGAGAAGAGAGAGAGAGAGGAGAGAGAGAAGAGAGAGCGGGAAAAAGAGAAAAAAGAGACTGAGAAAAAGAGAGAGAGAGAGAAAAAGAGAGAGAGAGGAGAGAGGGGGGAGAGAAAGAGGGAGTGAAAAAGAGAGAGAGAGGAGAGAGAGCAGAGAGAGAGGGAGAGAGAGAGAGGGAGAAGAGAGAGAGGAGAGAGCAGAGAGGATACAGAGAGAGAGGGAAATAGAGAAAAAGAGAGACTGAGAAAAAGAGAGAGAGAGAAAAAGAGAGAGAGGAGAGAGAGAAATAGAGAAAAGAGAGATAGAAAAAGAGAGAGAAAAAGAGAGAGAGAGACAGAGAGCGAGAGAGAGAGCGAGAGAGAGAGAGAAGAGAGAGAAATGAGAGCAAATAGCAATGCAGCCTCATTCCGTGAACTGCTCCGATTTTAGAGGTGTGTCCCGCGGCTCACCACTGATTTCCGGCTCCTCCACTCAGTGCATAATTAAATTAAATTATAATTCTAAATATATAATAATTATAATTTAAAATTAAAAATAAAAAAAAAAAAAATTAATTTCTTTACTGGGACCGGGACTAGAACTCGTGAAGTTATGTTTCTTAGGTGATCGCTCTACTTCATTCACTTCATTGCTACGTTGCGCTGATACAGAGCACTCATGTTCTGTAGCAGAGCTGACAGTGTTGTATGGATTACGGCAGACGTGGAGGGGTATTTGGGGATTTTAATAAAATGGTGAAACAGGGTGTTTTTTTTGTCTTTTGTTCCAAGTAAAGGATTTTTTGTTGTGGGTTTCTTTACTTTCACTTTCAGTTTAATCATGGAATGTATCTCAGGTAGACGCCTGGCATGATTAAACTCATTATTACCCCGATTGCCACCGCACCAGGGCAATTCGAGATGAGCCGGTTAGAGTCCCGGGACTGTCGCATCTAATGGATGCGGCAATTCCAAGTGGCTGCTGGATGATATTGTTAGGGTGGTGGGCTCCCCATAATGTGGCGCTCCCCATCCTGACAATACCAGCCTCCAGTCGTGTGGCTTTATCCTGGCTGGTATCAAATATGAGGGGAACTGCATTTTATTTTTTTATTTATTTATTTTACTGCACAATATCATTTAAAATTAAAAATTAAAAAAAAAATAAATTAAATTCCTTACCGGAACCGGGACCATATCTCACAAAGTTATGCTTCTTAGGTGAGCGTTCCAGCCACTGAACTACTGCCCCTAATGATAAAGATAGGTAGATTTGGTAATCTTGACATCTGCATTGCAGAGTAAAGTCTCTGGTGACAGCGCGATTCACTTTATTGCTACGTGGAGAGGACACAGCGCGATCGTGTTCTACGGTGCTGCTGCATCTTTATGTAACAGAGCTGACAGTGTCGTATGGATTACATCAGACCTGGATGTGTATTTGGAGATTAATAAACTTTTAAAAGAGGGGTTTTTTTTTCTTTTATTCCAAATAAAGGATTTTCGCTGTGAGTGTTTCTTTACTTTCACTTTAATCATGGAAGGTATCTCGAGGAGACGCCTGGCATGATTAAACTCATTATTACACCGATTCCCACCGTACCAGGGCAATTTGAGATGAGCTGGGTGGAGTCCCGGGACTGTCGCATCTAATGGTTGCGGCAATTCCGGGCCGGCTGCTGGGTGATATTGTTAGGCTGGAGGGCTCCCCATAACGTGGCGCTCTCCATCCTGACAATACCAGCCTCCAGCCGTGCGGCTTTATCCTGGTTGGTATCAAATATCGGGGAACCGCATTTTTTTTTTTATTATTATTTATTTATTTATTTATTTTACTGTACGATATAGACCAGCCCACCGGCGGCTGTGATTGGTTGCAGTGAGACAGCTGTCACTCATCGTGGGTGCGTGTCTGACTGCAACCAATCATGGGCGCCGGTGGGCGGGGAAAGCACAGAATACCTGATTGAATAATGAAGCGGCAGCCATTTTCTAAAGAGGAAAAGACGCTGCAGATTTGTGACAGCCGTGCAGCAAGACGCCCGAGATTGGTGAGTAGGAAAGAGATTGTGCTGGGGACGCAGGACGCATGCAGATAGCAACGTGTGCACATAGCCTTACCGTGAAAAGACATGTTTTTGTTGCTCGAACCATTCTAGAACCTAATTCGAACTGTCGAGCTTTTAGCAAAAGGCTCGAGTTCGAGCTCGAGCTAGAACACCCTCCAAAATCACTCGAACATGAAATTGTCGAACCTCAAACCTGGAGCATTGCTCATCTCTACTCTCCACAGCTATTATTACGGGATTCACCTCTGTGGACCTTGTTTTCTTTGTATTTATAATTAGAGTTGAGCGTGGTTCGCGGCTCGTGGTTCTCCAGTTCGCGGGTCGAGTGATTTTGGGGGCTGTTCTAGATCGAACTAGAACTCGAGCTTTTTGCTAAAGCTCGATAGTTCTAGATACGTTCGAGAATGGTTCTAGCAGCAAAAAGACAAGTTAATTACTAGCTGGCTTTCCGCTGAAATAGTGTAAGTCACTCTGTGACTCACACTATTATGAAATTTCAGCGTATAGTGTGCGGGAACAGCGCATTCAGATCACTGCTGTTTGGATAATGGTGATCGCCATTTTTTTTTTTCCTTGTCTTCCTTCCCTAAGCGCGCGCGTGTAGTGGGGAAGGCCAGCATGTCAGCCAATCCCAGACACACACACAGCTAAGTGGACTTTTAGCCAGAGAAGCAACGGCATGTGTGATAGGATGTCCATGTCACATGTCCATGCATTATAAAAACGGACATTTTCCTCCAGGACGCCATTATCTGCCTTCTGCGTCTTGGTGTCAGTCACCGCTGGCGTAGCTCCTGTATCCGATACTGCTGTGTACGCTCTATACACAGCGCTATACAGAATAGGTATAGAAGTTTCTATTAGTCCTTTTAAGGGCTAATACCGGCAGGTTCAGAGCCATAGGTGACAGTCAGGTCTGTGAAAACAGATTTTAACAGCTACACAAGATGACAGCGTCTGTGTAGCTAAGGTCAGGGATTTCCTCGCTGCATTTCCCCATTAAGAGGGATAGAAAGAGAGGCTTCCTTTCCTCTACCCAGACCCACAAACCTGCCACTGTACCCTCCTGCCCTTTGCACACTCAAGCTC